>NC_050579.1:193454533-193800783 GCF_011100635.1 Trichosurus vulpecula
TTCATCTAATTTGTTTAGATTAAACCTATGGTTTCATTGGTTTAGGAAACTCCTTGTTATGAGTTTTTCCTAAGAATTTAAATTATCATCTTCTCTGGAATGAATAATCTTAGAAAATTTGCTGAAGTGCATTATGTGACTAGGTTCCTCTCCTACAGTGACAAAACCAGTAAAATTACAGAGGCAGGACTTGAAACCATGTCTTCCTAACTTCAGGGTAAATACTCTATCTTGGTCCACTGAGGCAGTATGGTCTGCCATATAGGGGACACACAATAAATACTCATCAACTTGAATGAATGGATCAATGAATGAGCAAATTTAAACGGAGCATACTATCTTTCTTACATATGAAATATAACTACCACTTTTTAGCTTTTAAAGCCCCTCATAACCTGGCCCCAACTCACTGGACATTACTCATTTTCCCATACTATGAGACTACAGACAAACTAACCTCCTCGCATGTGACACATAATCTCCAATTTTAATGCCTTTGTTTTGGCTCTTCCACATACCTAGAATACACCTTACCTATTCCTCATAGAATCCCTCTGTTGCTTTAAAATGTAACTTAAGAACAAGGTTTTCTATGAATCTTTTCCTAATGTCTTTTGCTGTTAGTGACATCCCCCAAAGTCTCTCTCTCTCCTCTCTCCCCTCTGTTTCTCTTTCTCCCTCACTCCCTCCATTGTTCTCTCCCCCTTCTTCTCCAAACTCCCCCCCACTCTTTCTCTCTCTCTGTCTCTTTTTCTCTCCCTATGTGTGTATATACATGTTTTACATATATACATATATCTATATCTATCTCTTTGTATATATATATATATATATATATATATATGTATATATATATATATAATTTTATATATTCACTTGTTCTCTCCACTAGGATGTGAGGTCCTTGTGAATAGTATTTTTTTTTCTTTTCATTCTTTATACCTGCATCTTGAGGATCTGCAACATTCCAGGTTCCTGTCACATAGGAGGAGTGTAATAAATACTGATTGCAGGGCAGCTCATGGATAGAGCACTAGCCCTAGAATCAGTAGAACTTGAGTTAAAATCTCATGTCAAACACTTACTAGTTGTGTGACTATGGGCAAGTCACTTAACCTCAATTTCCTCAAAAAATGCTTATTGATTGATTAATTCCAGTATTTGAAAAGCTGTCAACCTGATGAGGGAATCAAATTCATTTTGCCTGGGCCTTAAGTAGAAATAATGAATGGAAGTTGCAAGGAAATAACTTTAGGCTTAGTATAACAAAAAACTTTCTAACAATTTGAGCTATCTAGAACTGGGAAGACCTTGGTACTTATTCCCTCACTAGTTCTTCTCAAATAACGACTAGATGACTCCCTTACGATTGTGTTGTATAGGGGATTCTTATTCAGGAAGAGGTTTAACTAAATATACTTGAGGATACCTTGAAATGTTATGATTCTGAGATTCATCCATCACATATCATTGGGCATGTTCAGTTTAATGTCTCTGGACATATAAGAAGCCAACTTTTTGATCACATACCTGATTTTAATTGATAACCCATTGCTCTCTGCTTCATTTGATTAAACATGTAACATGTATGACTGAAACCCTGTTGTTAATTGTAATAATACCTAATGTTTGTATAGTGCTTATGATGTGCCAGACACTGTAAATGTTTTACAATTATTATTTTGTTTTATCCTAACAACATCCCTGGGAGGTAGGTGCTATTATTATTCTCATTTTACAGACAAAGAAACTGAAGAAAAGAGAGACTAAGTGACTTCTTACACAGAGTTACACAGGTAGTAATTGTCTGAGGCTAGATTTGAACTCAGTTATCCTTTATGCCAGGCCTGATACTCTATGCCACTCACTTGCCCCCTCTTACAGTAAAGAAAAATATATTCTGCTCAATGTTTGGTATACAAATAATTTAAAATAATTTATACTATTATAAAAAATAGAAGATAGAGATCAGGTGACCTATAAAGAAAATATGTGTCAAGTAGGCTCTGAATATAACTCATTTTCCCACCAATATATACAAATGCATATATGTATGTATGTATCCATGAATCAATATATATATCAACATACATACATATATACCTATGTATATACATACTTGTACACATACACACATACAAATACATTTACACACACACATATATATATATCTATTATGAGTAAGTACTTTTTACATAGGGCTTTGCAAAATCATACATGTTATTACTTTATTAAGAGCATTAGTGGTCATCTAAACATCATGAAAGGCCTCATGGGCTTACTGGTAGAAGAGAAAGGATACAAAGGGAGGAGTAGAGGTACCTGCTCAATTTACCCAGAAATGGAGGTTAATTCTAAAATGGAGTTATTCTTGTCAATAGTAGGAAAATGCAAGGTTGCTTCTCTTTGCGTGCACAATAGGCAACAATGTAGATTGGGTTGCAATGTATGCCATGAGTATTTCTCCTTGATCAAAACCTTTTCTCTTCTAGAAACCAATGACCTGTATAAAAGAAACACAATGTTCTGGGGAACACAGAGAAATGCTGAATTAAAAATACAAAATCACCACAATTTCTAGTAGCAGTTATTTAAGTATAACATTCTTGAAGCAAAATCTGAAAGTGTCAACATTTGTCTATACAGTGGTTTTGTATTTGTGATTCTGTTTATTATACAATTGGAAATAGAATTTTCATCACTCATAATGCTATCCTCTGAGTGCAAGAGAATAAATATTTATCTTCTGCTTGCTTATAGACACAGGAGAATGAAACTGTGGAAAGTAAGCCAGTATTGAAATGAATTATAAAGCAGCTTCCTTCAATCTGGGATGAGCTGGGTTTAGTTTTGTAGCTCTGGGCAATTGTTTTAAAAAATAGGGTGTTATCTGCCAGGTTCTATTGTAGATTCAGCTGAACATTTGTATTTAAAATAATTAGCTTAGCTAGTATTTTGTTTCCAGGGCCTTCATCCCCTGTGCCAAAGATCAGATTGGTAGGTCCATTCTATTCAATTCTTTCATAGTTCAAATGAGTGAGACCTGCAAAAGCGCAGTTTGTCAGAGAATTGTAAGGTAGAGTAGGGGAGGGAGGAATCAATTCTATCCAATTTGACAAACATTAGTAAGCATCTTTTATTTGCAAAAAAATGTGGTATGATTTGGTGATATGTTAAAAAAATCAGTCAAATAATCCCTGTCCCTAAGGTGCTTAAACTCTATTGAGGGGATAGAAATATATACAGATAAGTAAATACATGGGTAGCTAGGTAGCATAGTGGATAGAATATGGTGCTTAGAATGAGAAAGACTCATCATCCTGAGTTCAAAGTTGGCCTAGGCACTAGCTGTGTGATCCTTGTTTGGTCAAAAATTCTTCCGTTCTCTGTAGATCTGACAAGTAAACTCTTCCTTGCTCCCCTAATTTGCTTATGGTATCACCCTTTATGTCTAAATTATGTATCCATTTTGATCTTATCTTGGGATATTGTATAAGATGTTTTTCACCTATACCTAGTTTCTGCCATGTTGTTTTACTGTTTTCTTAGGAGTTTTTTGTCAGATAGGGTGTTCTTATCCCAGAATCTGGGAACTTTGCCTCAATCAAACACTAGGTTCCCCTGATCATTTACAACCACATCTTGCATGCCTAATCTATTCCACTGATTCACCACTCTATTTCTTAGCCAGTTTTGATGATCACTATGTTATAATATAATTTGAGATGTGGAATGTCTAGGCCACCTTCCTGTATGTTTTGATTTTGATTTGTTGATTTATTGATTTTGATTATTGATTATTAATGTTCTTGACCTTTTGTTCTTCCAGATAATTTTTGTTGTTATTTTTCTACTCATATAACATATTTTTGCTAGTTTGATTGGTATTGCACTGAATAAGTAAATTAGTTTAGGCAGGATTATTAATTTTATTATATTGGCACCACCTACCCATGAGCAATTGATATTTTTCCAATTGTTTATTTCTTCCTGTAATTCACTTAGCTTTTGGATGCTATAACACTTGGTGCGCATATATTTAATACTGATATTCTTTCATTGTCTATGGTACATTTTACTGAGATATTTTCTTTCCTTTTATCTTTTAATGAGATCTATTTTTACTTTACACCTAAACCCTCTGTCTATGTATACTCCTAACTGTACTAATAGTGAAACAGTTCTTAAAAATTACAAATAACTTTTCATGTAGGAATACAAACAGTTTAGCCTTATTGAATCATTTGTGTTTTCTCTTTCTTTTTTACCTTTTTATACTTCCCTTGAATCTTGAAACTGAAATGGAAAGCATTTGAAAATGGAAAGCAATTGAAATTGAAAAGCATTTTTTTTGTTAGCTCCGGTCTTTTCATCAGGAAAACCTGAAAGCCTTCTTTTTCATTGAATGACCAATTTTGTCAGTAGGATTTTGCTCAGTTTCAATGGGTAGTGATTCTTGATTGTAGACTTAGCTCCTTTGCCTTCTGGAATATCATATTCCATGCCCTCAGATCTTTTAATGTTGAATCTGCTAAGTCCTATGTAATCCTGACTGTGGTTTGCCGATATTTGGCCATGTGCAATACTTTTTTTTCTTTGACCTGATAATTCTGAAATTTGGCTATAACATTCCCTGAAGTTCTTATTTTGGGATCTCTTTTCTGAGATGATTAGTGCATTCTTTCAATGCCTATTTTTCCTTCTGGTTTCACAATATCAAGGCAGTTTTCCTTAATAATTCCTTGAAAGATGCTATCCTGGTCCTCCTTTTGATTATGGCTTTCAGGTAGCCCAATGATTCCAACATTGTCTCTCCTGGATCTATTTTCCAGATCTGTTTTTTTCCCATGAGGCATTTTATATTTTCCTCTATTTTTTCATTCTTTTGAATCTGTTTGATTGATTCTTGATGTCTCATGGAGTCATTAACTTCCCCTTAACTTTAAGGAGTTGTTTTCTTCAGCGGATTTTTGGATCTCCTTTTCTACTTGGCCAATTCTACTTTTTAAGCCTTTCTTTTTTCTTTTTCCAAGGTATCAACTCTTTTTTCATATTTCTCTTGCATCATTCCCATTTCTTTTCCCAATTTTTCTTCTACCTCTCTTATATGCTTTTCTATGAGTTCTCTCTGGGCTTAAGACCACTTCCCATTTTTCTTTGGGTTTTTATTCATAGGTGTTTTGACATTGTTGTGCTTTTCTGAGTTTGTGTCTTAATCTTCCCTGTCACCATAATAACTTTCAAAAGTCAGAATCTTTGTTGTTGTTTGCTCGTCTTCGTTGGAATTTTTCCTTTCATTTAAATTTGAGCTCTGCTCCAGGGGTGGAAGGGGCACTGTCTCAGGCTTCTTATTCCAGGGGCTAAAGGCCCTGGCTGTTTAGCTGATGCTGCATTGATGTTGTCCTGAGGCCCATGGGGGACCCCCACATCTGGTGCTGCACTGAAGGGGTACGGTGGGGCATGGTTGGCACTGCTATAGGCTTTATGGGTCTGGCAGTTTACCTGGTATTGAGTTGGGGTCCTAGTGCTGGTGTCTCTAGTATGCTGAGGCCAGTGCTGTGTTTCTGTGTTCCCCTGGGATTCATTGAAACATGTGAAGGTCTGGCTACTAGAGATTGCCTGTAAGATTGGTGCTACACTGAAGTACATGGTGGTTCTCAGAGCTGGAGTATACCCATTCCCTTCACATAAGGGTGAGGGGCGTCCTTGTGTTGCCATTTGCCTGCTCCACTGTGGTGGGGCTCAGGATATGCCACTGGTTTGCTGAGACGGTGCTTGCTGCTGGCTTGCTGGGATGTTTCCTGTCCTGGCCCCTGTTCCCCTTTTCTCTGAGTAAGACAGATTTTTTCCTGATAATCTTCCAAGTGTCTTAGGCTCAAAGATTGTTTCGTCCCATCTTTTTGCTGGTTCTACTGTTCCAGAATTTTTGAGCAGTGCTACTTTATTGTTGTTTGGAGGTTAATTTGGAAGAGATATGGCAATTTACTGCTTACTTTGCCATCTTGGCTCCTGAAAGTCTCTTTCTGTCTATTTTGAAGTGTCTTCTTCTTTATCCTCATCATAGTCATAATAACAATTGTTGTCAATAGTCATTGTCATCATCATAGGGCTATTTAAATCTTTACATCATCATTTAAAAAAACAGTGCTAACATTTGTTTTTTTAAAACATGGTCGTTTATATACACAACCTCTGCTTGCTTAATGCCTTAAAGATACCTTTAAGAAAAAGGAAAAAAAAACATACAACATAACTATATATGATAATATATGTGACATTTCACATGCATAGCTCCCTATCTTTTTATGGAAGAGATATATTACTTCATCTATTCTACAGGACAAACTTTTTTATTAAAATAATTTAAAATTAAACTGACATTTATCGTAAGATCATATGACCATAAATTTAAGCTGGAAGAGACCTTGCAAGTCATCTAGTTCAACACTTGTTATTTTATACGGTGAGCCAAAGATGTTAAGTTACTTGTCTAAGTAATGGCTGACTTGGGTTTTGAACCTAACCTTTGATTCAGATCCATAGCTGTTTCTACCATGCTGTGATTTCTCTAGTTTTATTTACTTTATTATGGTCATATTTATTGTTTTTCCTGTTCTGCTTATTTTATTCTGCCTCAGTTCATATAGATCTTCTTATATTTCTTTGAATATCATCTTCATTGTGTCTTTCGGTGAAATTATTTATCTGTATAACTTTATGCCAAATTTTATTTGGTTCTTACCCAATAAATAGACCTACATTTTCTTTCTAATTTTAAGGAGCTTGGGGTGGACTTGAGAGAGGCTTGTTCAGAGCAATGCTTTAAGAAGAACAATTTGTTAGCTTAATGGGGTGGGTGGACTATATGGGAGACACTTGAGGCACAGTATGGTCTCACATTGATATTCAATACCCTTCAGGCAATACGGGAAAAATATTTCTAGATTTGTATTTCCAGAATGAAAAATTAGCATTGATCCCAAATGTTTGGAAGTTATGGAAGAACTTCAAGTAAGTATAAAAGTAGGAAAAGGGGGACTGATACCTAAGTACAATTAATGGAATCAGTTTATATTTCTTAATCATTTCTCCACCTTAGCTGTCCTACAACTCTAGAGATTGAGCTAGAAAGGATGTTATTATTATATTTCAAAAGTTTTATAAGAATGCAGAAATTGATAGAAATTCACAGAAGAGAATTTCAAATACATTTCAGAGTTTAGGAAAGAAAATCATAGAACTGATACCCTTTACTCTCTTTGTGGGATGAAAATTTGAATATTTTTAAATCTATTTCTAATGCTTTTCTTTTGAATGATTTCCATATTAATTATTTGTGGAACTTATACCATTCTTTAAAATTGTTTAAGAGTACAGGATTCAGGTGAACTTCTGGGTTGCATTTATGCAAATATAATTTTTCTTGAAAATTCTTATTGAGTAAATTCCAGTGCAATTGTGAAGAGAAAAATATTTATCTCACAACTACATTAATATTTCAATTTATACTTCAGTGAACATATGCATTGATGGAGGGAATACCTACTCTGACACAATTATAGTCATTGACATCCTGAAACACACATAAACACACAGAGAGGCACCTAAGAATTCACAAATTGGTCACATTTCAAATGTTCAGTTTTAAATCAGTTGTTTGGAAATTAGAACATGCTTTTCCATAGAAATAAGAAAAAGGAAGAAATGATGTTATGGTCATCCAATACTCTCCATAATTTGAGAATGAAAGATAGGAAGGAAGGAAGGAAGGAAGGAAGGAAGAGATAGGCTCTTATTAAGTACTTACTAAATGCCAAGTATTGTGCCAAGTGTTGGGGATAAAGAAAACATAATCTCTGTCTTTAAGGAGTTTATATTTCAATGGCGTTAACAACATATAAAAAGAAGTAGTGGCTAAGGAAGGGGCACTTGAGTATAAAAAGGTACTTGGATGCTTATAGGTCCATAGATGTGCAGAATTATATATCCCATCCAGGAAAAATAGGAAAATTGATTTGTTCAAAGTTTGTGGTTCTAGAACTGGGAGTGGAGGTGAGGAGAGGGTATATGTGTACTTACACAATGGCAAGGTAGTTTTGGGAGGTTGTAATAGTGATGGTTGTAAGAGTAGGGACTGAAGGAAAGCATATTGAAATTCCTGAAATAGTAGTCTAGAAAAGACAATCATTAATGGAAACAGTGAAGTCACAGGATGGAAGTTTCTCCATCTCAACAAGGTTGTAAAAAGATGACTGAAAAGTAATAACATAGTAATGTGATTTCAAGTAGGACAAGCTTACTCTTTAGATATGAATTTTGGCCTGCCTCTTTCTCCAACTTTCTGTCTCTGCCTCTCATATAGACACACAAACATACATATTATTATACATTACATTATACATCCTATCATATCACATCATATTATATTATTCATCCTAACTTCATTGTTGTTCAGACATTCCAAAGTTTCTTGAAATCCATGGTAGTGGATTTCTAGGTTCCTATGGAGGTCCTAAATACTGGAAAGGCTTTGAGTATAGATTAGTGACACATAGTAAATCTGTAATCCAATAACCAGTCTGCCTATGTTTAAGGAGTATAATCACCAATTTTGCTACAGAGTGAACTTTTTTCAGTCACAGTTGCAAAGACCATCTCTTTAGGTATAGAGAGCCTGGATTTTGGCCAACTCATAGCTCCTTGACACACTGAAATGGACAGACAGAGTGATAGATAGATAGATTGATAGGTTATAGAGGTAAGGACACCCACACATATGTCTATAAATAAATATTTGTAATATATCTATGCATTCAATAGAATTTTATTGAGCACCTGTTATAATAGTAATAATAATAATGGCAATGTATTTTATACAGTGATTTACATGCAATCTAATTTGATCCTTACAATAACCCTTTGCATTTGTGCCTGGCACCAAGGCGGAGCTGAAGACACAAGTAAATCAATTTCTGCCCTACTAGAGCTTACCAACTAGTGGGGGATACCTTACATATATAATAACCTTTAGATAAGGTGAAGGGTTTGCCTAAGAAAAGTGTCAACAAAGTATGAAAGAAGTTCAGAGGGAGAAATAACTTTTTTCTTAGAGTCAGATGGGGAGGAATATCAGGGAAGTATTCATAACAAAGGTGGCACTTAATCTAGAGGACCTGAAAAGTGGGGAAGGTTTCAACAAGTGAGAAGAATGGAGGAAGATGTTTTGAGGTAGGGGATAATGCCAAAAATTGTTCCGAAGTAGGGAAGCAAAGTACATTTTGGAAATGGCAAATACATCTATTTACTTGGGCATTGTAGAAACTTAGGAAATAGTGGGGAATAAGATTAGAACCAGATCATGAGGGCCTTGAATTTCAGGCAAGAATTTATAATAATAAATATAATTAATGGCACTGGAGAGTTTTTGGACTCCACCTCTAACACACTGACTATGCCAATTGCTGGGCAGGAGAATACACTACCACAGCTTCACCCTTTATCTGGGCAGACAGGAAGACAGGAACAGAGTCATAGTAAGGGACTAAAAAACTAGCTTACTTTATTCTAGTCTATTCTTCTCAAGAGGAAGTTTTTTTTTTATAATGGGAACACCAACCCCTGTGGTGTTCCCTAATCACCCTTCTTGCAGGGGCTGGTGAGAAGAGGGGGCAGCTACTCCTACGTCTTGATGGGGTCAGTTGAGACAGGCACAGCATTCCAGCTTGTGCACTCTCCTAAATCTCCTCAAACCTTGATGGAGGCCAGTCAAGGCATGCACAGCATTACACTCTCATATTCCCTACTTACTGACCAGTGCCCAGTTGATTTTATAGGGCAACAGACAAAGAAGCCATGTTACCAGCAATAGCCTCACAGGTTAACTTTAGCAATATTGTCATTTAGTACAAGTGTAATAATCAGATTGTGTTACCTCCCATAACTCACTGCACAACCATGGTGTATGTTTACCAGTCATGAGTCTGAGAAATATTATCTAAAACCTGGAAACTAGAGATTGTTATGGCCATGGAGCCTGGGAACTAAATTGTAAGAAAGAATAACTACAATCCACCTCACACACACTAAAATCCACCTTACTTACAGGGTAGTAAATTTGTTTCAAACTCCCAATCTCACAGTTCAGCTGCTATATTCACAGTAATAACAGGATGAAATCAAAGATAAAGTTTTAAGGTGTTATCTTCAGTTGACCCCTTTACAATTTATGATGCCTCTCTCCCCTTGTCTTCATGTTCCCACCTCCTTTTTTCTTTCTCCCTCCCTCTTAGTATCTCAATCTCTCTCTCTCTCTGTCTCTCTCTCTCTCTGTCTCTCTCTCTCTCTCTTTCTGTCTCTCTCTCTCTTTCTCTCTCTCTCACACAGACACACACACAAACACAGACACACACACAAACACACATACACAGAGAAGGAACCACTGAAAAAAATCATTGGATGCATAATGATTGTCTGAACACAGAGTAATCTTTAAAGGAGATTCCTAGCGGGTGACATGAGTGAAGGAGAAAGGGAGTTTTCCCCCACAATGGCCATAGCTACTTGCCTAGTAGAAAACACTCAAGCCAGTAACTAGAGACTGTCTGAGATCATTCCAAATGATAGTTAAGGTAGAAGATACGCACTCCAGACAGACATGGATACAGAATGAAAGCCAGTCAAAGCTGGCATCAGTTTTAAAGGAGCTTGACTCCTGGAAGATCAACTGGATCACCTGTCTTGGATATTTACATATCTGTCATGAAGCTTTGGGTGGTTTTCATCGAAAGTAGAGAAAAAGTAATTGAAGACCAGAGATTACAGAACTGTCAGTTTTCTTGGGTACATGTATTCTGATAGACTCACAATTATGAATAAACCATTATGAAGAAACTCTTCAACTTTGACTTTATTCTGGATCTCCCCCCTCCTGGTAGTGAACATTTTTGGTGAGTATGCATTGCTCTGTTTTATGCCTAACCTGGTTCTCATGATCAGAAGGTTGCTGAATAAAGTTGTCTCAACTGAAGAGTAAGTAGAAGCAAACACTATGAGAATGTGATAATTTTAGAGATGTATGGTAGATCCAGGTTTGAATTTAGCTGAGGAGACTAGCAGGAACTTCTGGTGGCATTTGAGCAGAAAAATTCTGTGATTACTATATAAATGAACAATTATTTTGGCAATATTATCAAGGGTAGCATGCTGTAAGAGGGAAGAGATTAGAGTTATGGAAACTCACTAAAACTACAAAATTAGTTCAGATAAGACTCATACCAGAGTAGTGCCTTTGAATTTGCACTTTATCCTGTAAGAAATATGGAGTCATTGAAATTTTTGAGCATAGGAGTGATGTGACACATACTAATTGTGCCTCTTGTTGTTCAGGAATTTGGGTCTTGTCCAACTCTCCATGAACCCGTTTGGGGTTTTCTTGGCAGAGATACTGGAGTGATTTGCCATTTCCTTCCCTAGCTGATTTTACAGATGAGAAACCAAAACAAACAGGGTTAAATGACTTGCCCAGGGTCATAGAGGTAACAAGTGTCTGAGGCCAGAGTTGAACTCAGGAAGATGAGTTCTGACTTCAGGCCTGGCACTCTATCCATTGTGCTACATAGCTGCCTCTATTTGGAATTGTCATTAATGAAGTTTTATGACATCTTGATTTTTCAAATAATACAATTTTGGAGTAATTTCTTATATGGTTTATGCCTCTGCCTCACATAATTTTAACATGCAGGTTTATTGTCATTTGATATAATGGAGGAAAAAGGGAAAGAAAACAAGTATTTATTAAACACATACTTTGTGCCAGGTACTATACTAAGTACTTTGCATGGTTCATTTGATCCTGACAACTTTGTGAAGTAGATGCTATTATCATCCCTATTTTATAATTAAGGAAACTGAGGCAGAGATTAAATTTGCCCAGGGTCATAGAACCAGTAAGAGTCTAAGGCCAGATTTGAACTCCAGTCTTCCTGGCTTGACACCAGGCTCACCACTCTATCCACTGCACCACAAAACTGCTTCTGGTTGGAATTCTCATTCATGAAGGGTTATGACTTCTTGATTTTCAAGTAGTACAACTTTAGGAGTGATTTCCTACCTAATTTGGCAGGGGAAATAATCTTCACCTACATTCCTCCAGATTGGAATTTTGAGTTAATACATCTGAAGGCAGTATATCAAAAGATTCTTTCTTTCCTCAATATCCATGTAGCATAACAAAGTCAGTGTGGTTAGTGACATCCCACGGAGTCTGGCTAATTAAGACTTGTGGATATTCTTAGAGAAAGATTTAAAGCATCACAGGCCATTTTGGCAGCTATTATAAAAACTGTTTAAGTCTCATATTTTTACTGGCATCTTAGGGAGCTCTGGCATTTCTATTGGTTCTTATTCTAGCCATGAAATAAAATTTTGATGTGCCTCCCATTTTGACTTGCTTAAAATTAATGTACTTTGCAATATTTTAGCATTTTCAAAAGAATGTGATTGAATAGGGCACTGGAATAGATGTATTCTAAGTTCTAGACTTTCCATGTGGGCATTTCATGTTACTATTCTATTTCTTCCTTGGTTTCTGTATCTGAGAAGCAGGAATAAATATTCAAGTTTGTATATTTCCTTGAAACTACGAAAAGCCTTAGAAGACCTAAGATAATACTTCTATGTGTTCTATATGGCACTACCAGATTAAACTTCATAACATATCATTTTAAATATCTGTAATAAACATACTGATACACTGTCAGTGGAGCTGTTAGATGGTCCGGTCACTGTAGAAATCAATTTAGAATGAAATAAGAATAATAACTATAGTGCTCCTACATTTTGGCTACTTTTGAGTAATTCATCCCACTACTGTCCATATTACCTTCAGGAGGCTGAAGATAGAGAAAAAGGTCCCATATTTACCCAGATATTCATAGCAAAACCCTTCATGGTAGCAAAGTACTGGGAACACAATGAGTGCCCATTGATTCCTGGCTTTGATAGCCAACATATGAATTTGATATCCATCACATGAATCTGATATCACAGATATCCATCATATATAAACGAATGGATTATTTGTTAAGTGCTTACCTTGTAAAAAGCACTATGCCAAGTCCTGGTGATACAAACACAAAAATAAGAGAGTCACTGATTACAAGGAGCTCACATTCTAATAGGGGAGACAACACACATGGAAAGCTTCATTTGCGAGTCAGATAGGAAGGTCCCATTATCTTTAGGATGCAGTGGCAAGGTCAATGGTAATGCCTCTTCTTTAATGTCATTTCCACTAATATAGTAAATGCCATTTTCTGTTGGAAGATTTAATAGTGCCAACTACTTTTACTGAATCTTCACTGTAGCACTTGCAGGAACAGTCCCACTTTGTCTCCACAGGGATTGCTTCCTGGGATGATGGCTAAAATATGAAAATGAGGTAAAAAAATGAGGAAACTTATGATAATGGATAAAGATATAAGTTGAAAAAACCAAGAAAGCAAGTTACATGACAATTACAGTAATGAAAACAAAAGAACAAGAAAACAAAAGGCAATTTACAGTTATAAGCTTCAATCTTGGCCCTGACAGGGGGTGGCAGGGAGATGAAGAAATATGACTGATTTTACTGGACAGATGAGATGCTATGGGCATGAAATGTTTTTATTGCATATACTATCAGAAGGGTGACTGGTGTAGGTTTTTTTTGCAAGAGAAGAAGCATGGGGGTATTCATTAGGAAATCACTGTGATGTAAAAAGAAGTCATCAAAAATTCAGTGGCACCCTATTCCTTCCAGAATTACCTATAAAATGCTCTAAGTTTCAAAATCCTTGACTACCTAGCCCCTTCCTACCTTTTCAATTTTATTATTCTCTACTCTGCTACATGTAATATATGAAATAGTGCTATTCCTTACACATGATACTCCTCTCCTGACCCCATGCCTATCTTTCATCCTGGAAAGCTCTTACTCGTCACCTCTGCCTCCAGCTTCCTTCAAGAATCCTTTAAATAGCTTTTCCTGGTCCTGCTTTCTCCCTACCCTAGCTAGCACCTCCACTCTAAAAGTGCCTTTCATTTACAATGTAAATATCTTGTATGTACAATTTGTTTTTTTGCTTGTTGTCTCCTCCATTTGAATATGAATTCCTTGAAACATGGGACATTCCCCCCCCCCCTTTGTAACCCCAGGGCTTAGCATAGTGCTTGGAACATAATAAGTGCTCAACAAATATTTGACTGACTGATGGATATCAGTAAAATAAATTTAATGACATTATCCTGAAATTTTTATTCCTTTCAAAAGAAAAAATCATCAATGGTGGAACTTGAGGAGGTAAGTCTTGTAGATCTTGAAGGAAGTTCAGATTTAAGTTTAGTAGGGAGGAAGGAGAATTCCAGGGGAGACAACAATGCAGCTGGAAACATGAAGGACCAAAGTGTTTATTCCAGGAGATAGATTAGGAAGATTAGCATATTTGAAGCAAATTATTTATATTATTGAAAAATCAGATAAAGGTGGATGGTCAAGTTAAGGAGCAACACAGCCCAGTGGAGGGGAAAAAATAAAACACTAGACTTGGTGTCAGATGACCTGAGTTCAAATCCTGCCTTTGTGATTTACAAGCTATGGAACCTTGGGCCAGTTGCTTCCTTTACTTAAAATCAAGAGCCTCCAGAAGAAGCCAGCCTAGATGGTAAAAGTCAAAGGATATGAGGTTTGGTTGAAAGAACTGGGGATGTTTAGTCTGAAGAAGAAAATTATGAAAGTTGATTTTAAATAATTCAAGAACTGTCATTTAGAAGAGGAATGAGACTCCCTACCATGAACCTAGTTGACCCAACAGGACAGAACTAGGAATGATTGATAGTTAGAGGTTGCAAAAAGATGAATTTAAGTTTGATGTAAGGAAAGAAAAAAAGTCCCATCAATTAGACTTTAGATAAATCTGAATTACCTCTAGAGATGCTAGGTACAAAAGGAGTTGCAGGTCGTCAGGCAGGAGGCCAATGTGCTATGAGGAGGATAACTTTCAGGTATTCTTTTAACCAGTTGGTTGCTAAGGTCTTTTTTATTTCTCAAATTCTGTTATTCTATGAACTGGGTCTCAGTTTTCTCATCTGGGCATTGCAGGTATTAGACCATACCTCCTCTAAGTTCTTTTTTGACATCAATATTTTTTTTTCCAACAGGCAGAGAGTTTCTGTGAAGCCCTCCTGGAATAATCACACTCTATGATGTTCTTTTCTCTTCCACTTCTCTTTATAATTCCACATATAGTCGACATCAAGAGGAACATAGGAACATAGACGTAGAACCAGAAGGAAGCTTAGATGTCAGCAAATCCAACCACCTTGTTTTATAAATTCAAAAAGTGAGTACCTGATAGTTAATTTAAGTGATTTTTCCCAACATCAGGGCTAGGTAGTATCAGATATAGCACTTGAACTGTGTCTTTTGACTCCTAACTGAGAACTCTTGATCACAATTCTGTCTCCTTGTGGCTTCCTACATGTGTGTGCCACATTAGCACTCCAATGAGATTACAGGTCCCTTTATGGCAGAGCCCAACACCATACTCTCTATGGTAGCCACTTATTCCAGCTTCATTGAATGATAGACTTTAATTGACATTTAACTATAACATTTTAATAAAATAGATCTTAGCTAAAATGTTTTCTCCACTGTGCTTTCAAAAGTGAAGAATTATTCAAGGGTACTAAAAAGTATATATCACAGGAAATTTTGTATAAAAATGAACATTTTTAATTGTAACTAAGCTTAGGTTCTTTCAGTGTAGACTGTTGTCCCCATTTGATCTCACAAGGCATTAAATGCATTGATGATTTCAAATAGTTTAAATTACTATATTAGAAATTCCTACAACATAAAATGCTGTTATTGTTTACTTGATCTTGGGAATCTAAGTGAAAATAGGCAGGATAAAAAAACTACATACCTTCATAAACAATCACCTGAGATTATCTTAATGAATTCCTAATTATTATCACCAATATTAAGTTATATGGCTATTGTTCAGTAACGAAACTCAAACAACAGCATCTACTGAGTGCAGATCATTGTATAGGTGATTGTAGAGACAGAAGTTCCAGTAAGTTATGATCTCTGACCTCATGAACAGACTTTATATATTATGCATAGTTTTTTTTTTGTTTAACTTTGCTTCTTTGGAGGGGATGTATTATTTTGTGGAATGTTAATTGCAACTGATAGCCTTAAAGATTAAGTGAATCACTCCAAGTCACACATCATGCATGTGTCAAAGGCAAGACCTGAACATAGAACTTCCTGACTCCAAGGCTGAACAGCTATATAATGAATGCATTATCCTGCCCCTCATGCATGTATAGATATAGCCTCAAATGTAGAAATTTATAGGTCAAAGGATCATAGTTATAGCATTTAAAACTGGAATAGTATTTACTACTTATATAGTGCTTTAAGTTTTACCAAG
Organism: Trichosurus vulpecula; assembly: GCF_011100635.1. Lineage (NCBI taxonomy): Eukaryota > Metazoa > Chordata > Mammalia > Diprotodontia > Phalangeridae > Trichosurus > Trichosurus vulpecula. The sequence continues at coordinate 193,471,012 of NC_050579.1, forward strand.
TTCCTTAGATGTTATCTCATTTGGTACTCTCAACAAGCCTGTGACTTAGGTGCCTTTTTATCTCTATTTTATAGATGAGAAAACCAAGGCCAAGAGAGGTTGTGACTTGCATGGGGTCACACAGCTAGTAAGTGTCTGAGGTAGGATTTAAACTCATGTCTGTCTATAAGTCTAGAACTTTATGAATTGTACCTATCTTCACCCTTTAAAAAAAATAGGTGACTTCAAAGGAAGATGAATTTCCCAGGGTCACACAACTAGTGACCAATGGAATAATCATGTTTCAATCTTTTAACTCCAAATCCAATTTTCCTTTCTATGGAAATGTACAAATACAGAATCTTTCATTCTTTTCCTATTTCTCTTTCAGTTTAATTCTCTAAGGGAGAAATTTTACTTTTTTAAACCAAGAGCAGGTTTCCATTAGTAAGACCTTTAATTCCCAAAATATAAATGTCTATTTAGGCTTAAGGATTTATTGTCTCAGAATCCTTGAGTAAATTAGTTATTTTTTCTAGTGGAATAGGGTAGGGAATTAGTAATTTGAGTTCATGTTTTTGATTTGCATATTTTAATTAAAGTAAGGTATCTTGCTGCACTGAAAATAGTTTAAATTAGCAAGAATCTTAGGCAGCTTCCACACCAAAAGACCATTAAAATAATGCTGCAATTAAATATGCAATAAGGCAAAAGACCCCAAATGTTCTTAAAGTTAAATGTATCTTTTATATTTTCATTTTAAATCAGTCTATTCCAATTTGTATTTTTTTTTATTTTTTGCCTTGAAAAATTGCCATGTTTCTGTTTTTAAACAAGCCCGGGAGTGCTTCAATATTACATGCATCAAATAATAAGCTTTAGAAACCAAATTCAGGCCATCTCTTTTTATAAAAAAGTCGCAAAAATATTTCTTCATTTTGTGAGGGTCAGTTTTGAATAAGAATATATGTCTAGTAGCTACCATGACATATTTTGATTAAAAAACATTATTTCCTGATGTCTAGGACTTTACCCCCAATCCTAGGGTCTGTGAATTAAAAAAAAAATTCTATACTTCAAGGTAACTGGTTTTCTTCATAATCATACATATTTTGTTTTATATATTTAAAAATAATGGTCAGAGAAGGGGTTCATAAGCTTTACCGAACTGCCAAAGGGGCCCAAAAACCAGAGGTTAAAATCGTGGGCCTGTTGTTGGCATTGTGCCCAGTGATATGTCAGAGTGGGACACTGACCAGATAAAAATACCATTGAGTAACATTTAACAAAATAAATAAAATACAATAAATCATAGATAATTTACTATGTGGTTTCTATTTTAATTTGACAACACTGGTCTATATGATTATAATTGTTATTTGATGGTGTCAGTATAGGATAAGTAAAATGACATTAAAACCACCTGTATGTGACTAGGAGAAGTGATGAGAATTTTACTGGATGTTCCAAACCAGTTCAGTTAGTCAGTTAGTTAGCAAGCACTTATTAATCACTTACCCTGTGCCATAAGTGATGAGGTCCCTTTGTGCATATAGAGAGGACTGCATTTGAAGACCTCAAGAAAGTTACATTCTAAGTGATAAAAATACATACATACATACATACATACATACATTCATATCTGTATGTATTATATATACATGCATATGTGTGTGTGTATACATATGCATGCAAACTTGGGGGAGACAATTGAATTGGGATGAGGAGTTCAGGAGCTGAGTGTGATGATAAGAACAGAAGAGTATTTTGTTACTATTTTAAATCTGAAGAGACTCTGTTGTAGGTCAGATGTTTTCCATTGTGTCCACCTCTTGGTGACCCCATTTGGGGTTCTGTTAGCCAAGATACTGGCGTGGTTTGCTAATTCTTTCTCCAGCTCAGACAATAACACTGAGGCAGAAAGGGTTAATGACTTGCACAGGGTCACACAGCTAGTGTCTGAGGCTGGATTTGAACTCAGGCTTCCTTGACTCAAGGCCTGGTACTCTATGCACTGTACCACCTAGCCACCCTGGAGAAACTCTAGTCCTCTTCAGTCTGAGATATTTTCAGTCTGTGAAAACTGAGAATTTCAGCATTAGATACTCTTAGACTAAGCTCTTTAATGGTTGATACTGGGAGCCAAGGTTCTTGTTTCTTGTCTTTTTTTCTGGACATTGAAGGTTCCATACAAGCATTTCTCCAGCACAAAGCTACCACCAAATAAGAATCAAGGCACTGCAGCCTGTGTAGGAGACAACAGTGAAAACAATAGAACCAAACTGGTTCTACTGGTAAAATACTGTCCAAAAGAAATAGAAAAATAGAAATGTCAAGAAGAAATAGTTATAGTATTGAAAAGAAAGTCCTTAAAAAGAGGTGATCTTCCCAAACTTTTTCTTTCTGTGCTCCACCTGGAATTGGAACCCTTCATAAGTCTGGATACCACAAGAGAGATGTATGAACCTGAACTTTTCTAATAAGAACTCTTTGTTAGAATTAAATGCATCAGAAGAATGTGGAATACAAGTTATTCAGGAGAAAGTAAAGACTTGTTCAACTGTGTCAGAAAGTGGTTCATAGGGAGCCTGTAACCTCCTTTTAAGTATGAAACCAATCTATGACCTCAGTAGCCCATGCAACTTCAAGGTATATCATGGAGGACTCTAAAGAGACTTGATTCTGCCTCTTATGCATTTATGTTAGATAATCGAACCCTTAACCTCCTAACTCTTCTTCAAGTCTTTGCCAGATGAAATTCAGTGCCATAGTCTACTAGACATTTCTGAGGAGGAAAATATGAATATCAGTAATAAGGGAGTATATTTCCTTTGTCATGTATCATCAGAAGGACACCTAAAAAAAGCCATTACATTTCTTCAAAGTGCCTCTCAACTGACAGGTGGTACCTACAGCAATTAATCTATATACTCCACTTACCAGAGTGGCTTGTTTGAAAAACAGGAGTCCATATTCAAGAATTTAGTTGATTAGAGGCATACAGCAATTCAGCTTATAAACTAACTTCATGATGTGGTGTTGGGACAAGATTATCTCAATGATAAATAGAAGTCCACCATTAAACTTGCAGAAGTACATGAGTTCCCATCTGATGGTGCTAGTGGACATTTGTAGTTAATCATTGTCTTTGCTACAGAGATGTAGCAGTTGACTCATTGCTTATCACTTAATGTACTTGCACCTGGAATCAAGAGATCACTTTTCACCTATTCTCCCATTAGTTGATTTTCTAACCAAATATAAAATATTACTATTTACAACCACACATGAGGTAGATTGTGAGCTCTTTGACAGCAGGGACTGTCTTTTGTCTGTCTTTGTGTCCCCAGTGCTTAGCACAGAGCCTGGCACATTTTAGGCATTTAATAAATATTTATTGATGAGGATGAGCATGAAGATGAGGTAGGTGTTTAGAAGTGTGTTGTGTCTCCTGTCATCTGGACAATTTTTATAAAGACATATTATCTGATCCTCAAAAAATATATATATTCCCCCTGAAATCTAATCTAATTTGTAGCGCTTATGTAGAATTTTTCATCTTCATCATATAAAATATATTTACATACGTCATCTAAATCTTATAACATTTATCAGAGTCATCCTTGTATCATGTTTACTTATATGACTCCACTTCTAGAGGATCCTCAAAAGTATGTTTTCTGCCATATGCAAATGATTTTATGCTTAGAGCTAGAAGGAACCTTAGAAGCCATTTATTATTAACCCTTCAGTGATTAGACTAATATCACAGTTATATGTACCATGATCCCCTCCAACTCTTAACATTAGGATGACACAGGCACCTCTTCTTTCCTCCTCTGATGGGATATTAGTTTTCCCTTAAACAGATTAAGGAAGGTGTTCCTGTTATCTGATTGGCCATAGTGTCCCATGGAATAGTATTCCTCCTTCTGCCACTATTTACCTTTAATATATGGTAGGGAAAAGAAAGGTTATCCTTTGGTGAACTGCTCAGTGATTTTTAAGTACCTGATTTCTTCCTAACATTGAAACTAAACTAAGAATGTTCTATGACATAAGCAGCTCTCAATAACCTCATTTTTCAGATGAGAAACTGAGGTCCAGGGAGACCCTTGCCAAAGGTCAAGACAAGCGCAAATAATAGAGTTAGGAATTAAACCATAACTAATTAGCATTCTAGGGCTTAGCACAGTGCCTGACACACAATAGGTACTATAAGTACTTAATGTTTGTTGATTTGATGACACTGAGAACAATGTTTCGTGTATAGTTGTTGCTGTTCCAACTTCCTATATAATTCCGGTCCAATGTGCTTTCCCTTCCACCATGCTACAGCAAATTTACAGGTACGTTCATTAAGTCAAATACATAATAAATTCACAATAATCGTGGGGAGAGACACTGACAATTGAGAATCAAGAAGGAAGGTCTCTTAAAGAAGGTGGCATATGAGCTGAGCCATGAAGGGAGGTTGGTTTCCAAGAGGCAGAAATGAGAAGGGAGTACCCTTCAGGTATGGTGCATAGCCTGTTCAAAGGCAGGAGGTTAAGGGATGGAGCACTGTATATTGAGTATAGGGAACAGTAAATGAAACAAGCTGGCTGAATTTTTTAGAATCTATGAGGAGAAATGGTGTATAATAGGCCTAGAAAGATAAACTGGAAATTGTTAAAGACCGCAAATGCTAATTTTGTATTTTATCCTAGAAGCAAGAGAAAAACCACTGGAATTTTTTGAGCAGATAAATGACCAGTTTTTGAGCATCAGAATCATGTTTTAGAGATCTCTCTATGGCATTTGTATGTGGGATAGACTGGATGGGGGAAATGATAAAGAAAAGGGGACCAACTAGAAGGCTATTATAATAGTTGAGAGGAGAGACGATGAAAGTATAGGCGATATTAATTGTGGTACGAGTAGAAAGAAGGGAACAGATTAGAGATATGCTGTGGAGATGGAATGAACTAAATTTAGCAACTAGTTAGATATGACACGGTGAAAAAGAATAAAGGGCAAGGATTACGCCTGGGTTAGGAAGCTGGAAACAAGAAGAATGATGGTGCCATGGACAGAAGTGGAGAAGGTATGAAGGAGGGGAAAGTTTCGAGATAAAGACAATGTCATATTTTGGATTTGGTTATAAGGACTGAAATGAGTACTAGACACTTTTTTCTGGTTAAAAACACTTGTTTATTGGTTACAATGTCAACTCAGGGCAACATATTTTACTGAGCGGCTATACAAATGCAAAGATCAAATCCATTTAAAAAGCTATAAAAATGTTCATAGCAAGTGACCATTTTCACAGGGAAGTCATTGATGCAAAGGAGCCGTTGGAGAATGCAAAGCACAAGTCCATGGTTTTTATTAGCTTAAATTAAAGCTGTTAAAACTTTATCTAGATACAGACATGCTCCAAAGGCAGTGTGGAATCAATTGATCTTTTGTAATATTTACTGACTTATCTGGTCCTAGTTAGCAGAGTGTATAAAAGAAATATTCTAAATAAGATAAGAAGAAATATATTGGAAATTTGACTATTATACAGTGACTGCAAAACAAAAGTTTTAAAAAAATTACATTTGACTCTGTTAGATGTGATATTCAAGAGTTGAAAAGACTTTTTGAAAGGAGAAAAAAAACACAGAATAGAGCACCATTGTGTAATGTAGACAATTGTGTGTATAGAAACACATTAAATTCTTAAGGCTTTATTTTTTCTTATAGAAGGATCTTTGAACATGGAATTTGATGATCCAGATTTCAATCTTGATTCTATTACTAGTCATATAACCTTGGATAAGTCACATTTTTTCTGGATGTCAATTTCTTCATTTGACAAGTGGGAATGATAATTCTTGTTGAATTGAATTGAACTGGTTGATCCAAAGAATGCCATGATCAGGGACACATGTAAATTTTGGTAAGTTTTGATTCTTTGTCATATATAACAATAGTAGTAGTAGTAGTAGTAGTAGTAGTAGTAGTAGTAGTAGAAGTAGTAGTCATAGTGGTAGTAGTAGTAGTAGTAGTAGTAGTAGTGTAGTAGTAGAAGTAGTAGTAGTAGTAGTAGTAGTAGTAGTAGTAGTAGTAGTAGAAGTAGTAGTCATAGTGGTAGTAGTAGTAGTAGTAGTAGTAGTAGTAGTAGTAGTAGTAGTAACACATTATACATTTCATCTCATTTAATCTTCAGAACAACCCAATGAGGAAAGTACTTCTGCTTAGTTTATGATCCCTATTTTGCTGATGGAGAAACTGAAGAAAGAAATAACTACTTGTCCATAGTCACATAGCCACCAAGTTTTAGAGGCAAGATTTGTAACTATGGTTCTATCTACACTGAATCCAGGGCTCTTAGTGACACTTAGTGACACAATTGGTGTCAGGCACATATTTTGATCTGGACCTGTAATGTAAGTGGCAAAGCATTTGCAGATGAGCAAGTCTTTTATAACTTAGAAATTTAGTGAGTTCCCTGAGGCACTGAGAGGTTATATGTCATACTGTTGGTTATTTGTCCAAGGTAGCATTTGAACTCAGGTCATCCAGAAGCCAAGGCCAAGCCTCTATCCACTATATCACATTGAATCTCAATGCTTTGCAGAATGCCTTACAGTTAGAAAATGTTTAATGATGCTTATTGATTTATTGATTCTTTCTCTAAGTGCTCTCCTCCCATACACATCCGAGCTTCCCTCCCTTCACCTAATCACAAAAGGTGTTACTTCATTGCCAGAGAACATCAAGAGACCAGATTTGATTAAATACCTTAGTGGCTCCCATAGTAGCTCTGTAAAGTGAGAGCCACAGTCAGTTATACTTCAATAGCCACCACATCAAATTTTTTCTTATCACACAGTATCACAGTGAGTTCTGTGGTCTGCTCAAAGAAGGGAAGGAAAAAGGAGCAAAGTCAGGACAAAAGAATCTCCCTCAGAATTTCCCTTGTGTAGCAGATGGAAGCAGACTTCCATGTATGGTAGTAGTTAGGTCATCCACCAGAAAAACTTCATAAACAAGAATCAAAGGAAAAAACTGTCTGAAATCTTAAAGATTTCATTACTAAAATTCCAGTCCAAATAAAATGTAGGCAGCTAGGATCTTACCTTCAACTAAACTCCCACCTAGACAGTCCATGATAGTAATTTTTCCCTATAGTGATAGTGCTATACAGAATCTCTGGCCTGCTTTTCACTGTAAATAAATTACATTCTATTATAACTATATTATGTTGAGGAGGGGAAACAACATAGCACTATTCCATGATCAAAAGAGAAATTATTTCCAGTAACCACTTTTAAGACAAGATTCCCAGTACTCTGCATAATTCAGGATCTGGTTTTCTGCAGAGTTGGGTGTATTTTTGGTCTTCTTCAAGTCCATAGTCTAAAATAATGCTTATTTTTATTCATATCCCTTATAATACTAGGCTGTTTCCTTCATAACTCTGGAATGGGCTGTCGCTATGGCCCAAAACAGCATTATGTAGGGAGGGCTCACTTTGGAAGACTGGCAGACACAGTAATAAGCATTAACACTATAATAAAGATAACACAATAATAAACATTCTGGCTAATTGTGTTATTAGTGTTAAATTTTGTTTATTAATAATTATTGTTAACATCAATATAGTACCTTACAAATTGCTACTCATTTTTGATTGGGAATGATACCATTCCTTGGAGGTCTTCAAGCTGAGACTGGACAACACTTGTGTGTGTGTGTGTGTGTGTGTGTAATTATTGTTATAATGCTTTATATAGAGAAATAAATATTCCTTTGGAGTATAGGTTGTGGTAGATGACCACTGAGGACTATTTCTAACTTCAAATTGTATGATTTGGTATGGGACAGGAATTAGATATTCTGGCTTTGAATTTTGGCTCAACCTTTCCTTAACATGCTATAACTTTGACAAGTCAACCTTTTAGCCTTATTTTCTTCTTTTGTCAAGTGAAAATAAATTCCTTCTCCTACTTATCTCAGAAAGCTGGAGTAGGGATGACATTAGAGAACATATAGCAAGCAACTTGCAAAAATTAAAGCATCTACACAAATGCAAGCCTATTGTCATATAAAATTATTCTTATTATTGATTTAAGAGATTCAATGATAATGAGTAGAATGAGAGCTGGACTCAGAGCCAGGAAGACTTGGTTTTCACATCCTAACTATGATATATCTTAGTTGTATGACCCTGAGCTAACATTTATATAGTGTTTTCTATGTGCCAGGAGCCATGCTAAATGCTTAATAATTATTATCTCATTTGATCCCCACAAAAGCCCTGAAAGATAGGTGCTATTGTTATCTCCATTTTACAGGTGACAAAACTGAGGCACACTGAGGTTCAGGGTCACACAGTTAGTAAGTGTCTGAATTTAGATTTGATCTCATGTCTTCCTGACTCCAGATCTAGAACTCTATCCACTCATGAAGCCACCTAGAATATTTGAAATGCCTTTTTATTACTGAACTTCCATCTTTTTTTGTTTATTGTTAAACTCACATTTTCCTGGTAGCTCAGCCTGTCCTGCATCGTGAATTCCATTGCTCATTGGAACATATTATAATTTCCATTACCTCCTGCATTTTTTGTGGGTATAAAATTGTCTTGTGTTATTCAAATTTATTTTCTTCTGTACTTGAAGATCTTACTCCTGGTCATGTTCAGAATTACATGTTCGTGAATTTAGTTAATAAATTTAACCTCTATGTGTCTTGGAGTTTGCAGCCCTTTTTATTTGTATAGAAAAGAATTGTGAATTCTTTCAATTTTTATTTTATTTTCTGTGACCAAGAGGTCTGGGCAACTTTCTTGTGTGTGCGTGCGTGTGTGTGTGTGTGTGTGTGTGTGTGTGTGTAGGTTTGTATTATAGTATACAGTTTTTTTTTTATTTATTGTGATCTTCTGGGGTAGCTATAATCCTTAAACTGTCTCTAAATATCCTGTCTTCAAGATCAGCATTTTTTTATTTTGATAGAGGGCAAAATTATTTTTAATGTTAGTGTTCTGGGTTTCTCTTTTTCTATATTTTCCTTTACTTCTCTGTATTTATATTCAATTTTTCTCGCTTTGATTTCTTTGGTGAGACCTGTCACTGTGGATTCAAATATTTCTATTCTGCCAATTATTTTGTTGTTGTTTAGACCACAAATTCTGTTCTCATAATTTTCATTTCTCTTTTAAACCACGAAGCTAACCTGAGGTTTGATGTTATGCTCTCCTCAAAATTCTTATTGTTCTCTGCCTCATCATGTGTTGAATCATTTCCCCTTGTGTTGAAGTAGTTATTCATAGATTCCTGAGCTCATTTATTAGCTCTGGAGACCATATTTCTTTATGTTGTTAGTGTCTTCCCTGTTGGCTTATCTTCATATAGTCAAGGTTCTAGAGTTTTCTTCCTTCTGAGATCCTTGGCGATTTCAGTGTTTTGTCCACTTATTTCCCATATTCCTCAGTTTCTGAATTCTTCCTCTTTCTTAGTTATTTCCCTGGGGACTGGATTTCACAGCACCTCAGGCTCATACTACGCTGGGGACTTCACACATTTCACCAACATAGGTTTCTGTCTAAGTGACCATTGAAAGGACAGAATCGGCCTTAGCTGGATGCCTGTTTCATCTGTAAAGAGCATTGCAATTATACCTGGAGGTGATTTCTATCCTTTGAAGTCTGGATCGTTGAGACTCTGTCAGGTGAGGGGAGTGGCTGAGATGTGGCCCATGTCTGTTCTGCTTTATTATATTTTTATTCCTCTGCTCTCCTGCAGAGATTTTTTTTTGCAGTGAAAATCTGTCTCTGTACTGGCCACCAAGGCATAAGTAAACTTTGGCAAACTTTTGCAGAGATTTTTGGCAGTGCAGATCTCTTTCTTGCTACTAGACACCAAGGCTTCAGTAAACTTCTGCAGATGCAGTGTTGATTTCCATGGCAATGAAAAGTGTGAGAGGCACCCAAGTGGTAGGTTGGGTGTTATTGCAAAACCCATGGATGGAGTGGTTGAGTTGGCTAGTGAGGCCTCCTGCTGGTAGCATGATGGATGGTAAGGGAGGGGATGCTTTATGAACTCAGAGTAAGCATCAGTTCATATTTTTTTAACCCACTTTTGAATTACAGGTGTCCTAGACCAGGGCTTCTTAAACATTTTCCACTCACGACTTCTTTTCATGTTTCAGCAGTTTTGGTGTTGCATGGCCTGAGGGCATGCATAGTTCAAAGTGCACATGCTTTGTGTTCAGAACCAAGGCCGCAGTGAAGTTGCACAATGCAATATGGGGCAAGTACTGCCAGAAACACCTCAGATTCATCACTCATTTGATTTTGAATTAAGTTTTGATTCTTGCACATACAGAAACTTTTTACTATTGCCAAATTTTTCATGACTTTTGATGTGTTAATTAGGATGGGACTTTTTTGGTTGTCTTCTCTTTTGGAATGCTAAGACCATCAAGTTTTTTTAGTGAGTCTTCCCTTTGTTTGAATATGGCAGGTAAAGTGAAGCTTTTTTGTTGTCTTTTTTTGGAGTGCTTCTCAGCACTAAGGAATTTTTGATTGATTCAGGAGTCCTTGATGACCTGATCACATCAAGGGAAGGCTTAGTTCACATGGGTTTGAGTCACATGGTTGTGATACCCTCTGACCCTGAAGAAGTGTATCTATACTCAGAGGTTAGCATTTTGCCTTTGGAGGCACACTCATTGGAAGAGTGCTGGTGATTTGGCCAGAGGAGACTCTGGGTAGCCGTTGGAGGCCCCTGGTCATGAAAACCCAGATGTTGGTGCCTCTCTCTCTGGTAACTATATAATTCCCTGGTCAGACAGCTAGAGGCCTGTCAGTTGACTTCTGTGTGTGTTTGCTCTGTTTATGTAATTTCTGCTTGCAATTTCTGTTTGTATTCTCTCTGAAGTTCAGGGTGCTGACTTTTCCTCCTGAACTAAGTGAATGGTATATGTATGTTTAATTAAAGTGGGATTGTTACCCTTTAAAGTTGCTTTCCTTAGAAAAGCAGATCAAAGAACCTGTGCTAGCAGCCCTTCCGTGTGCTGGTGTTATTGGCCTTGCACAGCCACAGTAACAGCAAGCAGCATTGTTGTTACAACCCAATATGGGATTATGATGCAGTGTTTAAGAAGTTTTGCCCTACACAATGGCAGCACCTGAAGTTGCTTTATCTTTTATGCTTTGGGTCCTACCTGCCTAGCAAACACACAAATGTTCAATGAGTTACAACATTCATATGGTGATATTAAGAAGTCTTGGTGGAGTTCTTAAATGGAGTATACAATTTTCTAGACAGAAAAATGTGTTTGATACATCAAGACAATGCAGAGAGAAGATATGACTTTAAAATGTGCAATGATGGAAGAGGTGAACACACACTTGTTCACTACATTCCAGAACAGTAGAATTAGGGATATATTGTAAAGCTGGAAGAAGGCACTTTTTGAATAAATTAATGAAACAAAGTAAAGCTTTGCACAGTGAGAAGAAAAGGTATGGGACTTGTTACTAAGATAGAGTTAAAATAAATTTAAAAGGTCTCAAGAACAATTTAGAAGTTATACATAGAAGATTCATAGTAAAAAAAAGAAGTAAGGGAGAACATGATTAATTTTTTGAAATTGGCAAGGAGAATACATCTGTTGGTGTCTCACCAAATAGTCCTAGGTTTGTTCTTAAATATATTTTTAAAATGGCAAAGAAAAATGTTGAAAAGTCATGTAGAACAAGGAATCTTTCAGCAAATTAATTAATCAAGAAGTTATTTGTTAAGTGATTTCTTTGTGCCAGGATCATTGTTAGGCTCTGGGTATACAAAAAAGAAAGAAAAAAAGGGAAGAAAAAAAAACCATCAATGCCCTTGAGGAGCATTTATCTAATTAGAGAGATAATATGTAAACATGTGGCTCCTTTGAGGAATGAAGGACAATGGAATCCAATCAGTTGGCCACTAAAAAGAAGAGAGATACCAGGAAAAGGAATGGAGGCATACATTAACTAAGCAGAGGAGTAACTTCTGGTCTTTCACCTTTCAGTGGCCACATCTAGTCTATTGGTGTAAGTTCAAGGATTTGTAAAGGGTGTGAGTAGAGAGGGGTAGGTCACATTTATTGTGGTCTCAAAATGAATCCTTTTACTGTGTAAATAAAGCTATTCCAGTTTGATCATGAACTTCTCCTCAATCCATAGATCCAAAAAGTAATTTCTTCCATTGAATCCTATGATATAAGTAGCTTATCAGGGGAATTCCTTGCTATACTTGGGTTAGTATCAGGTACTGACTTTCATAAGTTCATCCTGTGTGACAGAAATGAGTGAAGTAAAGTTGAGTTTTCTCCAATTTACCAAGGTCCTCAGATTCAGCAGGGCCTCTCTGCAATGAGAATTATAGAAAATAGAATCAAGTAGGGATAGAAAATATTAAGATTGCAGATCTGGAAGAAGTCTTAAATGCCATCCAATACATTCCTCTTCTTTTATAGATAAGGAAACTATACCCAAGGAGTTTTTATAATGTGTCCTAGTTACATAGGTTATAAATGACAGAGTAGCAAATTAAACAGAGTAGATACTATGACAAGTGCTTTAAGAAAATTTGAAAAGAAATAGATTTATGAATCAGTATAACAAGATTTATTAAAAATCTATTAGGGCCACTTTGTTAGTCACTGAAGACACAAAGGCAAAATGATATAACTTTTATGGAAAAGAAGCCATAACAACTAGGGTGGCATGTATGGAAGGATTTGTGGAGGAAGTGACATTTGATTTAAGCCTTTAAGAAATCTGGGGATTATAGAGAAACAGAGGAAGTTCCATGTACAGGGGAAAACATGCAAATATAAAGAGGCAAGAAAAGGCATGGAAAATTTGAAGAATAGGTAATAGTCTTGTTTAGCTAGAATGAAGAGCTTACCAAAGGGAATATTATAAAATAAGTCTAGAAAAGTAGGTTTGAATAGGTAACAAAGGTTTGAAGTCCTTATTCCTGATTCTGACTAGCAATCCTTTCTCCCAGACGATTATCTGATTTAGAGTAAGAAATGTCCAAATTCCTCTATGATTTGGCATGCATATATTTTCAAGCCAGAACAAAACTAAAGGAAGGAGACAATAATCATTCTTCAATCACCTTTTTCAGACTTTTGCTTTTATTATTTTAAGGTGGCTAATAATGAACGTCTTAGGCTTTGAACTGCCCCATATTGTGATTGAGGGCTTTATAGGACTGAGAAAAGAAGACTGAATCTACCAATTGGGAGGTAATTTGGAGAGAGTAGATTTAGTTGAATGGTTGGGATAGATGCCAGATTAGAGTTGAGGAGTGGGAAAATGAAAATAATAAAAAGGCGCAGGGAGTATGAGAGGTATGTGCTGGTAATGTTTAAAAACTAGCTATCAAAAATGTGCAACACACTTTTTTTTTGCTTTTTGGCAGGGCAAATTGGGGTTAAGTGACTTGCCCAAGGTCACACAGCTAGTACATGTGTCAAGTGTCTGAGGCTGGATTTGAACTCAGGTCCTCCTGACTCCAGGGCCAGTGCTCTACTCACTGCGCCACCTAGCTGCCCCTGCAACACACTTTTTAGTTAAATCTGAATTATTAATATTTTCCATCATTTTCTTAAGTAAAGACAATCAAGAAAACAATAAATTAAGCTTTGATTTGTAGCATTTACTGATTTCCATAGTGTAAATCCTTACACTGAAAATTTAACGGTTGTCTCATACTAGCCAGATTGAGCTGATTCTAGCACACTCCTGAGAATAGTTCACTCTTTCTAGGAATTCAGCAGGGAAGGGAATTGGAGATATAGATTTATGCTTGAAAGGTGGCAGAAAACTCCATGGCATATACTGTATTGTACCCCATAATACAGTCCCTAACAAAAGAATGGTCATCTCCTTTCTCTATGTGCCGAGTTAATCATCTCAATATGATCTCACCTTGGCAGATATGGCTTTACAGAGAAAATCCATTGCAACATGAATAAAACTCAGATTCTCTCACAATCATGGGGACAGTCCTGTTGTGGAGGAATATACTCCCTACCATTTAGCATGGTAGCTTCTGAGCCTCCACCATTGTGATTCCCTTTTATACAAAATCCCAATGATGCCACAATCGACTCTTAAACATAAGGCCTATGCTAAATGATAAGACCAAATCAGGAATATTCATAACTTCAAAGTGATTTAGTATAAAATTAGAAATAACCAATATATTACACTTAACTCATAAAACTGGGTCACACTTTCTCAACCATGCACCTAATACCCATGCAAGAGACAGATTCTAGGCATATACTTACAGAAACCCAATCATGGGTGAAGATAATCTTTATTCTGGGGGAAATTTGGAATTTGCTACTATAGGCCTTGATATCCTTCGTCCCTTCAGAAACAATACACTCCAGACTAATTGGTCCTCTTCTAATCCTTCATCACTTTTCTGTTTGGCAAATATGCTTTCTTCTCTGAATCTGGTGAAGCAGTGATAAGCTCATTTGATCTCTTCTTGAATGTTTGCCGATGATATATTCTACTATTTTAATGATAAGTAGCTCCTTTAAATGAGAACATTTCAAAATTCCTCAGGTTTGTTTTCAGGGCAATGCAGACAGGCACAGACAGCTCCTCACTCAACAAGTTATTGTGTCATCCAATTGGATTCAAATTTCTGTTTTTAATAGCATGAATTATTGAAATTATAATTTTATATAAAATATTTGACTGCTGTTGTATAACAATGTCTTCCAAATCTGAACCTGAAAAAAGGAAGATGGAGGGGATTAAGTTGGTGTAGCATCCCAATGACAATTTCCTATGGGGCCTGGGGCTTGCAGTGCTTTTCAAATCTGAATGAATACATCAGCAGGTAGATCCAGGAAGCTGGACATAGAGAAGGAGGCAATAGTTAGTACAGTACTTGACTCATTGTAAGTACTCAATAAATGCTTATTGATTGATTGGTTGATTAGAAAAATTAACTGAATCTCTGGTCAGAGATCTTATACTCCCCTTCATGAGGGCTGTCCTAGTGTGCTTTCACAATCTGATCATAGTTCGCTTTCATGATCTTTAGGACCGTGATATCTATTCATGTTATGGATATCTCCTCTTTCTCCCTCTTCTCTTTATTCAGAACACAGATATAGTCAGTGGTCAGATGTCAATGGCTTTGCTGAACTTCTGCGAGCTGTTGGAGAATTCCTGTTGCTAACTGGTGGAAGTGATAAGCAGAAGATCATCATAATCTCTCTTGATGTGGGCTAATAATCTCTTTGTGGGTTTAGCACATTTCATCTTTATTTGACTGTTTGTGGAACTCTTATTAATCACTGTCCTCCCCATCATATGTGTCAGGGCCTAAAAGAGCACTAGGAGATTTTATGCTCTTGGTTCTGATCACCACACTCCCATTTGATGGCTTGTTACAAAGATCCTAGGGCTATTGTTGCTATCTATTCTACTCCCTTGCTTATCCACCTTTTCAAAAAAGTAGCCAGAGCTCTCCCTTCTACAGTCTCTTACCCCCAAGAACGTGGCAGGGAGAATTGGAGGAGGGCAAGGTGGGAAATCCCTGCTTTCCAGCTTTTTCTGTGCATTCCTGCCTGACTCTGACCTCCACTCTCCCCTCCAAGTTTCTTAAAACAGCTCCTTTAAACTCTATCCTTTCTCTTCTGCTTCTTTCTACCAAACCAGTGATGGCAGTAGAGAGCAACCAGCCCCTCTGAAAGGTCTTGCTTTTCTCGAGTTGTAGATGGTAATTTAGCAATTTGGCAGAATTCAAATTGTAGAGAGCAATTTAGCAGAATTCAATTTTCCTGCAACAAGCTTTAACCTTTGTCCAGATAATCTTAGTAACTTCCAGCACACCAGCTGAAGCCTTCTTGGAAGCTGATTCTCCTGCTGTCTTCCTAAATGACTCATGCTATCTTTACAAATCAGTTCCTACCAGCTAGTTCTTCCATTTCTTGTCTTGCTGGTTTCTTAACACTTCAATAGCTCCAATCAGAGACTCCTGGTTCATAGTGATATCTTTCTCTTATGAGGTAAAAACTCATGAAATCCACCATTATGATCATTATGAAACCAAAAGTACTTATTTAATCACCCCAGTCTCCAAACAGTTAAGTGGTTTATAATTTTGTGAATTTTAATTTTTTAAACTCTAAAAATAGCCACATGAAAAGGAGTTAAGGTATCACAAAGCCCTGAATTTTCAGGCATTTCTTTGTGTTCATACACAGTTCTTTACTCATCATTTTTTTTAGGTTACATATGTGCAGTTATGCAAAACATGTCTGTAACAGTCATGTTGTAAAAGAAAACACAGACAAAAAATCCTCAAGAAAAATAAAGAAAGCAAATGAAGTATGCTTCAATCTGTATTCAGACACCATCAGTTCTTTCTCTGGGAATGGATAGCATTTTTCATCATAAGTTCTTCAGAGTTGTCTCAGATCGTTGTACTACTGAGAATAGCTAAGACATTAACAGCTGATGATCTCACAATATTGCTCTTACTTAGTACATGGTGCGTTTAACTTTGCATCAGCTCATGTAAGTCTTTCCAGGTTTTTCTGAGAGCATCTTGCTCACCATTTCTTATAGCACAATAATATTCCATCATAATCACATACCACAATTTGTTCAGCCACTCCTCAATCGATGGGCATTCCCTCAATTTCCAATTCTTTGCAACCAGAAATGAACTGTGATAAATATTTTTTGTACATATAGGTCCTTTTTATATCTTTTTTGGATATAGCCATAGTAGAGGTATTGCTTGGTCAAAGGGTATGTGTGATTTTATAGCCCTTTGGACATAGTTCCAAATTGCTCTACAGAATGGTTGAATCAGTTCACAACTCCACCAGTAGTTAATTAATGTCTGATTTTCTCCCTCATTCCTTCCAACATTTGTTATTTTCATTTTCTGTCCCATTAGCCAATCTCTTAGGTGTGAGGTAATACCTCAGAATTGTTTTAATTTGTCTTTCTCCAATCAATAGTGAGAACATTTTTTTCATAGGGTATAGATAGCTTTGATTACATCACCTGAAAACTATTCATATCTTTTGGCACTTACTTTTACAAATTTGACTCAGTTTTCTATCTGTTTAAGAAATGAGGCCTTCATCAGGGAAACTTGCTTCAATTTTATTTTCCACAGTTACTATTTCTAACTGTATCTCCCTCTCTCCTATCCCTCCTGTTTATTCTATTCTCTCTCTCCTTTCACCCTGTCCCTCTGCAAAGGTGTTTTTCTTCTGACCACTAGCTCCCCATTCAATCCCCCCTTCTCTCATTTCCTTCCCCTCCTACTTTCTTGCAGGGTAAGATTGATTTCTACACTCAACTGAGTTTGTATGTTATTCGTTCTTTGAGCCAATACTGATGAGAATAAGGTTCACCCACTCCCCCTCACCTCCCACCTTTTCCAATCAATTGTAAAAGCCTTTTCTTGCCTCTTTTATGTGAGATAATTTACTCCGTTACTACCTTTCCCTTTTCCTTTCTTCCAGTACTTTCTTCCTTCACTCCTTGATTTTATTTTTGTAGATACCATCCCTTAATATTCAATTCACACCTGTGCCCTCTGCTTATATATACTGCTTATAACTGCCCTAATAATGAGAACATTCTTAAGAGTTACAAGGATCATCTTCCCATGTAGGAATGTAAATATTTTAACCTCATTAAGTCCCTTATGATTTCCCTTTCCTGTTTACATCTTTATGCTTCTTTTGAGTCTTGTATTTGAAAGTCAAATTTTCTATTCAGCTTCTGTATTTTTATCAAGAATGCTTGAAAATCTTCTATTTCTTTGAATGTTCATTTCCCCCCTGAAGATGATTCTTGGTTATAATCTTAGATCCTTTACCCTCCAGAATATCATATTCTAAACCCTCCAATCCTTTATGTAGAAGCTGCCAAATCTTGTGTTATCCTGACTTGGCTCTAGGATACTTGAATTGTTTCTGGCTGTCTTCAATATTTTCTCCTTGACCTGGGAACTCTGAAATTTTACTATAATATTCCTGGGAGTTTTCATTTTCATTCTAGAACTGATTCTTGGGATCAGTTCTTGAATATCAATGCAGTTTTCCTTGGTAATTTCTTGAAATGTGGTGTCTAGGCTCTTTTTTTGATCATGGCTTTCAGGTAGTCCAGCAATCTTTAAATTCTCTCTCCTGGATATATTTTCCAGGTCAGTTGTTTTTCCAATGAGACATTTTACATTGTGTTCTTTTTCTCCACATTCTTTTGGCTTTGTTTTATTATTTCTTGATTTTTCATAGTCATTAGCTTCCTTTTGCTCTATTCTAATTTTAAAGAATATTTTCTTCAGTGAGCTTTTGTACCTCCTTTTCCATTCTGCCAAATCTATTTTTAAGGAATTTTTTTTCTTCAGTAAATTTTTGTGCCTCTTTTTTCCATTTGGCCAATTCTGCTTTGTAAGACATTCTTCTCATTGTTTTTTTTTGTACTTCTTTTACAATTTTGCCCTAGTCTGCTTTTTTTCTTAGTCCAATAAGTTTATTTTTGAAAATGTACACAAAAATGTTGAACCATTTTATGCATTTTCAGCAGCTGGACCAGCTCCAGCCTTGGTATTCCCAGTATGTATCCCTTGTGCTCTGTGTTTGGAAATCAGCTTAATCAAACCTTTACTAAGCAGTTCCTGGAGGGCTGCTGGGGCTTGAGAACCCCGGATCTTTAGTCTCTCTGAGACTACTGCAGGGGTAGTGAGTTTATAGTTGGGGACCTCCTTGCAGAGTTTGTCATATGTTGCTTTGTCAAACAGAACCAGATTGTTGAGCTTGTCTCGAACTTTTCCCTTGAACCACTTCTTCTTAACTTGCCCCCAGACTTGTTCACGGGATCTTTGTCCTTCTTGGCCAATATCCCTGCATCTTTCTTCTTATCATCCTTGGGTGGCATGGTGAGGCTTCAAGGAACTCCTGGTGCTGCCACCTCCAAGCTAAGAAGTCTGCTTTTTTTTCGTGTGTTATTTTCTTCGGTATTTTTTTGTGTCTCCTTTACTAAGCTATTTCTCATGATTTTCTTGCACCACTCTCTTTCCTCTTTGCAATTTTTCCAATACTAAGCTTATTTGATATTCAAAATCTTTTTTGAGTTCTTCCATGGCCTGAGACCAATTCATACTTTTCTTGGAGATTTTGGATGTAGGAGCTTTCACTTTGTTGTCTTCTTCTGAGTGTATATTTTGATCTTCCTTGTCACCATAGTAACTTTCTATGGTTAGAAAGTTTTTCTGTTATTTGCTCATTTTCCCAGCCTACAATTTGACTTTTAACTCTTTGTTAAAGTACTTCTAGGGTGGAGGGCACACTGTCCTAAGCTTCTAGGGACCCGTAAGTTTTCAGGTCTTTTTTTTTCTTTTTTCCTCTTAACAATTATTTTATTATTTAATATTTTAGTTTTCATCATTGATTTCCACAAGGTTTTAAGTTACAAATTTTCTCCCCATTTCTACCCTCCCTCCACTCCAAGATGGCATATATTCTGATTGCCCCATTCCCCAGTCAGGCCATGCTTCTGTCACCCCCCCCCCCACCCCATTCCCTTTCCCTTTACTTTCTTCTAGGGCAGGATAGATTTCTATGCCCCATTCCCTACATATCTTATTTCTCAGTTGCATGCAAAGCCAACTTATTTTTTTGAGCATCTGCTTTTAAAACTTTGAATTCCAAATTCTCTCCCCTCTTCACTTCCCACTCACCCTCACTAAGAAGGCAAGCAATTCAACATAGGCCACACATGTATCATTCTGTAAAACACTTCCACAATCATCATGTTGTGAAAGACTAACTATATTTCCCCCATTGTATCCTGTCTGATTTATTAAATTTTCTTCCTTGACACTGCATCTTTTCAAAAGTGTTTGCTTTTGATTAGCTCCTCCCCCTATATGCCCTCCCTTCTACCATCCTCCATTTTTTATCCCCTTCCCCCTACTTTCCTGTGGGGTAAGATACACAATTGAGTATGTATGTTATTCCTTCCTCAGGTCAAATCCAATAAGAGCAAGATTCGCTCATTCCCCCTCTTCATTTCCAATAAAATTGTTTTTCTTGTCACTTTTGTGTGACATAATTTACCCCATTCTATCTCTCCCTTTCTTCCTCTCTCAATATATTCCTCTCTCATGCTTTAATTTAATTTTATTTTTTTTAGATATCACCCCTTCATATTCAACTCACCCTGTGCCCTCTGTGTGTATATATATATATATATATATATGTATATGTATATGTATATTACCTTCAACTATCCTAATTACTGAGAAAGGTCTCATGTATTACGCACATCATCTTTTCATGTAGGAATGTAAACAAAACATTTCCACTTTAGTAAGTCCCTTAGGATTTATCTCTCTTGTTTACCTTTTCATGTTTCTTGATTCTTGTGTTTGAAAGTCAAATTTTCTATTCAGCTGTGGTCTTTTCACTGAGAAAACTTGAAAGTCCTCTATTTTATTGAAAGCCCATATTTTGCCTTGGAGCATTATACTCAGTTTTTCTGGGTAGGTGATTCTTGGTTTTAATGCTAGCTCCATTGACCTCCAGAATATCATATTCTAAGCCCTTCGATCCCTTAATGTAGAAGCTGCTAGATCTTGTGTTATCCCGATTGTGTTTCCACAATACTCAAATTGTTTCTTTCTGGCTGATTGCAGTATTTTCTCCTTGATGTGGGAATTTGGATACAACATTTCTAGGAGTTTTCTTTTTGGGATGTTTTTCAAGAGGTGATCAATGGATTCTCTCAATTTCTGTTTTACCCTCTGGCTCTAGAATATCAGGGCAGTTTTCCTTGATAATTTCTTGAAAGATGATGTATAGGCTCTTTTTTTTGATCATGGCTTTCACCTAGTCTGATAATTTTTAAATTATCTCTCCTGGATATATTTTCCAGGTCAGTGGTTTTTCCAATGAGATAGCTCATATTCCCTTCCATTTTTCATTCCTTTGGTTCTGTTTTATAATATCTTGATTTCTCATAACGTCACTAGCTTCCACTTGCTCCAATCTAATTTTTAAGGTGGTATTTTCTTCGGTAGTGTTTTGGACCTCCTTTTCCATTTGTCTAATTCTGCTTTTTAGGGCATTCTTTTCCTCGTTGGCTTTTTGGAGTTCTTTTGCCATTTCAGTAAGTCTATTTTTTAATGTGGTATTTTCTTCATTATTTTTTCGGGTCTCCTTTAGCAAGTCATTGACTTGTTTTTCATGGTTTTCTTGCATCACTCTCATCTCTCTTCCCAATTTTTCTTCTACTTCTCTTACTTGCTTTTCCAAATCTTTTTTGAGCTCTTCCATTGCCTGAGACCAATTCATCTTTTTCTTCAAGGCTTTTGATGACTTTGTTGACTTCTTCTGGTTGTATGTTTTAGTCTTCTTTGTCACCAAAAAAGATTTTAGAGTCTGACTCTGAGTCTGCATTCTTTTTTTGCTGTCTGTTCATGTTCCCAGCCAACTACTTGACTTTTGGGCTTTTTGTCAGGGTATGACTGCTTGTAGAATAGAGTGAGCTTTGTCCCAAGCTTTAGGGGCTGCACTTCTGTTTTCAGAGCTACTTTTACTCAACTGTCACTGAAAGCTCTGCCACAGCAGCACTCCTCCTCCCCCAAGAAGCACCAACCAGGATTGTGACCCAGATCTAAGCAGGGCAAAGCAAGCCCTGCACTCCTGCTCTGGTCTGTCACTTGATTCCTCCCACCATGTGAGCCAGGGACTCTGGAAACAGCTGATGCTCCCTCACCACCTCTGCCACCCCCAGGGCTGGTGGCCAGACTGCTCTCTAACCTGATATAGCAGTTTGCCCACTAACCTTCTCTGTGGCCTTTGATGTTTGTGGATTGAGAAGTCTGGTAACTGCCACAGCTCAATGATTCTTGGCCCTAAGGCCTGATCCAGGCCTTCTTCCAGTCTCATCTGTCCTGCCATGGCCCACACTGGGCTGCTCTCCACTCCCAGCACCTATGCAATAGAACCTCCCAGAGACCATCCAGGCTCCCCTGCATAGGAGACCTGCTTCTCTCTGCTGTTTTGTGGCTTCTGTAGCTCTAGAATTTCTTCAGAGCTATTTTTCACATGTGTGTGGAGGGATTTGGGGGAGAGCTAAAGCAAGTCCCTGCTTTCCAGCTACCATCTTGTCTCCACCCCCTCAGTTTTCAGGTCTTTCAATGTCATATGATCTGAAGAGAGGTGTTTACTATTCTCCTGGCCTGTGCTCTGGTCTGTGAGTGATTATATGTATATGTACTTTTTTCTTCCCTGGACTAGGGAGAAAGGTCCCTGCTCTACTGTGGCTACAAGTTCTGGTGTGCTAGTGCTCTTCCTTGCTCTGGAACTGCCACCCAGGGCTGCGACCTGGATCTGAGTATGGGTAAAGCAACAGAATCCTATCTCAGTGCTAGCAAAGAGACCCCTTTCTCACAGCTGTTCAACCCCTTTACCATCTGTAAGCTGAGAGCTCTGGAAGCAGCCACTGCTGCTGCTGATTCAGTGGCTTCCATGTCCTGCTCTTGGTTTCCCGGTTCTGGCTCTGTGCTGGGATGGCCTACACTGGACTCTACTCCATTCTTACCCATGTGTGACACACATTTCCTGCTGACCTTCTAACTTGTCTTTGGTCTCTGTGGGCTGAGAGGTCTGGAAACCACTGCTGCTGCCACTGATTCAGTGGTTTGTTATGCTTTTGTTGGAGCCCTGTCTGTGCTTATGTGGCCTGTGCTGCACTGTGCTCCTCTCTTACACTGGAGCTACAGATCTTTTCTGCTAACTTTCTAAGTTATCTTGGGCTGCAAAGTTGCATCACTCCATCTTTTTGTAGGTTCTGCTACTCCAGAATTTGTTTTGGGTCATTATTTAAAGGTATTTGCAGGGGTTTGCTCAGGCAAGTCCCTACCTTTACTGCACCATCTTGACTTTACTCCTGCCTTATGTATTTTTTTCTAACATTCTGTGTTCCTCATGCAAACTTTTCTTCACACTTTATTTTTTTTCAGAAAGAAAAAAAACTATTTTGCTGCATTTTCGGTAATCAAGTTGTTCATTCGAAAGTGGCAGTGCCCACATTTTCGTAAATTGATTTAATCATTTCTTCCTTTAAGCAAAAGTTTACTTCCATCCTCAAAGTTTGTTTCCTGCTCCTTCCAACAACCAAATTACTCAACATAAAAATGGGGAAAGATTGCTTGATGCAACTCAGAATTGATAGAAATGATGGCATTAAGGGTGTAAGTGAAAGAGTAAGACTTGGAAAGGAAGAAAGATTTTTATTCTGAGACTAGGAAATATGAGCAGATAGATAAGGACATAGATTTTGAGGTATGTAGGAGGAAAGAGAAGAGCCAAATAGCAGATAGCTGATAAGTCAGGTTTTGGAATTAGCAGGGCAGGAATAGGGGAAGGGCAAAGGGTTACAAAATTTCAGAATGGGCTGCTAAAATTGCTAATGATGGGGAGACAGGTGAGGAAAATAAATCCAGAATAGGAATGATGGCACTGGAGAACAGAAAGGAATCAAAGAACAGTGGCCATGCTATCCCTCCCCTCCCCACCCCTCCCCTCCCCTTCTATTCCCTTTCCTTCCCTTCCCTTCCCTTCCCTCCTCTTCTCTCCCTTCCCCTTCCCTTCCCTTCTCTTCCCTGCATTTATCCTCTTCTTTCTCTACATTTATCTTCTTTTTTCCTCACCTGTCCCCTTTTTCCCTCCTCTCCTCTTTTCTTTTCCTACTTTTTAACCAATTGAAAGATGGAATAGAAAGAAAATAGATTTCTGTTCATTATGTTTTTTAAATCACAGGGTCATCCATGACTTTCTTTTTTGTACCTCATTGACTATATCCCAACAAATATGAAATCTGCTCATTCCATCTATGCAACATCATTCACATAGCTCCCTCCTTTCTTTTCAACTATCATACAACCTAGTGCAGATACTTATCATTTTAAAATCTCAGGATTTAGAGCTGAAAGGAAGGTTAGAGATTATCGAATCCAACTCCTTCATGTTATCATTGAAGAAACTGAGGCCAAAACCTCATTTCTCACTTGAACTATATTAACTCCATTCTTGATTTCTATCACCCAGTCTCATTGCTTTATAATGCATACTCCATAGAGTTACTAAAATGATTCTCGTAAATCATAGGTCTCCCCATGCCAGTGTTCTGAGGTAAAACACACAAACAAAAAACTCAGTGGTTCCTTGTTACCTATTGGGCAACATAGGAATCTTTTACTATGACATTTAATACCCTTCACAATCTGGTTTCAGCTTATTTTATTGTCTTATGATTCCTTTCATTCAAATACTTCATATTCCATTTATAACTTCTCCCCGATCTCAGCTTCCCAACTCCGACGTCCATCCATTTGTACAAGCCATCCCTCTTACTTGGAACATATATCCTTTTTATCTTTATCAATAAAATATTTTTTCCTTCAAAGCTTAACTCAAAAACCATTTCCTCCCTGAAGGTTCCTCTCATTCCTGCCCATCCAAGGGATAGTGCAGGCTCTTTCCTCAAGTATCCCATAACCATTCTATTACTTTGTTATATTTATCTCTGTTCTTTTGATATGTACTACTGCTAGTCCACAAGATGTTCAAGTGAAGGAAGCTGTATCATTTTCATCTAATATCACCAACACCAAGAAGATGACTTGCACAGAGTAGCCACTGTATCAGTGTTCTTGAATTGAGTCAAACTTACTGATTTTTCAAGGCATTATATATCCTCGTAGGCATATGAGGAACTAACTGATATGAGCAGGTAAGTAAATGTCATGAGTCATAATACTAGCTGACCTTTACATAGCTCCCTAAAATTTGTAGGGAAAAAACTTTTCATACATTATATTATTTTATCCTTAATATGAGATAAATTCTAGAGTTATCCCCTTCTTTATAGTTGAGAAAAAGGTAGGTCAGAGAAGTTAAAATATTTGTCCTGACTCACACAGCTAATAGGTATAAAGGGTGAGGTTAGAACCTGGCTTTTCCTTATTACAGATACATCACTCTATCAGAATAAGGGTGTACAAACAAAAGTGACAAATGGATCATAAGATCATAGATTTAGAGCTAATTGGGACTTCTGAGGCTTTTATTATTACTCTTCATCACATTTCCTTACATATTTACATTGGCTAAGGTCAAAACTGTAGAATAGAAGAGAAATGGCATCTGGACAAAGACCTTTGACTCCACATCTGGTATGTTTTCCACTCTAACTTGTTATCTCTAGAATTCACAGAGATATGGAAATGTATGCTTATAGTTATATTCTGATAATCAATAGGAAAGATTAAGACAGCAAAATGGTTCTAATTCTTTGACTTCAAAAGTGAAATGTTCTTTTTCTCTGTACCTTTTAAAAATATATTTACTTTCCCAAATACTAGCCACTAATGCTTGTCTGTTCAATAAACATACAATTTGTTGGGAACAGAATGGTCCTGAACCTACAAGCCCTATTTTCCATTAGTCATTTCATAAGATTGTAGGAAATAGAGTCCCATCCCTTCTCTTCGTGGATTTGGTAACAGAGGCCAAGAACTATCGAATGACTAGAACAGGGTCACTCAGGAGGCAAAGAGCTGAGTCAGGCTTTTATCTAGTGTTCTTACCATTATGCCACATTCCTTTTCATCATAAGCAATGGTTATTTTTTTAACTGTACCATATAGATCACATATAAGTATTTAATTATGACTGAGTGGCCAGTAGGTGATTTTGCATCATTAGGCTTAGACACCACTTAATATAGACTTAGGGGTTTGAGCTAATGCCATTACACTTCTTAATGACACTCAAACATTCTAGGATGATATTTGAAGTCATCCTCTTATCTACTCTTTTCTATGTCACTATCCAAGTCATGAAAACAAAGTAGTTAAAGCCTTTAAGAAGTAAACAAATCAACATTAATTAAGATCTCCATGTTTGGTCATCTCCTGTGGTTATATTAATGTTTAGGGTTATAGAAAACCCAGTCTAGTCCAATATAATTCAAAAAAGCAACCCTTAAATGTCTACAACATGTCACATACCATGCTAGATTATAAAACACAAAAAAACCAAAACAGTTTCTGTCCTTTTGTAGCTTATAGTAAACTTTGAAGATGTTGGTGGAGGGAGGTTTGGGAGGAGAGTGGTACAATGTATACACAGTTAACTTATATGATGAAATTTGAAAAGCTAAAATATACTAACACTTAAGTGGACCAAGGAAAGCTGGCATCAGGTAGTTGAGCTTCCTTTCTTGAAGGAAAATAAATTGAAAAGCAATGGGTTTTGATGGAGACTTGTTTGAAGACTGATTTAGAATTTAATACTTGATGAGTTTTAAGAGATGTTAATTATATATACTTTATATTATTACATTCCAGTCATACATGAAGAGCTGAAACCAAAGTACACTTTCAAATGTTGTTCATAAAACAATATATTCTATATGCAAATTTTGAAATACATTTGTAATGGAGCTAGGTATTTGGCAAAACCCTTTCCCCCATATCCTTTTAACAATCCATATTGTTTTCTTTTTCAATAGTTACTTTAAGTAGTTGTAGATACAAGAAGATCACCCATAGGTTAATTTTTACTTTTTGAATTGTTTCACATTTCCAAGTGCTGCTAATGCATTTACTCCATTATTTGAACTCAACTTCTTATAATATTTATTATAACTTCACTAGATATACCTATTTTTATTTCCATTGCACATAAAGGTGTATCACCAGAAAGCTACTTTATGACTTTTTTCAATTCTAAGTCATGGAGTGGTTGTGATTTGCATTGGTGGAAAGGAGACCCAATCCAATATATCACAAAACCTTGAAATATTGGAAAAAGATAAGTGTATTAATTATGTGCTTTTATTAAAATATCATTCTATCCTTCATAAATAGGTCAATTCAGAATACATTATATCCTAACTTAATAACATTTCATATTTATGACAAATCTTATCCCTTTTGTCCTAGATTCCCATTTTTATAGTTTAGTATATTTATTTCCCCCTCCCTATACCTCAGCAGATGCAGAGTCACTCATATTTCATATGCACTGAATTTAATTCTTCTAGCATTTCCTTAGCAAAACAGATTAATCCGCTCCACATGCAATGAGATTTCATTATCAAACTGGAAACATCTTGATTGTTCCAAGTAGAATAGTTGATCACATCTTTCAGTTCAACCCTTTAAAGAAAAAGAAGTGCTTTAGACAGGATGCGCTTGAATAATCATTTACCAAACAAATATATCCTGATACTAGATCCAAGAATCTAGTGGCAGCAACAATAGTGAACAGAGCTTGTTTTAGTTGATTTAAACACATGGGAAAACTCAAGTCTGCTTGCTTCTTGAAATAGAGACATAATACCTTTTCATCATCTCTAAAGATTATTTTATTGGAAGATGATGGGCAGTTTATGTTTCTGGTGAAGAACAGAGAACACTAGTGGAAGGACAAAGGAGAAATACCAGGAAAAAAGTATGGTTATAAAGTGAATCAGAATATCAATGTGTGTGTGTGTGTGTGTGGGGGGGGGGTGTGTGTGTGGGTGTGTGTGTGTGTGGGGGAGAGAGAGAGAGAGAGAGAGAGAGAGAGAGAGAGAGAGAGAGAGAGAGAGAGAGAGAGAGAGAGAGAGAGCAACAAAAGTAGCTGGAGATGAGAATAATTTTTTAATAGGCATCAGCAAAATGTTTTGACAAGTGGGACAGTTTGTTCCAAAACAGCAATGAGTAGCCACAATCATCATATTTAATAAAAGGACAAAAGTACTCAAATAGGTTTTTCTTGCATTGTTAGACAGGTGGAATTTCTTCCCTCCTTACACCAAGCCCTTAAACTTAATAGCTATAAATATTTCACTATTTGACGTGACATAAATACATAAATTTACTTGGAGAGATGGGGAATTACATAGATTTTCTTTTGGATGAAGTCAATAGAGAAATAGACATATGAAGATTAGTATACATCAACAATGGCAAGTTTACTCTGAATATAATTTCCAAGGTGTTAAGACAAACCATGATGCATGTAATAGTTGATCAGATATGAGTATTTGATGTCTTCTCAAAGGCTGACCACATCAACTCATCCTTTACTTCCCAGAAAACTAACCTCTCATTTGATTAGGAGATAACTCTGCTCTCTGAATATTTCAGGAAAGCTGCAGGAATCTGATGCAGACCCAATTGTGCATGCTGTTATGTGAAGAAACTGATGAAATGAAAAATAGTAACAGATTAACCATTGTACCAACATTAGTATGAAATGATTTATGGTGTACTGGAGAACTGGGTAGTATTTACTCCTCAGCACCTGTTGGAATTGCTTTAGTATTATGAACGTTATGTCTCTAAACAGAATTAAAGAAAACTTTTTTTGATACTTCTTATTTTGCTTCTTGAAACTAATATTTTTATGGTACCACTGCACATTTCATGGCTATTAACAGTTTTTTTTTTCATTTTTCTTTTGGACCTGGAGTAAAAATTCCCAGCTTTATAGGTGTAAAGTGACATTTTGACTGTGCAAGCAACACAACTAGAAAGCTTAAGTTTCAGTGTAATTTAAGGTGCATTAGCATCTCAGCAGATTGTAAAAGAGTAAGATTGAGTAAATTTTGTGTTGTGTTTCTATTCTATGTATTTATGTCATTTCATTTAGAAAGTGCAAGTGTGGCAAAAGAAACTAAGATTCAATATTCTCTCATTACAACACATATGCTTTAAATTTCTGCTCCATGTTCTTGGTAGCATCCTTTGATTTTTCTGACTCTTGATAATGAGGTTTTCCTTTCCTAGAAGACAATTTTCTCCCATCCTTCTTTTTATTTCAATGTTTATTTTTCTTTGATTTTGATATATTTTTCTCCACTGTTGCACTTTACTGGCATGCTTTCTTTTAAAGTCAGTCATTAATTTTATTTACTACTAAAATTTAATTTGACATTTTGTGGGATTATTAACATGTCCTTGAATAAATATTGATTACTACACATTTCTCTTAGTAAAGATTAGTGGGTGTCTTTTCTTTCAGATAAAAAAAGCTGAGACATTAACAATTTTCTTTCACTGAAAAGGAAATCTCATGTTGTTGATTTAGTAATTAACTAAACTTATCAGATTTATTATTTTGTTTATGGTGAATTCAAGTTATAACTGTATCCAAAGATGAGTACATTAGCCAGTGGATACTCCCAAAGGATCTAAATGGTTACTTGTTACCAGTAGCCTCCATTTGCAATACACTTCAATATTTGATATTTCCAAGGAGCTAAGATAGCATATCCTTGAAATATTGAACTGTAGAGTTACTATTAAAATTGCCATTATTTGAATAGTATTATTATGATGATAATTGTCATTATCATTATGATGAACATCAGTAACCATAACAGCAATTTATTTTTTTTTACCACACCTGAAATTTCCTCAGTATAGGAAACTTTGTGTGAAAACATGCTTTACCAAAATATAAGCTGCTCCTTTGTAATTTATAACCTTAGATTATTATCTGAAGCAATGAGAAATCAAATAGTTTGTTCATGTTCACAAAGCCAGTATGAGTTAAATCCAGATAATATCTGGCTTTTCCTGAGTCCAAGGCTGGCCCTCCATCTACTGCACCATGTTTTCTCTATATATTATCACCATCATTGTTGTCATCATTGTGATGGGTTCAAATAGTTTTTTAAAGTTGAAAAGGTGCATAACTCATTTTAGATTATTTGATACTATCAACAACCCTGTGAATTTGCAAATGTAAGCATTTTATCTCCATTTTTACAGAAAATAAAATTGAGACTTGGAAAAATTGAGTGACTGATTAAAATCACACACATAGGTAATGTCAGAGACATTTCAAACTTAGGTCTTCTTACTCCATGTCCAGTGATATTTTCCCTATACACTATCTTAGATCTCATTACTATTCCCCTAATTCCCCAACACAATTTTTTCTGACCACAGAGAAATAACAGGACTAATACTTCTTAGCTGATTTTGTTCTCTTCTGCTATATATGCAGATCAGAGAGAATTAAGTGTAGTATTCTACCTTAATTTTTGTATTAAGTATTGGTGAAACATGATTTTTCCTCAATTTATCACACTAAGGAAATGACTACAAAGAATATGCTTGTAGATCATAAATTCTAAAGCTGAAAGAAGTCTTACAATTCATCTTTTAGATAAAGAAAATGAGACTCACAGTCATTAAGTAATTTATCTGATGTTACAAACCTCAGTGGAACTAATTTAAAAAATCCTACTACACAATTTTTTAAAAATTAATTTTAATATTGTCAGCAAAAATCTGCCTTCTTCCCCATTCCCCAATTGACAAAGAAAGAAAAACAAAACTTCTCTTTTTACCATGTGTAGGCAAGCAAAACATATTCCCTTATGTGCCGTCCCTGAAACATATATATCTCAATCTTCACTATGAATTTCTCTTATCAGGTGGTGAGTAACTTGAAATTATGATGGGTCATTATGTTGATCAGAGTTTGTAAGTCTTTCAAAGTTGTTTGTCCTTACAATACCTGTTTACCTTATTCTGAGTCAGTTCACATAAAGTTGTTCTGGATTTTGTCATCTCCCTCATCATTCCGTAAGAGAGAAAAATGTTTCATCACATTTTTATACCAAAACTAATGAGCCATTACTGAATTCATGGGTAACCCGTTGCTTTCTAATTCTAGGCTTCAACAAAAAGAGCTGCAGTAAACATTTTTGGTATATTTTTAGAGTTTTTTTTTTCCCCTTAGGACTACTCTCTCCCTTAATCTATCCTTCTTATCATTCTCCCCTTTCCTTTCACTGCCTTCCATTCTGTTTCACTGTTTAGTGAAATGTATGTCTGTATCTAATTTTCTCTGTGTGTGTATTTCTCTACTCTAACCAGTTCAGATGACAGTGAGACTTCTCATTGCACACATTATGTACAGTTATTTTCTTCATCTTCCCTCTCCTCTAGTTTTTTTTTTCCTCCTATGCATTACCATTCTTCTTTTACTATTATAAAAATATAACATATTCATTGGCAAACTGTCTGTCTAATAAAGCTCCATTTATTTCTCCTAATAATGAAGGGTCTGAGAATACTCAGGTTTCATTTATTATTTCTTGTGTTAGAAGAGAAACAGTTTATTCTTGTTTATTCCTTTTTGATTAGTCATGTGTATTTACCCTTTTTGCATTTCTCTTGACTCCTGACTTTGCACTTCAAACTTTCCACACAGCCCCAGTCTTTTTATCTTTTGGAGGGGGCAAGGCAGGGCAATTGGGGGTAAGTGACTTGCCCAAGGTCACACAGCTAGTATGTGTGTCAAGTAGCCAGATTTTATCTCAGGTCCTCCTGAGTCCAGGGACTGTGCTCTACTAACTGTACCACCTAGCTGCTCCCCCAACCCAGTCTTTTTTTATCAAGAATGCTTGGGAATGCTTTTTCATAAAAAGGTCCATTTCCCCTTCCTGTCAGTATCTTGGAGGGATATGTTATTATTGTTTGTAAGCTTACATCATATGTCTTATGGAATATCATAACCTAACCTTTAAACTTTTTTGTGTTGTGTCTGCTAAATCATACATGATTCGGATTGTACTTCTTCAATAATTTAACTCTTTCCTTCTGGCTGCTGGTAGAATTAATTGTTCCTTGACCTAAAAGTCCTGAAATTTGGCTGTAATGCAATGCAATCCAATATGATATGATAATGATATGATATGATATGATATATAATATAATTAACATGATATAATACGATGAAATATGTAATATAATATAATATAATATAATATAACATAATATAATATAATATGATGTAATGTAATGTAATATAATGTAATACAATGTAATACAATATAATACAATGTAGTATAATATAAAATTTCAGCTATATTCTGGGAGTTTTAATTTGGGGGTTCCTTTCAGGAGATGATTAATGATTTCCTCCTGTTTCTACCTTACCCCCTGATAATAAAAGAACTGTACAGTTTTCTTTCATGATTTATTGAAATATGATGTTATATGATATCTAGGATATTATGTATATACACATATACATATATGTATGTGTGTATATGTATATATATATGTATATGTATGTGTATATAGATACATATAATTTTGGTCAAAGATTTCAGGTCACCAAATGATTCTTGAATTTTGTGCCAAGCTCATAATTCCCCTTCCAATTCTTCTTCTCTCTCATTCTTTACCTGATCAATTTCTCTAGCACTCTCATTTCATTGATAAAACCATTTTATTTTCCAATCTTCCTTGTGATCCTAGTTGCATTTCAGCCTAAGCTGAGAGTTTATTGTTTTGTTTTGTTTGTTTTTAATCATGCTTATAAATGTTTTGGAGTTTTCTTCTTCTAGGTTTATGTCTTGAGAATTCCTGTTCTGTAATAGCTTTTGTTGGTTGCACTTTGTTTTCTTATGTCTCCTTCCTTTAATCTATTTCCCAATTTTGGATTTTGTTAAATCTGAGTTCTACCTATTTGTGGAGACAGTGCTCAGTTTTGTACTGCTACTGTTAGCTCAGGGATATAAAGTGTTGAGTTATTCCAAGATATTAAGGTCAACTCAAGCTTGGGACCTGAAACATTTTTATTATTCCTAAAGTGGTCTGATCCATGATAAAGTCTAATTTTTGCTCCAACAGTCTGAGCTTTGCCAGTTATAGATCTGTTTTGGGGTATGAGCTATACGACTGTGGGCTTGCCTCTGGTTGAAGTTATAGTAGACCACTGGCAGACAGCCACTAACAGCTAGCTGGAAATTTTTGCTGGTATAGCATGATAGCATTGCAGACTCCCCTTTCATCTGCGATTCCTGCCATGGTTATTCTACAGCACAGTTCATGTTGGCCTAGACTAGGGGCTGCCACTCAAGTGCTGTTACACTCCTGTGACCAGTACACAGTTGTTGCTTGTACCTGATTTCTTTCTTGCTCAGTATACAGCCTAGGGCCTTTGACCACTCCTCACCCAGGAATGCCAACTTTAAGTACAGGTGTCCACCTTAGCTAGCCCAGGTTCACAGCCTCTCACTGTTAGAATGCTCACAATGAGTAATTTTTCCCATTTCAGGTCAGCACAGAGAGCTAGAGACCTCCATCTCCACTATTCATAGATTATCTCTATCTTTCTATGCCAAGTCGAACTGGAAAAAAATTACTCCCTATGATTTTTTTCTTGACTTTTCCAATTAGTACTTGGTTTGGTGTATTTTCTAGATCTGTTTAGAGGGTTTGTAAGGCTGGGGGATTCAGTTGTACATATGTACTTTATTCCAGATCATTCATTCAATTAAACCTTAAACCATTCAAAAATATTTGCAAATCACTTACCGTGAAATGTTTTGTGCTTAGGTTGGTGGAGAAATAAAGGTAAATAAAGCACAGTTCCTGGTTGAGAGCACATTTTGTGTACATCATGGTATAAACTATTTTCAGAGGCAGTGTGGCACAATGAATTGAGTGGTGACCTTGAAGAAAGGAACATTCAGGCTTAAATTGTGCATCTGATAATTACCAGTAGTGTGACCTTGGACAAGTCACAACTTCTTCCAGTATTAATTTTATCTTAAACAATGTGAGTTAAAATAGTACCTACTATACAGTTTTTTTAAATGATCATACAAGATCAGGTATGTCAAGAGATTTGTAAATGTTAGTGTTATGTAAATATAAGCTATTATTATATTAAAGTATCATGGACTTGGGAGTATTTGATAGAACTACCAAGCAACATAAAGAAATAAGGCCATATGGCTAAAAGGTCAAGTAAAAAAACACATGCTAAATGGATGACATAGAATATGATAGTAAAATGAAAACAGCAGAGGCTTTGACTTGTGACAAACTTACTATATTCCTTGTTGTTAGGTAATTGGGTAAGACATTTAAAATAGTAGGTTTTTTATTATCTACTGGTATCAAGACATAGTGAAAACTGCAAATTGATATGTTTTTTTCCGATTTTAAAGTTTTAAAAAAAGAAAAAAATCAATAAATCTATTTGTGTAGAAAACACAAGTAATTTGAAACTTTCATCATCCCTCCATCCCAAAATTTGCCAATGTTGCTTGTAACCATAGTTTTTTTACATTTTATAAGCAGAGGGCTGTTGAGGCAGGGCACCAATGGGGAGGATGAACAATGTTAAAAATGAAAGGCTTGCAGATATTTCATAGCCACAGGGAGGGAAGATATGATCCATTTGCTCTCTATATTATTAAAAAAATAGCACACCATCTTAACCAAAATGATTTACAGTCTTTTCTGGGCCCACAGAACACGTGTCAGACAGCTGTGAGAGCTGCACCCTATTATTTTAGACATGTTTTCAAAGTAAAGCTAAATATTATTTTAGCATGTATCTTATTAACAATTCAACTATGTGACCCTGCTAGATTATATCTCCTTTCACTGTTTAAAACTAACAGAAATAACAACAAAAAGGGTTCCCTTTATTTTGAAGAAATAGAAGCTGCCTCTAAAAATTCACAGGAAGTGAAGAAGCCCCAGACATGACCCAAATATCTTTGCATCTTAAAACACACACATTTTAAAATGCATCATTACAATTGTTATTTAATAACACTCATGCTGAAATGCTTCCATTTCATTTCATTATTTATTATTTCATTTTGTAAAAATCAAAGCTTGGTTAATATTCAGCTTCACATATCACTCCAAGGATTATATTTGTTCAGTTTGATGTAATATAAAAGAACACTAACATTAGAACTGAAATATTTCAGTTTCTGCCCTAATTTTTTCCTGGGGCTGCTACTAGTTATCTCGAGGTTTGTAAGTCATTAAAATTCCCTGGGTTTATAATAGAAACTTTTTTTGTCTTCTCTTTCATAATTTTGCCACATAAAAGAGACTACTATTCTGTCTTCCTTTTCCTACATAGAGGGAGCTGAGGTAAATTCTATTTACCTAGAAATTTTTATCCAATTTGTAGTAAAACTAAATATACAAGATTCTTATATGTCTCTTCCCACTACACAGTCTTAGCTTCTCACCACATTACCTGTGCCAGAGACTGGACTCTCAGACACATGTGTCCCCATCTTGGAAAAACTCATGATGTGATTCTGATGCTGAATATTACTTTCCAATGTGAAATCCTGGTGGTGGAAGTAATTTAAAATGGATTTTGGATGTTGCAGACTGGTGAGTTACCATTGAAGTCTTCCCCAGCAGTCTAGGGGAATATGGCATGCTTCCTAAAAAGGAAGATTCTAGACTCAGGAAAGAATATTCTGGGAAAGAGTCACAGAATAGAATCAGTGTCTTATTCAGGTCTTATTTTTCCAATTGGAGTAAATGAAGCTACTCATGAATCACTACAATCCTGGCAAAAATGTACACCAAGTCACTGAGTCCAATAGTGATGAACTCAGTCATTACCATACTAGCTTTAGAGCTCTTCAACAGCTGGTCTGCTCACTAACAGAGCACACTAAGTATGGTTGCTGCTTCTTTACATTTTGGACCGAAGAGCATGAATTCATAACTTTCTAATAGATGAGAAATATAGTAAGTATATGGAGAACAATAAATTTCACCTCTAGCTTTCCCAGAAAAAAATCAAACCATTTACCTTTGCATTAAATTCCCTTTCCACAAACTTCAAGGGACTGACCAAATTCTTCTATTAGACCAGCATTATGTTATATCAAGAATTCTCTCGATATTAATTTGCAGGAGCTTGCAATTCATTTTTATTTCCACAGAGATTTTTATTGAAAAAACATTTAAGGTTTAGACTATCCAGTAAAGTTGATGGATTATAAAAGGTCTCTAAAGGGCTTTTTGAGGGGTGAGGAAGGACTTGAGGACCTATGATATCACTGATCTGAGGAAACCCCGAAGTGGAAACTCCTTCTAGTGATGCCTTTGTCACTCCATTTGTAACTTGCACTCTTGGAGTCACCTGGACCAGTAAGAATTTAAGTGACTTATCCATGGTCAAACAGATTATATGTAATTGAGGCAATACTCTAACCCCTATCTTCCTGACTCCAATGCCAGTATCCTATGTTTTAGGATTGTAGAGCCTCATTTGAAGTGCTATGTAAAGGTACATTAGTATTCTAATTGTTGGTTTTGTTTCTGACTAAAGCAATCAAATGATGAACCCTCCTATCCTGCCACATTTCCTTATATTCTGTGAGATATTTATTTATATCTTTAGAGAATTGCATGTATTTAGTAAGCCCGAGTACTTATTTTCAGTAAATAAAATCCAGATAAATATTAGAGGCCTATAAATGAAGTGATTTTGGAGGTCATTGCTTTTAACCATGTATTCTATAATAGGGATAGGTTCCATTTGCAGAGTGGAAACTAGGCAGGTTGCCATAGGAATACTATTCATTCCTCAGGGGAAGAAAGCAGGAGGAATGGGGGACATTGTGAAGACTTCTAATAAAATAGTCTAATTCATTAGAGCTCCAGAGAAGGCATTGATTAATATCCTATTAGGGTGTGAAAATCTCAGTACTATTAGTGGTATGAATATTGGAAGTATCCTGAGTATTGGTGCAACACAACCTATTAACCCAATGTTATTGCATGCCATTTTAATGATGCATTTCCTCCATTGTTCCATGAGGATAGACTCCCACATTTCTAATGTATACTTAACATAAACATGTCATATAGAACTGTGATAATTCAATGGCTAACAAACAAGAAGAAATATGGCCATTTACTACAGATCAGTAGATGAAAAATGAAGTGTTTCTAATGAAGCATTATTTTAGATTTCTACTATAAATATTTTTTAAAGTATGTACTTTTAGAAACTAAATAATGTTTACTTTTAGAACAATCTGCCAAATTTGAGATTAGGAGGTGAAAGGTAGTATGTTTCAACTATGTTAAATTTGTTTTTGAAATATGATCAAAGAAGCAACGAGTTATAGTGGGAGAAACGTTGGATCTAGAGTTAGAAAAGTGAGGTGCTGATTCCAAATATGCCCAGTCAGACTTTGGGTAAGTCACTTAGCTTTTCAGCCTCAGTGTTCTCATTTTATCTATTTATCTCCTGTTGTAGAGAGGCCCCAGGGAAATAATTCATGTGAAAGGTTTATGAGCACAATAAAGGCAACATAAATGTTTTTATTGGGAAATTGTTCTTTAAATGTCTCCCTAGCTCTGCCTCTCTCCACTCACCCAGTCAGGACCTTGCTGTATAATTGACTTGATTTATATAATATGTGCCCTGAACCCATAGCCATCTGAGACTGTTCACTTTGCTAGGGGTAAGAAAATAAGATGGAATTAGGGCACTTCTCAGTGTTTGTTAGCTCGGTCACAGGGAAGAGTTTTGTGAGGTATTAATAAGAGGAATGTAAAGATTTATGCTGGACCTTCTACATGCTTGAGCTCCACAACCTATTTTTGAATCATAATGTTGCTTCATAAGCAGTTCTGGTAAGCCAGAGACTATAAAATGTGATATGTGTGAGCATGTGCATTGTAGCATAACCAAGAGCAAATGATATACTTATGGTTTCAAAACAGTTTCCAGTCTAATCTCTGTTTTTAGTCACTTACAGCTTTCTAGTTTTTTTTCTTTTTTTGTTTTTTTTTTGATGAAATGTTGCCTGTGTGGTCTGAACCAGTCTAAACAGTCTAAGGAGCAAGGAAGAGAAAAAAGAAACATTTAATCTATTTCTGTCTTATGAATACATACCTTTCTTCTTACCTTTCTCCCATCTTTACCATTTTCCCATTTTATTTTTTTAATCCTCTCAAGAACTGAACTTCTCTATTCATGGCATTTTCATGGACCTCAGTTATGCCTATACACTTTGTATAGAATTTGATATGTCCTCCTCCTTTGCCTTATTCACCTCAGAAAGTGTTGAGTGATGAAATTGTATTCATCCTTTAAGGCACAACTACAATCTTACATTTTTCATGAGGCTTTCATGATTTCTCCAGGTTAATAAATTTGCCTTTCTCTCCCTTAAACTTCACACAATATTTTATTCATGCCTTTTTATTGCTCTTTTGTTTGAGAAGCAGAAGTGGGAATGGAGTAACCTAGACCCATGATTATGTTCATTTTGAGAGCTCCCACTGTGGAAACTCTCTTCACCAATGTAGATCCTCTACTTTTGGCAACTAAAAATCTTAGAGAGTTGACCAATATTATGAGTGGCAGAGCAACTTGTCCAGAATCATACATATTTCATGTAAGAGAGAGAGGACTGGAACTCAGAGAAGTTCAAGGGCTGCCTTCTATGTGAAGCCTCTCCTGATTTCCCAAGTGCTTATGCCTTACCTCCCAAACTAATGTAAAAGTTGTCCTCCCTAAAAGAGTTTAAGCTTCTCGAAGGCAGAATCTCTCAAACTTTTGTCTTTGTAATCTAAGGACCTTGGACAGTGATAGGTACATAATATGTGCTTGATAAATGCTTATTAAAAGATTGATTGATTCCTCACAAGAGGACTGGCCCTTTTCCCCCAGAATTCCATGCTAACTTCTCTTTTATCTGCTTAATTCATGTGATTTCATGTTATAAATATTTATGTAGTATCATAAAGCCTACCATATAATGAATTTGAACAATTTTGGTACAGCTAGTTGGCACAGTAGATACAGTACTGGGCCTATAGTCAGGAAGACATGAGGTCAAATCTGCCCTCAGACCCTTCTTAGGTGTGACCCTGGGTAAGTCATTTAACCCCTAATCTTTTTATCTTCTATCTTATGTGCTATATTGTCCCATATAAAGTATGTGTTTACCACATGTTTGTTGAATTTGATGCTGTTTGACTTTGAATATTTCTTAGGTGGAGAAAGTGAACATAAAATATAGACAACTTTACTTCAATAAATTTGGTTCCTTTTTTAATCTTATATGTTTTAATTTGTTCTTTTAAAATATTATTCTCAAAATGAGCCCATAAGATTTCACTCACTTTTCCCCCAGACCTAATATTAATTTCCCACTCATCTCTACTTCCTAGAATGCCTAATGTCCTTCATATTTAAGCTACGTTTCTAACTTCTTCCTGAACCTTTTCCTGATTACACAATTTCCTAAAGTTATTACCAAAATTATGTATATTTATTGTTGTTGTGGTTTGTCCTTCATTCTCAAAGAGGACCAATGACATCAGAAAGGTGATATCATGACTTGCAAGTGAATTGGATTTAAGTTAAGCAGGGCTGTGCAAAGTCACCAGCCTCACTCTCTCCTCCAAAGTCATCTGGGTCCAATAGCAAGATATCAACTTGACATGGCCCCAGATACAGTGGGAGACCTTGGCCTTTTTAAGGTCTTTTCCAGGTCTCAGTTTATCTGAGGCAACATATTTCTTACATACTTATATAATAAGGTTTCATATCAATAACCTAAAAATGTAGCATAGATGGTAATTTTCATCCTGAATTTGAAGATATTCAAAGAACCATTCTGATATTTCCTCACAGGAGTCTAAAATTAAAACACCCCTTTCATTGATTAATCAGTTTTTCTGCCACCACCCCAATTTATTAATAAACTGTAGAAAACTTATGCCACAAGTACTCATCTGTTTAGCTATAATCTATGTATGTATGTGCCTTATATATATACACATACATATATACATATGTGTGTATGCAATATTATTGGTTGTGCAATTTATTGTAACAAATGATTAAATGAAGACATAAATAATTGTTTACAATATCTTCTCTCTTCTGATACTGCCTCCAATCTAGTGTAGCATCTCATCACCTTATTGCTTCAATATTATAATAGTTTGGTGGTGGGTCTGCCTGTCTTAAGTCTCCACTTACTCCAACCCATCCTGTATTTAGTCCCAAAAATAATTTTCCTAAAATGCAGTTCTGATATTATCCCCCTCAAACTCCTCCCCCCATCGTCACTCAATAAACTCCAGTGGCTCCTGATCACCTCCAGGATTAAATACATAATTGTCTGTTTCAGATTCAAAACACTTCATAGCCTAGTCTTCTCTTTTCCAATCTTCTTACACCTTATTCCCTGACATGTACTCTATGATCAAGGGATAGTGGCCTTTTTGCTGTTCCATAAACAAGATGCTATTCTCTTAGCTCCAGGAGTTTTCTGTGACTGATTCCTGGGCCTGGAACACTCTCCCTGATCCACTCTGCGTACCCTGGCTTCCTTTAAATCCCTAATATCTCAGTTGTTACAGGAAGGCTTCCTCAACTGCTCTTATGTCTATTGCTTCCCCTCTATTATTTCCTATCTATGTATCTATTTCTCTATCTATTTCTCAATTTGTATGTATTTGTTTACATATTGCCTTCCTCATCAGAATATAAGTTCCTTGAGGTGAAGCACATTCTTCTGCCTCTTTTTATATCTACAGTACTTTACACAGCTCTTGGTACTTATAGGTGCTTAATAAATGTTGAATGGATTGACAAAGATTATAATAGTCATATTTAACCATCAATCCTCAAAATACAGTCCCACCCTTAAGCTCTTATAGGATAGCATTTAGAATTACTCTCTAAGAAGTCCCTAAATATTTTTTCTTCATAATATGAGTGTTAAAACACTATTTTCTTAGAACATGAAACACTATCCTCTCATGTCTATTTATATTCCTTCTCCTTGGCAATTATTCTTTTTATTATTAATTTATTTTTTTAGTTTTAGTTTACAACACTCAGTTCTACAAGTTTGGGGTTCCAAATTTTCTCTCTCTCCTATTCCTCCCCTTTACTCCCCCCAAAGATGGCATATAATACAATGTAGGTTCTACATATATCTTCACATTGAACTTATATGCATAATAGTCCAGTTGTAAAGAAGAATTATAACCAATGGAATGAATCATGAGAAAGGAGAAATGGAACCAAAAAAGAAGGAAAAACACAGAGCAAAAATTTTGCCTCAATCTGCATTCAAATTCCATAATTCTTTTTCTGGATGTGCGTAGCTTTTTCCATCATGAGTCTTTTGGAGTTGTCTTTGAACCTTGCATTGATGAGAAGAGTTAAGTCTATCAAAGTGACTCCTTCCAGATACCATGTGTCTGTAATCATGTATAATGATTTCCTGGTTCTGCTCCCCTCGCTCAGCATCAGTCCATATAAGTCATTCCAGGTTATAATGAAGTCCACCTGCTCTTCTTCTTGGCAATTAATTACTCAGTCTCAGTATATAAGTTCTATTAGTCCTTTCTCTATGTCCTCAAATAGTCTTTATTCAGCCATGACACTTAAAGCAGTTTCCAGAATCATAGTTAAACTGTTAATCTCCTAATAGCCTCCGTAGAGATAGCAGTATCTCAATACAATTCAAGCCCCTCTTAAAAATACAGCAGCAGTAGTCACCACCTCTTTGGAAAGAACTAATGAAGATGACTTCCCAATCAGGAAGATAGGGTACATAGTCAGCGTGAGGAACATAGGAAGCAATTATTGCTGATAACCCTACTGAGGGCATTAGTAGATAGTGCTTGTATATAATGAATTGGGATGAGGCCTTATGTTTAAGTATACCATGGTACTGTATAGGGTCTTCAGGGAGGACTAGCACCTCTGGTGCAAGGGCCTGTAAGCCCTTTTCAGGGCTGACCATCCACCTTTGGTGTCCATCTTTTCACCCAACTCTCACCTGTGGCTCCAGGAAGGTGTAATAAGCATAGCAGATGTACTTCAGCAAAAAAAAAAAAAAACCAAAAAACAAAAAAAAAACAAAATAAACAAAGACAAAAAAAACAACAAAAAAAAACACCTCAGCAAAAAGGCTAAATCAGGTTGAAGCCTCAAATATGACACAAATATATTGGTGAGTTATGGGAAATGTCTGCCCTAAACATGTGAAGACTCCCCATGGTGGAATGAGTAAACGAGAACAATTTGATCCAATAGTCATGAAGGTGGCTCATGCAGGCATTGTGGAGCACTTCAAGCTTGTTCAGATATCAAAGATGCCAAGGTCATCCACTGAATCCTGAGCCAACACCAGTCATCTTGACTTTTGTCCTGCCACTGGTCTTTGATGACTCAGGAAGGGAAGATGATTCTGCTTCACTTAACTCCAATCAACAAAAAAGTCAAGACATTACCCATGATGCTACTGGTCCTCTTTGAAAACAATGGAAAAACAGTAAGTGTACCATGACAGTAGAGCCATGTATTTTAGAAAGGGTCGAGAGCAAGAGAATTAGATGAAATCAATTTGGGGAAGATTATAATAGCTTTTTTCCTGTATGATTTTGTTTGGAAAGTAGAATATTAACTTTTCAAGAACAAGAATTGCTTTCACTCTGTGTTCATAGTACCCAGGATAGTGCCTTACACATAGCACATAATTAATAAATGTTTCTTATATCAAACTGAATATAATTGTGTTCCCTTATGCTGAGAGAATCTCTGGGAAAGTATTTTGCATTGGCAGTACTGCAAATTGCCAGAGGAAAACATCTGTCCTCAAGAGAGAACAGATAACATCAAAAAACTGGCCCATGGTTGCTCCCTGTCAAAATAACCATGACAACTGCCTCCTTTAAAATGTCTTCTGAACCATCCTCTATCCTCTCTGTTGTTTCTGTGTCTGAGGCTAAATGCTTTGCATTTTGCCTTTGCTGGACCCAGACAGGTTGACTAGTCCAAATTAGGCCTACATTTCTGTATGTCTTGATGCCTGGTTTCCATGGAACTTTTGGATCCAGACCATTCCCTTAACTGTTTCCTACCTTTCATTGCTAGACATGACTTGGCTCTGGTCTTGGCTTGCATCCCACTCTGCATGATCAATTACCTCCCATGACCCCAGAATGACATTTATATGTGTCTAAGTAACTATTCAGTTATTCATTCAAAAGTTTGAATATGAAAGATATGTTCTAGCAAAACATGACCCCATTCACATCTATATTATATAGACATATATTTACAA
This sequence comes from Trichosurus vulpecula, assembly GCF_011100635.1. NCBI lineage: Eukaryota > Metazoa > Chordata > Mammalia > Diprotodontia > Phalangeridae > Trichosurus > Trichosurus vulpecula. Next base: position 193,513,982 of record NC_050579.1, read on the forward strand.
AATGAGTAATAATCTTTTACTAAAGCCAAGTAAGTCTACTACACAAGGTACCACTTTTCAAAAACAGTGAAGTGGAAATTTCAGCAAATTGTATGATCTCATTTTCTAAGGATGATTTGAATACCTCACAGGAGCAATTTGAGACATTACTATTTTGAAGAAGACATTCCAAAAATGAATTATTAAATTGGATCAAGTATTAAGGATGGAAGTTTATTAGGACAGAACACAAAGAATAAACAAGCTTTAGTCAATGACTAGTCTTAGTCTTTATAAAATATGAATTACCCCCCAAATAACACAGACTAATGAAGCACAGAAAAACTTTTTTTTCTATTCAAAAAGCATTATTATTTAGGCAGCTAGGTTGTGCAGTGGATAATGCACTGGCTCTGGAGTTAGGAGGATCTGAATTCAAATCTAACTCAGACACTTATTAGCTGTGTGACCTTGGGCAGGTTATTTAACCTCAATGGCCTCCAGAAAACAGATAAATAAACAGAAAGAGCAGCATGAGCATATTTGAGACAGAACAAAATGCTGTAAGAGAGAAAACAGTGGTGTCCTACATTGCACATAAACAAAGTAGGTAAAGTTTAAAGGGACCCACCTGAAAAATCCACCATTATGTTCCTACAGAAGATTTCTATCTGTTGATACAGCTCACCATTAATGCCTGAAAATCCTACTTCTGGTGAGGTATGTGTGTGTGATTGATAAGAATGAGTGTTGGATAATTCTGAGTTTAGTAACTATTGCTGGCCTTCTAACGTTTTCTCTTTCAGATTTTGTGGTTTAACTTCTTTTCGCAATATACTAAACTATAGTTTGGCTCAGAGATAGACATCTTGTCTGTTGCTATGACTTCCCAACAGTCAAGGGTCTTGTTACATTTCCTCACATACATATCACTTTGGTTGGTATAATGACATATGTTGAGAAATGCAGCATCACCACTAAGGAAAGGAAAGAGGAATTGCCTTTAATTGGAAACTAACATTTGTTTAAAAATCATCTGAAAGATGTTATTCAGATACAACCATCTACATATATAAACTTCAAGATGGAAAAGAAAATCAGGAAGAAGAGAGGAAATAGGAGGAAGAGAGAGAAAAAAACAAGTATGGTAAAGTTTCTTGAGTTCACGGCACATGCTGATTGTTTGAAATAAAAGATGTTTTCTCCAGAGAAGAATAGATTCAGATGGGATGAGAGAATGGCAAGATACTTGTCATCAGTTATTTGAAAAGCTGTCATGGGGAAGATGGATTCGATTTGTTTTATTTAACTGAGAGGGAAGAACCAGGAACTATGGCCAGAAGTTATGAAGATTTTTTTTAAATAATGAAATTTTGTAAAGATCAGAGATATCCAAAACTGTGACAAGATGCTCCATGAAACAGTATGTTTTCTCTCACTGGGGTTCAAAGGATTAAAGATCAAGGATTTAAAGTTGGAAAAGACCTCAGATGCCACAAAATTCAAACCCATGACTTTCATACAAGGGAAATGAAACTGAAAGAGGGTAAATGATGTCCATGATCACAAAGCTAGCATCTAAGGAAGGATTTGAATTCAGGTATTTCTGACTCCCAGCAGACTTCTCTGTCAATCATATCACTTAGCCATCTCATATCAAATAATAGGCTGAATGTCTACTTGTCATGTATGCTACTCTTTTATTGTGTATAGATTGAATTAAAGGGCTGATAAAGTATCTTCTAACTCAAAAGTTCTGTAATCCTGATTCTGGGAAGGAATAAGAGATGGAGGAGGAAGAGTAGGAAAAAGAGGAAATAAAAGGAGGACCAAGAACAATATTAGGGGATAAGGAAAGGGAAAATCATTAAAAGAAAAGAGAAGAAAGGTGAAAAGAGAAAAAAAGAAAGGGAGAGTGAGGACACAGGTAAAGCGAAAAAAAAAAAACAGAGATGGAAAAGGACAAGTAGAAGAAAAAGGAGGGGGACAAAACCAGAACAGGAGGAAACATAAAAAGAACATCAAGAAAAGTTGGAGAAAGAGAAAAGGGATTACATTGATCATAAAAGATCAAATATGCTAACATGTGAAAGGTACTAAATGTAGTGAACATTAAGTGAGATCACAATGACAACATACTTCAGGACTACTTCTATCTAAGCTCCATCAAACACAAAAACAAGAATAATAAAATACTGATCATAATTTTACCTTTCATATGTCAGCATATTTGATTTTTTTTAATGAATGGAAGCATTAGAATTCAGGCTCATCATCCAGAAAATCATTAGAAGAATCTTCTGGACAATTTCTTAATCTTTTCATTGATTTTACTTTTACAAATGTATGCATTACAACTGGCATTGCAAAGTTATTATCTAAATATATGATTACCATTAAACTTTGGCTTCCATTTGCCTGTGATACCTTTGACATACAGAACCACTATTTTCTCCTTCATAACTTTATAGTCAATATGTCTCCCCTGTAGAAGACTAAGCTCTACTCAATTAGCTCTATTCAAATTCAGAGCTTTCAGTCTTGTCCTCATTATACATTGTTATTATCATTTACATATAAATTCAATAATAACATTAATAATAAATATTCTTTTCATCTTATTTAATGATGTTTAGCTAAAAATGGCCTTATAGCAAGTCCCAAAAAATCTACCAAATATTACCAAGAACTACCACATCACTATTCTATTATTATTTTTTCTATTTAATGTTCTATTGAGTATTACACAGGTGGATAAAGTGGCAATTTTTTTGGAGTGGAGTAAACGTGCTGTTAGCGTTTAACCTCATCTTCTTTATAATCTTTAAAAGCATCTGCATTACATGATAGGCATTAGATGTACTTTATCCTCTTAACACAAAATTTTGATCTCCTATGCTTGGTACCATGTTTTGAAAGATTTTTATTCAATATATGTTAGAGATCATTAGAATTATTTGGATACATTTATTAAAATGTTTTTATAAAGTTTTTTTTTCTGGAATACATATTCAGGTAATTGTGGGAAACAGTTTCATTTATAATGATGGTCCAATTCAGTTGCAGTTTTTCTGTTTAATGCTTAATGAGATTTTGAGGTCTGCATATATAGTCTGGGGATTTGTCATGTCAGGACACAAAATACAGTGACCTTATGGCATATGATTTTAACAATCTAATATGTCACATTAGTTATTTGGCAGGCATGAAATGTATATAGCCTGTAGGGATATGTTGAATGGTTTCTAACATTTCCTTACATAATTGGCATTGATCACTAAGTCCAGGCTCCTTAAAGATAATCCTTGGTAGCCATTCTCTGGTCCTTATTGTTATCATAAACCCCATTATTTCAATAAACAAATATATATGACTCAGAAATTTGAGTCATGCTTCTTTTCCAACATTTTGTTGACTGAATTCAGAAAACTGAAGGCCTTTTGATTCCTCTCTTTATTCTTAGTCATCATCTTTCTTGGTGGTTCTATTATCATTATTATATTTATCATGCTACCATATATGTTTTACACATAATACACATGACATAATCATACTTAAGACTGCTACTACTAATAGTACTCTTTTGCTATGATTGAGAAAACTGCAAAAGACATATTTGGGAGCATTCAGGGCATAGAAAAGAGTATAGGGATCTGCTCACCAATTATGGAAGTGGCAGTGATCCTAAAGGAATGTCTGGAAAAATGTTTCCAATGGAAGCTAGGGAATGGTTGTGCACGTAGTGAAAATGAAACTAGTGTGCCCCAGCCAAGGGAGGAGCAGAGCGTCACAGGGAAAATTCCACTGGCTGGGACAAAGGATGAAAGCTGAGCAGTCCCATTCAGAGCCAAGTCTGGGATAGTCTGGAAAGGGAGAGAGTGCCAAGGTGAGGGAGGAAAGTGAGGGAAAAAAATCAGAATTCCAGGTTTAAAAAGGTTTAATTTTTTAAGAAGACTTCTATGCATTCCTTTTCACTCTGCTTACAGATTAGATTCTGGAAAAATGAGACAATAATTCCACACTATAAGTTTTTAAAAGTAAACTACTAATCAGGGTGAAAGACAAAATTCATTTTAACTTTAATCTAAACTTTTAATGCATTGAGAACTCATACATTCCATCATTTGGTGTGTAACTGTGTTATGTGTGTATGTATATATAAGTGTGCTGAGAGTTTTTGTGATAAAAAGTGTCTGTATCAAAGGGAATTGAAATCTTATAACTCTTGTGAATATAGAGCCCTTAAAATTCAGGCTTTCATTGGAATTATATTTGCCTAACAGATAAAGGGTGTGTATGTGTGTGTGGAAAGTGTTAGGGTAGAGGACAGAAGTACATGTAGGAAAGAACTTAACTGATCCCAGAGAAAAGCTTCAGAGTAAAGCAACTGTGTTATTTCTGTATTCCTTGGTAGTAGTCTGCTTGGAAGCATACCCTAGGGTGTTGACTTAAACTATGCAAAGACTGGAAAAATAGATACCAATATGGAGTGATAGTATTTGACCCAATCCTAGATTATACCTAGCCCAAGGAAATAAAGACCAACCCAGAGTTAAGAACTCTCTAGCTTGTTTCTTGAAACCTAATGCTGTACCTGATCTTTTGTTTTGGATGAAGATTTAAATCTAGGTTCTAAGTCCTGAGGCCACCTTAGTGATTCCCATAGGGTAGAAAAATAACCATTATAGTCATCTTTTGAGTTCTTCTGTCCATCAGTACCCACTTAAAATTGCAACTCGCAATCCTATATAGATGTAATTTCTTTTAGAAGACAAAGGATGCCTTACTATAAGAATAAATATAATTAAACAGCATAGCAAATAAAGTGCTGGGAATATTCTATTATGTATCTAGCTTATATAATTATGTAAGTTGCCACCTGAGTAATCTGGGAGGGCATACATATGTGCACAACACACATACAAACACACAAATAACACTTGAGAACACTTGCGACCAGGGATTTCAGATGACAAATATAGGGAAAAATTTTGATGAAGACACAAGAAGAGGCATGAACAGGGGATATACATGTCCAGCTGAGTCAATTCAAGTTTTGAATGCTAGAAGGTTGTTGATGTCTTCCCTTGTTAGTGTCATTCTGTTTTTCTTTCTCTTTGTTGAGTATTGCATTTCTGCTCCAAGCTGGAAATGTTGTCTCTGCTGGATGTTGTTCAGCTGGTCACTCCTGAGTACTTCAGCTGTGACTATTAGAGTAGCTAAACCTCTCTGCTGCCAGCTTCTGGGTTTTTTGTCACTTTAGGGCTAATTGATTGTTATTTTAATTCCCTTCTGCTTGAGTGAAATGAATGGAAAGTCTCTCACTAACAAAGACAGAATGAAAGGAGCTTGGTCAGGACGAGAACATATAAACCAGAGATAAGGGAACCAAGGAATAAAATCCACTCATCATGACTTAGAACTTATTGTCATTCTTTTCATAAAACTTTTTTCATCTGCTACTGTATCATAGTCTGCTGAACAGCCATGTTTCTGACTTAGAGTTAGAAATTCCTAGTGACTTCTGCCTAATTCTTATTGGGATCCTGTGACATAAAATCTCTTTCAGGAGATAGTGCCAAAGAAGCCATATTAAATCTTTGTGGAAGCCAGTCTATAAAGCCCATTTCACTATCAAATTAAAAGAAAATTACAGTGTAAAAGTCTTTCACCATCCTGGACCATATACTTGCCTTTATTATTTATATATGTTAGCAACAAATGAAACAATACAACAAAAAGAGCATTAAAATAGATTTTAGTTCCATAATTTTCCCACCCTAGAACACTTTTTCCCTACCCAAGAGCAATCATTAATACACCTGTAATTTTGTGATGTATTTGACATTGGTTGTTGTCCTTTGTACTCAGAGGACCGAAATGACATCACTATGTCAGTTAAGGTACAGTGTGTCTGACTGTGGCAGATCCCACCAATATGATCTTGGAAGGCTCTACTCTAGGTCAGGCATAAACAGTCCGTATGAATATTAGGGCTGGAGATGTCTCTATCTTTGCACGTCTCATGTTTCTTTTGAGTTATTGCAATTCTGTAGTATATGTTGCTGTTGTTTTGTTTTTCTTGGCAAAGATACTGGAGTGGTTTGCCATTTCCCTCTCCAGGTCATTTTATAGTTGAGGAAACAGAGACAAATAAAGTTAAGTGACTTGCACAGGGTCACATAGCTAGTAAGGGTCTTAGGCCAGATTTGAATTCAAGGACGTGAGTCTTCCTGATTCCAGGTCCAGTGCTCTATCCACTGCACCATCTTCCTGACTTTGTAACTATTGAATTTATATATGCTAAAGGGAAGAGTCAGTCAACTAATAAATATTTATTAAATGCTTACTATGAATCAGGCATGGTATGAGGTGGCAGGATTACAAAGAAAGGTGAGAGTTTCCATGCTCATTGAGCTCATGTTCTTATTGGGGTGGAGGGACAATATACAAACAACTATGTATAAACATGATATATACATGAGAAATTTTAAATAATCAATAGAGATAAGGAACTAGAATTAAAGGAGAGTGGGAAATATTTCCTTTAGAAGGTGAGACTTTTGCAGATATTAGTGTGACTTCAGGGAAGCCAATAGTTTGAGTTGAGGAGGGAGAGCATTCCAGGTAGGGGGATGATGGTCATTGAAAATGCCATGTCAAAGTGTAAGACAATGAGTACCTTATTCAAGGAAAAGCAAGGAGGCCGGTATCACTGGATCAAAAATTACATGGTTGGGAGAATTAAGTATGAGAAGACTGTAAAATTGAAGGTTAGATTATGAAGGGCTTTGAATGTCAAAGTATTTTATTTCTTTTCTTGAATTCTTATTTAGTTTTTTTTCTTGAAGGTTGTAGGCAGGCCCTGTGAGGTAGAGTAGGTGACTAGGTGATGGAGTGACAAAGATTACTTTGACAACCCAGTACAATATGTACTGGAGTGGTGAGAGATTTTTAAAAGCAGACCTACCACCAGGCTATTATAATGGTTCAAACTTGAGGAGATGAAGCCCTACAACAAGTAAGTGCTACTGTCAGAGGAGAAAAAAGAGTAACTATGACATATTACAAAGTTAGAATTGACAGGACTTGACTTTCTTCAAAGAAGACCAAAGATATCAAGGAGTGGTATTGACTTTTGAATGAAATGGATTTAAATGAGGCAGAGCTGCAAGCTTCTACCTCACTTTCTCTTCAAGAGTCATCAAAGAAAAAAGTCAAGATGATGGGTCATGGCTCAGGACACAGTGGATGACCTTGGCTTCTTTCGTGTCTGACCAAGCTCTAAGTGATCCACAGCAGCTGTGTTAGTCACCTTCATGGCTGTTGGAATAAATTTTTCTCATCTACCCATTCTATCATGGGAAATCTTCACATGCTTGGTGTGAATATATCCCTAACAAACCAATAGATTTAAGGCCTGTCCATTAACTATAACCTAATTTAGCCTGTCTGCTGAGACAGTTTTACCAGGGTGTAGCTGTTGTACATGCTACAGCTTCTTGGAGCCACAGGTAAGATCTGGGTGACAGGTGGAGACCAAAGGTAAATGAGCAGCCCTGCAAAGGGTATGAGGGTTTGAAGTGAAGCATAACACCTAGGTTGTGATCCTGTGTGGCTGGAAGGATGGTGTTGCCCTTAAAAGTAAGAGAGATGCTTAGAGCAGGGGGAGAATTTTTGAAGAAAAGATAAGTTTTGGACATGTTTGATTTAAGGTGTCTATGGGACATTCAGTTTGTGATGTCTAATAGGCAGTTGGATTTGAGAGGGTGAAAGGGAGCAGAGTGATTAGGACTAGATAAGTACATTTGAGAATAATCAGGATAGAAATGATAATTGAAACTATGATCTTATCAGATCACTAAGTGAAATAGTCTAGAGGAAGAAGAGAAGAGAAGAGAAGAGAAGAGAAGAGAAGAGAAGAGATGAGAACAGAAGAGAAGAGAAGAGAAGAGAAGAGAAGAGAAGAGAAGAGAAGAGAAGAGAAGAGAAGAGAAGAGAAGAGATGTGGGAAATCCATGCTTAGCAAAGATAACCTGGTTGATGATTCAAGAAAGCTGTCTGAGAGCAGAGTATGGTGTCATGAAAACCTAGAGAAAAGGGAATAACAAAGAGAAAAAGGTGAACAGTGTCAAAGGCTGCAAAGAAGTTAATAATAATGAGTTTTGAGAAAAGACCATTAGATTAATTGATTAAGAGATCATTAGTAAGTTTGTAGTTTCATTTGAATGAGGTTGGCAGCAAGGCTGTAAAGAGTTAAGGAAAGAGTGAGAAAAGAAGTAGTAGAAATATTTATTGCAAATGGCATTCTAAAGGAGTTTATCCACAAAAGGGAGAAAAGATATAGAGTGGTATCTAGTAAGAATAGTTGGATAAAGTGATTTTTTTAGGAGGGCAATGAGAGAGACAGAAGCATATTTGTAAGCATTTGGGAAGCAGTTAGTAGACAGGTACAGACTTAAGATAAGTGAGAGAATGGGGGTGAAAGTGCAGGCAATATGCTAGAGAAGACAGAATAGAATGGGGTCATGAGCAAATAGAAGACTGCCTTGACAAGGAGAAAGGCCAATTCATTATGTGAGAAGGGGTGAAGGAAAAGATGACAGCGGATGATATTTGGATGATGGAGATATAGGACAAAAGATGGAAGTCTCAGTGAAGGTCCTCAATTGTTTTAGTAAATATGAGTCAGTCTGAATGCAGATGGAAGCATGCTTTCTCTCTCTCTCTCTCTGTGTATGCATGCACTCACACACGTGTGTATGTGTGCATACGTGTGTGTTAGTCTGTGTCTTCTTTCACAACATGACTAATATGGAAATGTTTTGCATGATTTTACATTTATAACCTATATCAAACTGCTTAGAATATTGGAGGTAGGGATGTAGGGAAGAAGAGAGTTTGGAACTCAAAATTTTTGAAAGTGAATGTTAAAAATTTCTGCACATGTAATTGGGAAAAAATAAGATAATATTTTAAAAATGTGGGGCAATGTTCTCAGCTGAAAGGGTGGGACAAGGGAAATGATAGGATTTTTGAGGAGGGATAAAGATATTTAAAAGAGGTGCTACTGTGATTGGGATAGTAAGTTAATTATGGAGATGGAAAAGCAGATAATAAACAATCCTATGATGAGATTAGCAAAATATTTAGTAGATTTAGGATATTTACTAAAATTTGAAGCGCTTCCATCCCCTTTCCTTTTTTTTTGACCTCTAAAGTTTTTCCTCAGCAAGCAGTTCAAAACATAATTTTAGCCTAACTATCCAGATAATTAAAAGTAGAGAGAAAAAAGTTTCCCTCAGAAATCCAGATAACTAAAGAGAACATGTGTGTGTTTTTAGAAGTAGTTGATTATTGCCTCGTTTCCACATTTCATATTACACATGTAGATGCATAGGCCCAGAATTAAATTTTAACTGGAGCTTATCCAAGAAATATTTTGTATTAAACAAACTATTAACACCAGGCACCTTCTTTACAACAGTAATTTTAAAAGGTAATTTTCTAATAATATAGACAGATATAGCAATCCAAATGTTGTAAAACATCTGAGTTTTCCAGCATTTATTATTTTTATAATTTAATCATAATGCTAGGAATATGTTTTCTTTGCAATTACATTTTTGGCTCTATTGGACTAAGCTCTGCTCAGTTACTATTCAAAAATTAAAATATAGCACAGAGTTGGTTTTTGCCAGTCATCAAATATTTTAGTAAAAACAGCAGTAACCTGTAGTAATGACTCAAACACAGCAGTAAACAGTAGAGGTTTCCCTTTTGCTGAAAGCTTTAGTGATTCTCTTATTTATTGAGTGTGTAAAACTAGGGAAATTTATATGAACCTCTTAGAGAATATAGGATTTAAGAAAGCTTATGTGGCCTTCGATTCTGACAGCCAAGATACACAATGTTCAATCACAGCATCATGGAAATCAGAGACAGGATCCATTAGGTCATTTATTGAATCTCCTACTGACTTAGAACTTCCCCACTGTGAATTTGCTCCAGTCCAGTTTGGATAGTTTCAAGTGATAGCACTTTTATCATTTCCACAAAAAGGTATTTGTCTAGTAAATCTTAAATGGGACCTTTCTAGTATTATTGAATTAGCAATGTTCTTTATATATATATCACTATTCCTGCCTTTAAATTATGGGACCAGGGTTGGGCAGGAGTTAGCTTATATTGGCTAATGAGAACTGATTGTTAAATTTTCAGTGTGAGCAGTTATATATGTGAGATTGACAAAGGTGGAAGCAGAGCAAAGGTGGTGTGGTAGTAGAAGCACTCTGCTGATTACTTCCAACATTCCACTCAAAAAAGTAAAACAAACTTTCAAATAATGTTTAAAATACAATTCTAAATTGACAGATCAAACCAAAGGTCAAGATGAAACACTCTTCTAGTCCAAGACAACTTAGGAGGTCTAAAAGAGAGATCTATGACAGATGGGTAGAGCCTGACTTAGAGCTCATGTGGATAAAACATCAATGTTGGGAATAGGGGTTGGCAACAGAAGCAGCAGCAACTATAAGAACACTAAAGTCAGAGATTGTAAGGGGACCTGGCAACTGGTTAGAAAGAGACCTGATAGTATTTGGCAATTCCATTGTTCATACCCACTTCTGGCTAGTAGTTCAAGAAAGGAGAGGAGCATTTCCAGTCAAGAGGTGGAAAGGGTTCCTGAGGAATAGTATCACTTTCATCCACAAAGGATTAGGAACCCTGAGAAACGATATCACTTCTGGCCCCAAGGAAACAAGGGCACTTCCTGATAAGGACCAGAGTGCAGACTAAGAGAACACTGATCACACCTTTCTCCTCAGATCACACCCCCTTGAAAGCAGAAAAAGCTTCCAAACCCCTAGAAAACTTCCAAATCCCAGAATTAGTTCTGAAAACAGCAGTGAGAAAAAGCATGAAGCTTAGGATAATGCCCTTTCCCAGCCCCTAGTAGTGTCAATGCTACTTGCAGCTGCCGTGGAGGTGCAATACCAATAACACCAGCACACAGAAGGGCTGCTAGCACAGGTTCCTTAATCTGCTTTTCTAAAGGAAAGACAACTTTCAAAAGGGTCAGCAATCTTACTTTAATTACAGAGAAGTAGAAAATATAAGCAGAGAAATTAGCACAGAGATTCAACAGACAGGGCTCCAACTGTCTGAACAAAGTAATACAACCATGTACATATACTACCAGATTGGGAGAGCACCAACATCTGAGTAGCCAGGGTGCTCTTAAAAATGGCTACTTAGAGTCCTATCCAGGGAATTCAAAAGTCCTCCTCATGAGTAAACCCCCAAAGCAAAATACCAACCTCAATATATATATATATATATATATATATATATACACACACATATATACATATATACATATATATATATATATATATACATATATATATATATATATATATATATATATACATATATATATACATATATATACACACACACACACTTTTGGCTAATAGGCTTAGAGCCAGAAGGCATCACAACCCTCATTACTCAGTGCCTAATTAACTTAGTACCAGAAAGTGTGAAAGCCTTCCTATAAGCAAGCATCCCCATAAGCAAGCCTCCCCCTAATCAAGGTCCTCCTTAGGTAATTTCCTCCCCCAATGGGCTCTATGTGACTCAGGATGTATCATAGCTGGGCCTGAGTTCACAGCAACAAGATATCTGTGATTGAACACATGTGGTCACAATGGATGGGAAAAATTTTCTATTCCATTAGCCTTATAGCTTTCAGGGGGGAACACAGTCCAACTTTAACATAAAATTCAAAATTAAGAAATAGAATGGTAAAATGAGCAAACAACAAAAATGAACTAGATCATAAAAAGTTGCTATGGTGACAGGGAAGATCAAGATATAAAATTAAATGACAATGAAGTCAAAACAGTTATAAGCTAAGCTTCAGAAAAATGTGAATTAAACACAAGTCCAACAAGGCTTCCAGGAAACGGTATGAGTTTCAAAATGAAATAAGAGGAAGAGGAGAAGTTAGATAAAAAGTGAGATTGAAGGGAGAAAATTATGAAAAGAAAGTTAACAGCTTGATTTTAAAAGAGCATGAAAAAATACTGCAGAACATGATACCTTAAAAAAAAGACAAAAACAGAATTGGCCAAATGAAAAAAGTGACCAAAAGCTCACTGAAGAAAATAATTCCTTGAAAATTAGAATTGCATAAGAAGATGATAATGATTCTGGGAGATGTCAAGAAACAATAAAAGAAAGTGAAAAAATGAAAAAATATAGAAGAAAATATGAAATATTTCATTGGAAAAATAATTAACCTGGAAAATAAATTAAGGAGAGATAATTTAACAATTTTTGGACTATTTGAAAGCCATGACTGAGGAAAGAGGCTAGACATAATATTTCAAGAAATTATCAAGAAAACTGTTTGATATTTTAAATAAACTAAAATCAAAAGAAAAAAAATAAAATTTGAAATTAAATCAAAAAGTAAAATAAAAATTGAAAGATCTACCAATCATCACTTGAAAAAGAACCAAAAATGAAAACTCCCAGAAATATTAATGAAATAGAAGCATTCAAAGAATTTCAAGTATTTCTAATGAAAGGACCAGAATGTGTAGAAAATATGACTTTCAAATACAATAATCAAGAGAAGCAAAAAAAAGTATATGTCTCCAGAGAAAGAACTAATAAATAGAAATATGTATGAACTATACATATATATATATGTATATATATACATATATATGTATATGTATATATATACATATATATATATAAGTGTGTGTTTGTGTGTGTGTGTGTGTAGAGAGATAGATATATACACATATACAACAACTCTATCTATTTATATCTATATACTTGAAATTCTTTGAATGCCTCTATTTCATTAAATATTTTTTTTTTCTCTTCAAGAATTATACTGAGTTTTACTGGGTAGGTTATTTTGGTTGCACTCTCAGCTCTTTTGCCTTTTTAATATCATATTCTAAGCCCTCCACTCATTTAAAGTGGAAGTTGTTAAATTTTGTGTAATCTGGGGGATTCATATATTTGAATGGTTTCTATCAGGTAGCTTGAAGAATTTTCTTTTTTCATCTGGGAGTTCTAGAATTTGGCTATAACATTCCTGGGTGTTTTCAAAGGGCTGAGTGATGAAAGAGAGGGCAGAAAAAGAAAACAGACATCAGAAACAAAACAGACTTTACAGGAGAGACAGGATAAAAAGAGAGAAGGAAAGTAGCAGATAATAGGATGGAGGGAAATGCATGGTTACTAATGAGATATCTCTTAAATCATTATTTATTTATGTAATATTTTTAGTTTTCAGGAATAATTTTCACAAGAGTTTTAATTACAAATTTTCCCCCCTTTTCTACCCTCCCCCACTCCAAGATGGCATATATTCTGATCGTCCTGTTCCCCAGTCAATCCTCCCTTCTGTCACCCCAGTCCACCCATCCCCCTTTCCCTTACTGTCTTGTAGGGCAAGAAAAATAATTATGCCCCATTGCTTGTATATCTTATTTCCTAGTTGCATGCAAAAACTTTTTTTTGAACATCTGCTTTTAAAACTTTAAGTTCAAATTCTCTCCCCTCTTCCCTCCCCACCCACCCTCCCTAAGAAGCCAAGCAATTCAACATAGGCCACATGTGTATCATTATGCAAAACCCTTCCACAATACTCATGTTGTGAAAGACTATATTTTGCTCCTTCCCATCCTATCCCCCTTTATCCAGTTTTCTCCCTTGACTCTGTCCCTTTACAAAAGTGTTTGCTTTTGATTACCTCCTCCCACTATCTGCCCTCCCATCTATTGTCCCGCCTTTTTTATCTCTTTCCTCCTTCTTTCATGTGGTGTAAGATGCCCAATTGAATGCGTATGCTATTCCCTCCTCAGGTCAAATCCGATGACAGCAAGATTCACTCATTCCCCCTCACCTGCCCCCTCTTCCCTCCCAACAGAACTGTATTTTCTTGCCACTTTTAAGTGAGATAATTTACCCCATTGTATCTCTCCCTTTCTCCCTCTATCAATATATTCCCCTCTCATACCTTAATTTGATTTCTTTTTAAATATCATCCCTTCATATTCAACTCACATATATATATATATATATATACATATATGTGTGTGTGTGTGTGTGTGTGTGTGTGTGTGTGTATATATATATATATATATATATATATATATATATATATATATATATATATTATATGTGTATGTATATTCCCTTCAGCTACCCTCATACTGAGGTCTCATGAATTACACACATCATCTTTCCATGTAGGAATGTAAACAAAACAGTTCAAGTTTAGTAAGTCCCTTAGGATTTCACTTTCTTGATAACTTTTTCATGCTTCTCTTGATTCTTGTGTTTGAAAGTCAAATTTTCTATTCAGCTCTGGTCTTTTCACTGAGAAAGCTTGAAAGTCCTCTATTTTATTGACAATCCATATTTTGCCTTGAAGCATGATACTCAGTTATGCTGGGTAGGTGATTCTTGGTTTTAATCCTAGCTCCATTGAGCTCTGGAATATCATATTCCAAGCCCATCGATTCCTTAATGTAGAAGCTGCTAGATCTTGTATTATTCTGATTGTATTTCCACAATACTCAAATTGTTTCTTTCAGGTGGTTTGCAGTATTTTCTCCTTGATCTGGGAGCTCTGGAATTTGGCAACAATATTCCCAGGAGTTTGCTTTTTGGGATCTTTTTCAGGAGGCAATTGTTGGATTCTTTCATTTTCTATTTTACCCTCTGGCTCTAAAATATAAGGGCAGTTCTCCTTGATAATTTCTTGAAAAATGATATCTAGGATCTTTTTTTGATCATGGCTTTCAGGTAGTCCAATAATTTTAAAATTATCTCTACTGTATCTATTTTCCAGCTCGGTGGTTTTTCCAATGAGGTATTTCACTTTGTTTTCCATTTTTTCATTCCTTTGGTTCTGTTTTATAATATCTTGATTTCTCATAAAGTCACTAGCTTCCACTTGCTCCAGTCTAATTTTTAAGGCAGTATTTTCTTCAGACCTCCTTTTCCATTTGGCTAATTCTGCCTTTCAAGGCATTCTTCTCCTCATTGGCTTTTTGGAGCTCTTTTGCCATTGATTTAGTCTATTTTTTTAAGGTGTTGTTTTCTTCAGTATATTTATCAGTATTTTTTGGGGTCTCCTTTAGCAAGTCATTGACTTGTTTTTCATGGTTTACTTGCCTCACTCATTTCTCTTCCCCATTTTTCATCTACTTCTCCAACTTGTTTTTCAAAATCCCTTTTGCCCTCTTCCATGGACTGAGGGCTTTTCTTGGAGGCTTTTGATGCAGGCTCTTTGAGTTTGTTGACTTCTTGTGGCTGTATGTTTTGGTCTTCATTGTCACCAAAGAAAGATTCCAAAGTCTGAGTCTGAATCCAAGTCCATTTTTGCTGCCCGGAACAGCAGCCAACTACTTGACCCTTGAGATTTTTGTAGGGGTGTGACTACTTGTAGAATATAGAATACTTTGTCCCAAGCTTGAGCAGTTGTGCTGCTCTTTTCAGAGCTACTCCTATACAGAAAGTTCTGCCACACCAGCACTCCTCCTCCCCCAAGAACTGGCAACACAGACCAGGAGTCAGATGTTAAGCAGGCTCTGTACTCCTGCTCTGATCCACCACTTAATTCCTCCCACCAGGTGGGCTTGGGGCCATAAGCAACTGCAGCTGTAGTTGTGTCCTCAGAACTGCACCACCTGTGTTGCCCCCAGGGTAGTGGCCAAACTGCAAACTCCTTTCACTCTGTCCCTGCAGCTTTTCCCACTAATCTTCTCTGTTGTCTTTGGTGTTCATGAATTGAGAAGTCTGGGAACTGCCACAGCTCACTTATTCAGGGTGCCAGGGCCTGTTCTGCTCAGCTCCTGGTCTGGTTGGTGTGGGGGCAGCCCACACTGGGCTCTACTCTGCTCTGCTCCCAGCTCCATGTGGTAGAGCTTACCCAGTGATCATCTAGGCTTTCCTCATCTAGAGCTCTGCTTCCCTCTGCTATTCTGTGGGTTCTGCAGCTCTAGAATTTGTTCAGAGCTAGTTTTATAGGTTTTTGGAGGGACCTCAGTGGGAGCTCACTCAGGTTCCTGCTTTCCAGCTGCCATCTTGGCTCCTCTCCCCTGTAATGAGATATTTCTCCTTTTCTATCTGAAGAGATAAATAGAGAAATTGTATCTTGCTAAAATGAAACATAGACAATAAATAATAGTAATTCTGTCTATCTGTCTGTCTATGTATCTATATATCCATAAGCCAAATGGTATAAATTCTATGCTATGTATCTTATATATCCTAAATTCTTAAAGGAAAAGTTAAATCAATTATGGGAGGAAATAAACACTAAAACTCTTCTAGTGATGGACCTCAGCTTTCCCCTTTCAGAGCTAAGTAAATCTAACCATAAAATAAAGAAGAACAAAGTATGGAGGTCTAACTCAGTAAAGTTAGGTATGATAGACCTCTGGAGAAAAATTGAATCAGAATAGACTGGAGTATTCCATTTTCTCAGTTATACATGGCACCTTCACAAAAATTGATGATATAAGGCCATAAAAACATCACAAGCAATTGTAGAAAAGCAGAAATATTAAATATGCCCTTTGCACACTATAATGCAATACAATTGCATGCAATAAAAGGCTATGAAAACACAGATTAAAAATTAATTGGAGGAGCAGCTAGGTAGTGCAGGGAGTAGAGTACTGGCCCTGGAGTCAGGAGGACCTGAGTTCAAATCCAGCCTCAGACATTTGACACATGTACTGGCTGTGTGACCTTGGGCAAGTCACTTAAGCCCAGTTGCCCTGCCAATAAAAACAAAAAAACAAAAACAAAAATTAATTGGAAAATAAAATCTAATTCTAGAAAACGAGTGGGTCAAAGAACAAATCATATAAACAACCAATAACTGTGTTAAAGAAATTGGAAAAACTTAGAAAACAAACTCAAATTTTAGGACACAACAAAATACATACTTAAGCAGATATGAATGTATTGTTCTCACAACTAAACAAACAAACATGTAAACAAAGAAACAAAACTAGAAAAAAGAACAAAGTAAAAATCCTCGGTTAAACACTTATGTGAAAATCCTTAAATTCAAAGGACAGATTGATAAAATTAAAAGAAAAAAAAAACTTTGAACTGATAAATAAAACTAGGAGCTGGTTTTATGAAAAAAACACAATGAAACAGATAAATCACTGGCTAATTGGATTTTAAAAAATAAAACCAATTTATGAGTATCAAAAATGAAAAAGGGTGAATGTACTACCAATGAAGATGATATTATAGCAATTATCAAGTTATTTTGTTCAAGTATATGTCAGCAAATTGATAAATCGAGTAAAATGGATATCATTTAAAATTATAAACTGCCATGATTAACAGAAGAGGATATAGAATACTTTGATAACCCTACATTAGAAAAAGACATTGAACAAGCCATAAATGAGCTCCTCAAGAAAAAAAATCCCCATGACTAGATGGATTTTCAAATCCATTTTCAGGAAAAATTAGTCCCAATACTACATGAAGTATATAAAAAAAATGTAAAGAAAGATTCCTATCAAATGCACTTTATGGTACAAATATGGTTTTGATACCTAAAGCAGGGATTGAAAAAAATAGATAAAGGAAATAATAAAACAATTTTCTCAATGAATATTTATACAAAAATTTTAAATAAAATTCTAGCAGGGAGATTACATCAATATATCACAAAGATCATATACTATGATGCAGTGGGATTTATACCAGTAACGCAAGGATAGTTCACTATTAAGATAACTATCACCACAATTGAGTGTATCAGTGATAAAAACTACATAATATCATATGTCAGTATCAATTGATGTGGAAAAAGTTTTTGATGAAATAGAACACTAATTCCTATTAAAAATACTAGAAAGTACTGGAATCAATGGAGTCATCCTTAAAATGTTAAGTGGTATAAATCTAAAACCAAGAACAAACATTATTTGTAAAAGGGACAAGCATGAAGCCTTTCAAAAAAGATCAAGGGTGAAGCAAATATGTCCATTATTACTACTGTTATTCAGTATTGTACTAGAAATGGTAAAACTATAGTGGTAAATCAAAAAAATTTCAATAGTTACTAAAAAAAAAAGCTCAAAGCAGGAAAAAGAGCAACTTAGAACAATAACTAATTTGGAAGCTCCCTGTGCTAAATGGTAAGGGCACATAAGGCCCAGTTCTTAATAAAAGACTGATTTGGGCACTTAATTAAAAATAAAGTCATCAATATTAAATACATGCGTGCTTATCTAAATGGAAAACATATTGAAATGTAGAAAACATAGATTTAACTTAGTGACAGATCAATTCAGGAAATATTCAGGAAAAGTGACAAAGTTGTCTATAGTCTTTTATCTAGTAAATGGTCTTAGACCACCCAAAGAAGTAAAAGATGGAAACAAAGATTCAATGTACGACAAAATATTCATAATAGTACTTTTTACAGTAGCAAAAGGAAGTAAAGTTGATGCATCTAATTTAGGGGATGGCTGAAGAAATTATGGATCTAATTGCAAAATATGATGAATACTATATATATTATAAAGTATAAACATATAATTTTGAAAATAGTGATTTATATGATATCTTATTTATATTTGTTATTTGTGCCTATTATTATTCTTTATTAATTTATATGTGTGTGTATATATATATATATATATATATATAGTGGAATGTTATCCTATAAGAATTAGCATGTATGAGAAATTCAGAGAAACATGGCATAGTCACATGATATAATTGACTAAAAATAAAAAAAGCCTGAATCAAGAAAATAATATTCACAGTGAATTGAACAATGAATCTTAAAAGATCCCTAAAAGGAAGTTGAACTCTGAACAAATGAAAAATCATTGAAGGTCCTGCAGAATCAATAATGAAATACAATTCCTGATTCATGATAGAAAGATAAGGGACTACTTCAACAGAACATTTTATACATTTTTAAATAGAGTCATTGTGTCAGTTTTTTTTCTGTTGTTAAATTGTTTTCTTTTTTTCCTGGCAATGTGCTAAGTGATAGGAATAAAAAAAAACATGATATAAATCAATCCCCATCCTCAAGCTGCTTAAAATCTACTGGGAGAGACAGCATGCAAACAAATATACAAAGCAAGCTATTTAAATACTAATTTGGAAGCAATTAATACATTGAAAGTACTAGAATGAAGAAGAGTTGGGAAAGGCTTGTAGTAAATGGGAAAAAATAGGACTTAAAGAGACTGTGGGCAGCTATAGGACTCAGTAGATACAGTGCTGGCCCTACAGTCAGGAAGAGTCATCTTCCTGAGCTTGAAGAGAAAGGGGCAGCTAGGTGGTAGATTAGGCCTAGCCTAGAGACAGAAAGACCTGAGTTCAAATTCAGAGGCAGACACTTACTAGCTGTGTAACACTGGCAAATCGCTTAACCCTGTCTAAATACTGCTATTAAAATGCACTGGCCATGTCACTATCTGAAAGTCACCTAACCTCTCAAATGCCAAACAAGACGCTGATTTGTCATTGATTTGTTAGAGCAAAATTCAGGATTAATTCTGATGAGGTAAGGACAGGAGTGCTCCAGGAAGATGGAGCAAGTGAGATGCAGGATGTGAGATATGAGATAAAATGCAAGGTGTGACCAGAGAGAAAAGTGATCAAAGAAGACTATACATTGAAGCCCCCCCACTGTGAACTTACCTGTATCCAATCACAAAGCACCCCCTTACCTGATATTCCAGAACAACACTCTTTCCCCCTTTTCCTTTTCTCCTTGCTTATCTATATAATAAAGGCACCTCCATATTACCAGATATCTCAGGTATTCCAGAGCCCCTGCTCACATTCTCTTGCTCCACTCCCCCTCTCCCCATTCTCTGTCAAAGTGTATTTAGATCAGACCACTAACTTGACTAATTGTTCTGTTTCTCCCACAGGGAAGCAGGGCCCACTTGGGTGTATCAACTCCTCAAAATGACTTTCTTTAACTTGGAGAACTGTCCAAGTGAATTTCTTTCAGGACAATACAGCCTACACATCTATACTTTATCATCTCTGGTGGCACACCAAAATTCTTGGGGTGTACCCTGAACTCATCAATTTTAAAGTAGGAGAAAGAATAAAATAAGAAAATACATATCATCTAATTAAACAACTATATTCTGACCTAACTAAAGAAGTTATTGATGATGGAAAATGAGTTAATAGTGGAAGAACAGATATGAATGTGGACTCTGATATTTTTCTGTATAAATCTCACCAAGATAAATCATAGCAGGGCAAATAAAACCGTCTTGGAAGCACTTTAGTCAAGAGACTCTGACCTACTTGACAAGTAGTAAACGATGGCAGCCATATCAGATGCAGAAAATGCATCCATTCTGAGGGTGGCACAACTATGAGGGCATCTAGATACTGTTATATCAGGTAATATCAATTCTCTACTTTCTCAGGAGGAATATTCCTAGAAAATGACACACTAATCAAAAATACAGATGTTGATACCTTGAATCTATGGGAAATAGAGGGTTAGGTTCCCACAACCACCAAAAACTGTAATGTTTGTTGAAAATATACTTTTATAATTAAAGATTAATTATGATAATATGAATTTTTCCCAACACAGTAACCATGAAATTGCCCCCAAAACGAAGTACACAAAATAAAATTGGTAGCATGTGATATTTTTTTCTCATTGGTAATTTCCTAGAATTCTATGAACTTCAGTCTTAACATCTCAGTTAAAAATGATTTCAAACAAAATTCATTTTTTCATAATACATGAAATCTAGAGTACAATAAGATCTTACAGCAAATAAAATTCTTGAAACTAAAATACTTTTAAACCTGAATCTTACAATCCTTTGTGTCAGATAGCAATGTGAGAGTGTTGTACTGTAATGAATCATTGATTGGTTAGCACCAAACTCATGGCCAACAGTGACTGCAGACTTTCTGGTACAAAGTTAATCTAACACCTTTATTTTCTCACTAAGCTGCATTACTGACTTTCCCTGCTTGGGCTTAGAGCCTAAAAGACTTTCACTATGATTTGGTCGCATAATTGCAGCATGAAACTTGAGTTTTAAAGGCAAACAATGAAAATATGCAACAAATGGTAGGGTGATGAAGTGCCTAATAGGATACCAGCTATTCCACGAACTTGTATACATGACACTTTTCATTTTTTTTCTCTATGGAGCATAGCCATGAATATACAAGTTGCCAAAGTCAAAGTGAAAGAGGTGACTAATAAAATCACCTGAATGCTTGAAGTCAAGAACGTTAAACACATAAATATTCAGAATTATTTTTTATTGAGGAGTAGATGATTTGAAAGTCATCACAGACCTTAATGGTAAAGGGTGGGGGAAGTGACCTAGAAAAAAATCAATAACTACTCATCCAAAGCTGCTCTCCTATCCATATATACTTTTCAGGAGAATCATCTATCCATGACTTGAAGGCATTCTCATTGCAGGTAACAGGAAAAAATGCTTTTCAATTTATGATAGAAAAGATCCTGTTCAATGGCATTCTGATAAAAACAATCAGGAGAGGTATGAAAATGGGAAATCTATGCCCATCTAGTAGGTTCACCATTGTGATAGAGAAGATACAGCAGAGATTCTGAGCTGATGAGGGGATTCCTGTGGATGGTGAGGTCTTCTGAATGCTGATATTAGTAGATGACATGGAGCTGGTTGTAACAAGACCAAGAACATTATAGAGACTCCTAGGAAATTAACTTTAGTCACTCATAGGAGTTTGTCCTGAGGCCACACATAGAAACACTTATGTTGATGCCATGGGCATGTCTTGCCATATTATAGCCCACATTTACATAGAAAAACTGCAGAGCTTGTCCATTCTATATGCATATTTGACACGGGCAGTACAAATAGACAATTTAGGCCTAGAATTGTATAAATAGGAGAAATCAGATTGTATTGATTTCATGAAATTACAAAACTACTTTAATGAACCAAAGCTTCCTACAAAAAGAAAGGGTCATCTTGTTAATACTGGCATTATGCTGGGGTTGCTATACCACAGTTATGATCTCTGAAAAATTCAAAATGAATGCCACACAGAAAGCAATGGAACAGTAAATGGTGGGTGCAATATCCTGCAACAATAAAATCCCATAGCTAAGAAAGAAAATGTAAAGGTAAATTTATGAAATTAAAAGGATTAAATATTTTTAAAATTTTAAATTATTTAATATTTTATTTTCTCCCCAATTATATGCAAAACAATCTTTAACATTCTTTTTTTTTTTAATTTTGAGTCCGGAATTCTCTCTCTTCTCTTTTCATTGAGAAGGTAAGCAATTTGATGTAGGTTATACATGCACAGTCATGCAAAACATATTTCCACATTAGTCATGTTGTGAATGAAAACACAGACAAAAAAGGCAAGAAAAATAAAGAAGGCAAAAAAAAACCTTATGATGTGATCTCCATTTAGACTACATCAATTCTTTTTATGGAGACAGATAGCATTTTTCATCATAAATCCTTTGGAATTATCTTGGATCATGGCATTGCTGAGAATACCTGAATGATGACCGCACAATATTGCTTTCACTGTGCACAATGTTCTCCTTGTTCTGCTCATTTCACTTTGCATCAGTTCATGTAAGTCTTTCCATGATTTTTTCTGATGGCATCCTGTTCATCGTTTCTTATAGCATAATAGTATTCCATCACAATAACTTGTTCAACCATTCCCAAATTGATGGGCATCCCCTCAGTTTCCAATTCTTTGGCACCATTAAAAGCTGCTATAATTATTTTGTACATTTTGGTCTTTTTCCCTTTTTTGAAATTTCTTTGGGATACATATTAGCAGCAGTCAAAAAGGGAGGTGTGATTTTATAGTCCTTTGGACATAGTTCCAAATTGTTCTACTGAACAAGTGAATTAGTATAAAATTTCTGGCAGTATATTGGTGTCTGCAACATTTGTCATTTTCCTTTCCTGTCATATTAGCCAATTTGATAGAAGTGAAGTGATAGCTCAGAGTTGTTTTAGTTTGCATTTCTTTATTCCGTAGTCAAACATTTTTTTAAAAAATCTAAAACATGTTTCAAACATTTTTATATGACTATAGATAGCTTTGATTATTTTAAAAACTGCCTGTTCATATCCTTTGACCATTTGTCAATTGAAGAATGACTCATTTTATAAATTTAACTAAGTTCTCTATATATTTGAGAGGGATTGAATCTTTTTTAAAAATTTTGTTTTGTTTTTATTTTGCATATAACTACCAAAAAAGAACATTTCAATACACACGTCTGGATAAGAGGATAAAAAAACTATGAATCTCCATTTCATGCCACTTTTTGTAAAAAAGGATATACTTCTACACATTATTGTCTTTTTAAAAAATTATATTTTATTTTTAGCTTACAACACTCAGTTCCACAAGCTTTTGAGTTCCAAATTTTCTCTCCCTTCCTCTCCTGCCCCTCCCCCTCCAAGACAGCATGCAATCCAATATAGGTTCTACATATACCTTCTCATAGAACTTATTTACATAATAACTATAAAGAAGTTGTAAAGCAGAATTATAACCGATGGAATGAATCATGAGAAAGAAGAAAGAAAAAGAAGGAAAAAAAGAGAGAAAATAGTTTGCCTCAATCTGCATTTAGACTCCATAATTCTTTCTCTGGGTGTCCATAGCTTTTTCCATCATGAGCTTTTTGGAGCTGTCTTTGGACTTTACATTGATGAGAAGAGCCAAGTGTATCAAAGTTAGTCCTTACAGATACTGTATATCTGTAATCATGTATAATGTTCTCCTGGTTCTGCTCCCCTCACTCAGCATCCGTTCATGTAAGTCCTTCCAGGTTATAATGAAGTCTTTCTGCTCCTCATTTCTTATAGCACAATAGTATTTCATTACATCCATAAACCACAACTTGTTTAGCCATTCCCCAATTGATGGGCATCCCCTTGATTTCCACTTCTTTGCCACCACAAAAAGAGCTGCTATAAATATTTTTGTACATACTAATCCATTTCCCACTTGTGTGATCTCTTTGGGATACAGTCCAAGAAGTGGTATTGCTGGGTCAAAGGGTAGGTGCATTTTATAGCCTTTTGGGCATAGTTCTAAATTGCTCTCCAGAATGGCTGGATCAGTTCAAAACTCCAACAACAAAATAATGTTCAAGTATTCCCACATCATCTCCAGCATTCATAATTTTCCTGTTCTGTTATGTTAGCCAATCTGACAGGAAAGATGTGTTACCTAAGAGTTGTTTTGATTTGCATTTCTCTAATCAATAGTGATTTAGAGCATATTTTCTTATGACTATAGATATCTTTAATTTCCTTCTCTGAAAACTGCCTGTTCATATCCTTTGACCGTTTCTCAATTGGTGAATGACTTGTATTCCTATAAATTTGACTCAGTTCCCTGTATATTTTGGATACAAGGCTTTTATCAGAGACACTAGTTGTAAAGATTCTTTCCCGATTTTCTGCTTCCCTCCTAATCTTTGTTGTATTGGCTTTGTTTGTACAAAACCTTTTCAATTTAACATAATCAACATTATGTATTTTGCATTTTATAATGCTCTATCTCTTGTTTGGTCGTGAGTTCTTTCCTTCTCCATAAGATTGAAAGGAAACCAGAAAATTGGGAAACAACCTTTACAGTGAGTATCTCTGGTAAAGGCCTCATTTCTCAAATATATAGAGAACTGAGTTGAATTTATAAGAATCCAAGCCATTTCCCAATTGGTAAATAGTCAAAGGATATTAGCAGGTAGTTTTCAGATGAATAAATCAAAGATATCTACAGGCACATGAAGAAGTGCTCTAAATCACTTTTGATTAGAGAAATGAAAATTAGTATAACTGAAGTATGACCTCATACCTATCAGATTGGCTAATATGAAAAAAAAAGAGATGATAAATGTGGGAGACCATGTGAGAAAATTGGAACATTAATGCATTGTTGATGGAATTGTGAATTGATCCAACCACTCTGGAAATCAACTTGGAACTATGTCCAAAGGACAACCAAACTGTGCATCCCCCTTGATCCAGCAATATCAGTAATAGGTGTGTATTTCAAAGACATTATAAAAAAAGGGAAGCAACCTATATGTGCAAAAAGCAGCCCTTTCTGTGGTGGCAAAATTTGGGAAATGGAGGGGAGGCCTATCAATCAGGGATGACTGAATAAGCTGTGGTATATTAATGTAATAGAATACTATCATGCAATATAAAATGCTTAGTAGGCAGATTTCAGAAAAACCTGTCGAGACAAGCTGCTGCAAAATAAAATGAGCAGAACCAAGAAAACATGGTCCACAGTATCAGCAACATTGTGTGACAATCAACTATGAATGACTTAGCTCTTCTCAGTAACACAATGATCCAAGACAAGTACAAAGGACTCACAAAGGAAAATACTATTCATATCCAGAAAAAGAACTGATGGACTCTGAATGCAGATCCAGGTATACTTCTTTCATTTGCTTCATTCTTTTTCAAGTTATTTTCCCTTTTGATGTGTTTCTTCTTTCACAACTGTAACTAATATGAAAATATGTTTTACATGATAGCACCTAATTCAATTGCCTAATATTTTAGGAAGAGGGGAGGAGAGGGAGAGAAGGAGAAAAATTTGGAGCTCAAAATCTTGTAAAAATTAATGGTAAAAATTGTCTTGACATGTAATTGGGAAAAAATAAAATACTATTAAAATAAGTGGAGACCGAATTTAAAAATGATTTCTGGAAACATTATTCTATGTATGTTTGGCATATATAAGACAGGAAATTATGTTGGAAACCTCTGAGAGAAGGTTGTTCTAACCAGGCTATAAATATAATATAAATATCTCTATTTCAGATGTGTTTTGGTATATTTAACTTTGTCTTGGATAAAACTAGAAAATTAGATTCTCTTCCTTTAATCTTTGTAAGTGGATAAGAATGGACATTATATTTATTTTGTTACATAGAATTTTCCCTACAATTAATGTGCATTTAAGCAGCACCTGCTATGTATTAGGCATCATGCTAAGCTCTAGAGTGACAAAGAAAAACAAGAAACAAAGCAAAACGAAACAAAAAAAGTCCCTGCTTTCACGAAACTCAGTCTAGTGGGGGAGACTCAAACAATTATAAGATATATACGGGATAAATTTAGGATAATCATCAGAGAAAGCCAAATTTTAAGGATCATGAAAGACTTTTAATGGAACCAATAAGCACAGTTTCATTATTTTCTCAAACTTCTTTCAGCATAATGAAAGCAACACATTGTTGGAGTAATCCAAGGCAGAAGTTTCAAAGCGTAATATTGATAGCAGAATAAGGGAGCGAGGGGCTGAAAAGAAGACACTATAAAAATGATCTGTCATAATGTCAAGCTATAGAAGTGGGGAGTATAGCCAGTACAGGGTTGATAGACACAGAAATAACTGAGGAGTAGAGAGTTTGTAAGTCATGGTGAAGATGAATAATACATAGAGGCAAGGTAGAAGAACACATCAAATGACAGTAGATTTTGATCAGATAAGGGAATTTTAGGGTTCATGAATATGGAAGTGAAACACCTATGGACATCAATGGAGAGGAAGCAGTGTTCCAAGACTAATCAGTAGGGGAGTATCAATAAAAGAGCACTAACTAGGGAAACTGCGTGATCAGGAAGGATCCAGGTTTCAGTGAGTTCAAGAAGATGAAAGGAGTGGGAAAGGAAGTTTGAAGATGAAAGCAAGTTGCTGCCCATTGAACAGACATTGAAGAGAGTACAGTGGAAGGAATGAATAGCTGTAGATTGGGATATTGTTAGAATGAGTTTGGGTAGAGGATAATTGGAATAATATAGTGGACTGTGTTGGGTGGCAGAGAACAAGGTTCAAACAATAATACCTGGATTCTCAGAATCACTGGGACGGGGAGGGTATGATGAGGTGGAAGTTTTTTAATCATTGAAGAATGAGTTTAGGCAGGTCGTCAACACCCTTCAAGATTTGGTCTCAGGAAAGACTCCTCTCAGGGAGATAACTGGGCCTATCATCACTCCCTACACCCAGGGAGGATAGTGAATCCTATCACAGTGGTTGTCTAATCAACCAGAGTGAAAGATAAAAGCTAGGCAGACAAACAAAATTGAAGCTAGGTAGCATTTAAAACAAAAACAAATCTTGACCTCTTCTCTTTTCAGCAATTATTTTGGCTCTACTCTTATTCATTCCATACAGCTACATGCTGTTCTCTGGCTGCTCAGAGCCGGCTTTTGAAATGCATCAACCAGCATTCTCTTCTCCAATCTTCCAAATTTACCTATCACTCTCCTGCTAAGAAAATGAATCTCTTCTAAGTCCCAAATTTTTGGGAACGTTTAATGAGCTGACTGCCATCTGGACTCTGAGTTGAGAGGCAGTATTTTATTTTGAGCTCCATTCATAAAATAGTGTGTCTTTGGGATATTTACTTTAGATGAATGTGCCAAATCAATAATTCTCTTCCTTTCTTTCCTGTTCCTTTTTTGCTCAACAAATGTAATTATCAAATCAAATCAATTCAAATCACAGAATTTCAGTATCTGAAGACATCTCCAAAAAGATACGTACAGTGAAAAACAAAAAGCAAAATGCTGAATTTAGACTTGAAGATTCTGGGTTCAATCTCTGACTCCACTATTTTCTACATTGTCTACATGACAATGAACAAGTCATTTATGTATCTAGACTTTCATTTCTTTATCTTTAAGATGACTTTAATGGATTAGATATCCTCTAAAGTCCCTTGCAACTCAAGTTTTTATTATTTTAGAATAGCTTATATTTCCATGTATGTCTATATCAAAAAATGCTAAGATAGGTCTTTAATCCTTAGCAGGTTTTTTTTTAGATTCCAATAAATCACATGTGGAAGTTATTTTGAATGCCTTATTGATCTCTCATGTAACAATTTAAAGTCATTGATTTGGCTGTGGAGAAAAAATGATCAAGAATATCAAATTAAATCATCAGTCAGTCAGTAAACATTTTTAAGCACCAAGTTTCATCTTGACCACTGGCTGTATAGAGCAGGGAGTTGTTGGATTCCTAACACTCTTCCAAGGAGGTCAGTCCATAGTAGGCAGGGAAGTCAGAAGTGGATGTTGAAAGGCATCAAGGAATATGTACCAAATAATCAAAACAAAAGTAGGATCCAAGAGACATAAGGGTTTCATGATAACTCATTTATAAGGTATTTGACTGAGTTGGCAATAACTAACAGATTACTTACCATTTAGCTGTGAGTCCTCTGTTTTAAAATCAACCCTTACTATATGAGGCCATGTTCTCCTAATGAGCCCCAGAGCAACAGCTGGTGCAAACAATGGCTTCTTATTTTTTTCCACATTTGTTAAAGGAACTGGGTTATTAGTATTGCCTCTTAAGACCCTATTTTTACACCCTTATTTCATTATGTGGTTTCCGTTATTTTTTTCTGTATTTTTTTAAATGAAGAGACTTAAAGTGGACACAATAATCCTAGAAAGTTTTAACCAGTAACATGCATTGCAAAAATTTTATTTCTTGGCTCATTTAGGGTATTGCCCTGGTAATAAACTCAAGGTCATCCTTTTTATAATTGCATAATCCTGGCCATGGATTTTTGGTCACAATCTGCCAGTGTCCCAGAAAAAGGGGAGGAATGAAGCCAGCATCTAGAAGTTGAATAGAATGCAACATGAAATATAGACTTCCAATTTCCTCTTCCTAGAAGCTTCTAAAACAAGTTTAAAAAGTGAATAGTGAGCCACACTGTTAAACTCTGGGGTGGAATCAATTCTCCAATACTGGAGTTTAATAACTCTATAGCAGCCCTCACCAAATAAGCAGTGTTATTTAGGGACATATATTCAAAGTACAGTCTGCAGACCCCAAGTCTTTTACTGCTAAAAATTTAATAAATTGTTCTTTGTGTTTACCTTATTTGGTTTTGTGTTTGCATATGCCCAAACATATTTTTTGTCTTTCATTTATCCTCACTAAAACACTAATGGGAATAAAGAAGGCTTTTCTCCAATTTGTCATACCTGCTGCATGAAAGAATTGTCTCTGTCTCACAGGAGTTACTGTTAGCTGAAAATCCATGGTTTCCATTTTGGATTGGCTAGGTCTTATGTTTGTGAACTTCTTATTTATTTATATATATATATATAATTTAAAAATGCCAAAAGCTGAACTTTGTGTGGACAAGACCATTTGGCCTTGATCAGTAATATTTCCCATCTCTTTATGTTATTTCTTTGAATACCAGCATTATATAGAGCTCTCTTTATAAGATATGGACTCTAGGAAGGTGTTCCTATGATAACAATTCTATAACAATGGCTCCTTCTATGTGGTGGTCAAGGGAAACATTTATAATGAATTTAGGAAGAATAATTGTTTTCCTCACAATGAAAAACATCATAATTTTGAATTATATGCACTGGTGGGATTCAAATAAATTAACAACCAGTTCTCTGCCCTAATGACCATTTTAAGTATACAAAAAGATATACTGAAAGGTAGGTTAATATTTCATGCATTTAATATTAAAATAAGAACAATAAAAGAGGTACACAAAACTAGATTATGTTAAAAGAAAGAGTTTTAAAATATTAATGAAAAAATATTAAATAATACCTCTGACAAAAACATATCCTTATGGAATGAAAGTAGCCACATGACCATAGCAGCCAATGTTGGAACATATGCAGAACCAAAACTTATTCTGTCTATTATAACTTTCTTCTTCTGCTACATTTCTGTTGCTTCATTGCGTCCCAGTTCCCTATTGATTTTACCATTCAGGGAATGCTAATGCACTCATATCTTGGGGAAATTTTGGTCATGGCACAAAGAAGAAACAAATGACAGCTTGTTAGCCCCTAGTTGTTTGGTACTTTTTCTCTTTATGTTATATGTTTGTTTACTGAAGTAATAAAAATGAGTGAATTAAAATGCAGTATTTCATCAAAGGTATAATGAGTTTTAAGAAATCAATAAATAAATATTACAAGCATAATTCTGTCAATTTTTTTCACCTATGGATGGAATAACTATTACTATGGGCACTTAGAAAATGCTGTTGTGCAGATGTACATTAAAAAAGAATAAGGAATGTAAATTTGTGGTTTCCACATTAGGTAACTGCCCAGGTGCCTACCTTAGAGAGAGCCCTGATTACAAGTGCCATTTTAACAATTGGTTCACTGAACTCAACATAAAATTAGGTATTGGTTCTGCCAAACTGGTGAGAACTGGCTGAATTCCACCCCTGATTATATGGAATGCTAAGAAACTGTAGTAAAATTCTGAAATGTAAAACAAATCCATATTTGCAAACACATGCCTGACAATGTTAGGAAAAAATCAATTAGTTTTACAAATGAACTTCAAATTTCTACTAGTCAGGATGCCAAAAAATAGAATCTTTCCCGTGTTGTTTTTAGAAAATAGCCAAATTGTGGAGAGAGGTTCTATTGCATTACTTTTATAACTGCCACCCTAACATGGTGCCTGGCATGTAGTATGTGTTTAATTATTATTGATTATAGCTTGAGTGATGTCATGAAGGTCTAAACATTGTAGCCCTAGTTTATTTGAAAGCTAGATAAATAAATGTACCACCCTCCATTATCTTGACTCTGCAACCTATTTCACTTACCACTAAGGGTGTTGTGAGGATATATTAAGGCAACGTGTATAAATTCTTTGCAGATAATAAAGTGGATTTCAACAAATCATACACACCTGTATATCCCTTACACATATATGATGTGTGTGTATGTACATGTGTGTGTGTGTGTGTGTGTGTGTGTGTGTGTGTGTGTGTGTGTAGATGGGAAGTGTGTAATCTATCACAGCCTGGGTGAGTGGAAGGAACATTTTAGCCAAATTCTCCCAGGTTTCTTCTCCAAATAAATTCAAATTAATGCATCAAATCAAATTCTGGAGTCACATAGCCAATAAAAGGTGAAGATGAAACTTTTTTTCCCAGCTCAAAACAGCCTAGGAGGTTGAAAGGAAAGATATGTGACACTGGGGAACAGACTGCCTCAGAGTGGAGTGTGGTAGCAAAATCATCTATGAACCTTGAAGGTGGTGGTAATGTCAACAGTAGCAACAATTCCAGAAACATATCACTGTTCAAAGATGGTAAGGGGATTAGACAACTGATCATAAAGAGATCACAAAGCAGTATGGTGCAAGAACGTAGCACAGGACTGGTTGTTACTTGCCAACTCTATTGCACATTAGCTAGTTCCAGGTTGTAGTTCCATAATGGAGAGGAGCTCTTGTAGTACCAAGGGAGCATGGGACCTAGTCATAGTTCCAAGGAGGAGAGGAAGTAAGTTTCCTAATTCTTGGTAGTAGTTCCAGGGTGGAGTCACAAGGGAACAGGGGCCTTTCTTGGCTTAAATTCAGAGAAGGACAACGGTGATCATACTTCTCCCCACATCATACCACCTTGAAAGTACCAAAAACTTATGGACCACTAGGATTATTTGCTAAAACATCAGGGTAAAAAAGCTTGACATTTGGAACAGTGACCCCACCTACACAGATATGAGAAGAGTTCAACTCTAATATAAAATCCAAAGTGAAGAAATAGGCTGGAAAAATAAGCAAAAAAAAAGAACCTGTCCACAAAAATCTACTGTAGCCACAGAGAAGCCCAAGACCCAAAATCAGAAGATGACAATAGCATAGAATATCTGTGCAACCAAAGCTTCAAAGAAAAGTTTATATTGGACCCAAAACCAATAAAAATTATGAGAAGCACTTTAAAAAAGAAATTAAAGAGAGCAAAAAAAAGTAAATGAGAGGTGGACGAAAATTAGGCAGAGGGAAATGAGAGCAATGCAAGAAAATCATGAAAAGAAAATTAACACTTTATTAAAGAGAACACAAAAACAGTGAAGAAAATAACTTCTTAAAAAGCAGAAATGGACAAAGAGGAAAAGAAATATATAACTTCACTGAAGAAAATAATTTCTTAAAAATAGAATTAGTCAAATGAAAGCTTCCATGATCAAGATTTCATGAGATATTAAAAAAACAATAAAAATGATGTAAAAGAATGGAAAAAATAGAAGAAAATGGGGAATATTTCATTGAGCAACTTGAAAAAATAAAGGAGAAATAATTTAAGAATTATTAGATTACTTGAGAGTTATGATAAAAAACAATCATGAATATCATATTTCATGAAATTATAAGACAAAACTGCCTCAATATTTTAGAACCAGAGGGCAAAATAGAAATTAAGAGAATTCACTGATTGCCTCACTCAAGAGATACAAAATAATAATTCCCAGTAATATTATAGTCAAAGTTTAGAGCCCTTAGGTCAAGGAGAAAATAAAGTCACTAGAAAAAATATCAAATACCACGGAGCCACAGTCAAGATCAAATTTAGCAGCTATCACTTGAATGAGTGGAGGGCTTAGAATATGCTACTCTGGAAATCAAATGGCCTAGAATTACAACCAAGAATAATTTACCCAGGAAAAAAAATGTGAATAATTTGTCAGGGAGAAAAATAGATATTTAATGAAATAGAGGACTTTCCAATCTGCCTGTTGAAAACACCAGAGCTGAATAGAGCATTACACATTTAAACATAAGACTTGAACAAAAAGGTAAGCACAAAAGAAAAATCATAAGACAATTAATAAGTTTAACTATTGTGATTCCTATGTGGGAAAATGATATATGTCATTCCTAAGAACTTTATCATTATTAGGGCAGTTAGAAGGAGTCTGCACAAATGGAGGGTGTGGATATAAAGAGATTTTGTTGGGATGATCTCAAAAATAATGGGTGAAAAAGAGGGAAGCACTGGGAGAGAGGGGAAATTATCTCACATAAAAGAGGTGCCAGGGGGATGGAGCCAAGATGGTGGCTGGAAAGCAGGAACTAGATGAGATCCCCAACAAGTCCCTCCAAAAACCTATAAAAATGGCTCTGAACCAATTCTAGAACTGCAGAACCCACAAAATAGCAGAGGGAAGCAGAATTCCAGCCCAGGACAGCCTGGATGGTCTCTGAGTGAGGTCTATCCCACACAGAGCTGGGAGCGGAGCAGAGCTGAGTGGAGCAGAGCCAAGCATGGGTGGTGCAGTCCAACCAGACCAGGAGACAGGCAGAGTGTGCCCTAGAGCCCTGAATCAGTGAGTTGCAGCAGTTACCAGACTTCTCAACCCACAAACACCAAAGACAACAGAGAAGGTTAGTGGGAAAAGCTGCGGGTGGAAGGAGGTCGCAGTTTGGCTACCACCTTAGGGGCAGCAGAGGTGAGGCAGCTACAGAAGTACAGCTGCTGTTGCTTCTGGCCCCAGGCCCACTTGGTGGCAGGAATTAAGTGGTGGATCAGAGCAGGAGTGAAGATCCTGCTGAAGATCTAAGTCCAGTCTGGGTTGGGGGTTCTTGGGGAAGGAGGACTGCTGATATGGCAGAGCTGGCACATTCCCCCAAGCTTGGAACATAGTTCTCTCAACTCTACAAGCAGTCATACCCCACTGAAAAACTCAAGGGTCAAGTTAGTTGGCTGGGAACATGGCCAGGCAGCAAAAACGCACCAAGATTCAGTCTCAGACTCTGGAATCTTTCTTTGGTGACAAAGAAGACCAAAACATACAGCCAGAAGAAGTCAACAAAGTCAAAGAGCCTACAACAAAAGTCTCCAAGAAAAACATGAACTGGTCTCAGACCATGGAAGAGCTCAAAAAGGATTTGGAAAAATAAGTTAGGGAAGTAGAGGAAAAATTGGGAAGAGAAATGAGAAGGATGTGAGAAAACCATGAGAAACAAGTCAATGACTTGCTAAAGGAGAACCCCCAAAATACTGAAAAATACACTGAAGAAAACAACACCTTAAAAAATAGACTAACTCAAATGGCAAAAGAGCTCCAAAAAGCCAATGAGGAGAAGAAGTTCTTGAAAGGCAGAATTAGCCAAATGGAGAAGGAGGTCCAAAAGACCACTGAAGAAAATACTACCTTAAAAATGAGATTGAAGCAAGTGGAAGCTAGTGACTTGATGAGAAATAAAGATATTATAAAACAGAGCCAAAGGAATGAAAAAATGGAAGACAATGTGAAATATCTCATTGGAAAAACCACTGACCTAGAAAATAGATGCAGGAGAGATAATTTAAAAATTATTGGACTGCCTGAAAGCCATGATCAAAAAAGGGCCTAGATATCATCTTTCAAGAAATTATCAAGGAGAACTGCCCTGATATTCTAGAGCCACAGAGCAAGGTAGGAATTGAAAGAATCTACCCGATCGCCTCCTCAAATAGATCCCAAAAAGAAAACTCCTAGGAACATTGTCGCCAAATTCCAGAGCTCCCAGGTCAAGGAGAAAATACTGCAAGCAGCCAGAAAGAAACAATTTGAGTACTGTGGAAACACAATCAGAATAATACAAGATCTAGCAGTTTCTACATTAAAGGATTGAAGGGCTTGGAATGCAATATTCCGGAGGTCAATGGAGCTAGGATTAAAACCCAGAATCACCTACCCAGCAAAACTGAGTATTATGCTCCAAGGTGAAATATAGATTTTCAATAAAATAGAGGACTTTCAAGCTTTCTCAGTGAAAATACCAGAGCTGAATAGAAAATTTGACTTTCAAACACAAGAATCAAGAGAAGCATGTAAAGGTAATCAAGAAAAAGAACAAGAAAAAGAAATTGCAAGGGACTTACTAAAGTTGAACTGTTTTGTTTACATTCCTACATAGAAAGATGATGTATATAATTCATGAGACCTCAATATCATAGTAGCTGAAAGGAATATACATATATATATATATATGTATATATATATATATGTTTATGCATACATATGTATAAGTGAATATGTATGTATGTATATATGTATGTGTATATACATATATATGTGTATGTATATATATATATATATATATATATATATATATATATACAGAGAGAGAGAGAGAGAGAGAGAGAGAGAGAGAGAGAGAGAGAGAGAGCAGGTACAGGGTGAGTTGAAGATGAAGGGAAGGTATCTAAAAGAAATAAAATCAAATTAAGGGATGAGAGAGGAATATATTGAGAGAGGGAGATAGGGAGAGATAGAAAGGGGTGAATTATCTCACATAAAGGTGGCAAGAGGAAGCAGTTCTGTGGGAGGAGGGGAGAGGGCAGGTGAGGGGGAATGAGTGAATCTTGCTCTCATCAGATTTGACCTGAGGAGGAAATACTATACATAGTCAATTGGGTATCTTACCCCACAGGAAAAAAGGAGGAAGAAGATAAAAAAAGGGGGGGATGATAGAAGGGAGGGCAGATGGGGGTGGAGGTAATCAAAAACAAACACTTTTGAAAGGGGACAGGGTCAAGGGAGAAAATACAATAAAGGGGGATAGGTTAGGAAGGAGCAAAATATAGTGAGTCTTTCACAACATGAGTATTGTGGAAAGGTTATACATAATGATAGGCATGTGGCCTATGTTGAATTACTTGCATTCTTAGGGAGGGTGGGTGGGAAGGGAAGAGAGGAGAGAATCTGGAACTCAAAGTTTTAAAAACAGGTGTTCCAAAACAAAAAAAAAAGTTTTTGCATGCAACTAGAAAATAAGATACATAGGCAATGGGGCATAGATATTTATCGTGCCCTACAAGAAAGGAAGGGAAAAGGGGATGGGAGGGGAGTCGGGTGACAGAAGGGAGGGCTGACTGGGGAACAGGACAACCAGAATATAAGCCATCTTGGAGTGGGGGGAGGATAGAAATGGGGAGAAAATGTGTAATTCAAACTCTTGTGAAAATCAATGCTGAAAGCTAAATATATTAAATAAAAATAAATAAATAAATAGACAGATAAATAAATAAATAAATGAATGAAGAAATAAATAAACATGAATAAATAAATAGATAAATAAATAAATGAATGAAAATTAAAAAAAATAAAAAGACGCCAGAAAAGATTTTATACTGGTGGGGAAATTGGGATGGGGAAAGAAATGCTTAAACCTCACTCTCATCTGGCCTCATTCAAAAAGTGTACAGAAATCTGTCCTACCCAATATGGAAGTAGGAGGTCTAGGGTATTAGAGAAAGGGTGGGTAATATGAGGGAGGGCAATTTAAAGGAGGCCATGGTCAGAAGCCAAACAGGCAGGGAGAGAGAGAGAGAGACAGAGAGAGAGAGAGAGAGAGAGAGAGAGAGAGAGAGAGAGAGAGAGAGAGAGAGAAAGTAGAAACAGGAAAATAGGATGGAGGAAAATATAAAATTAGTAATCTTAAATTTGAATATGAATGGAATGAACTCACCCATAAAATAAATAAAACTAGAATCTAACAATGTATTGTTCACAAGAAATATACTTGAAACAAAAAGATACATACAAAGTTAAAATAAAGGATTAGAGCATAATCTACTATGCTTCAGCTTAAGTAAAAATTTCTGGGGTGGCAATCATGATCTTAGACAAAGAAAAAACAAAAATAGACTGAATTAAAAGAGATAAGGAATAAAACTGCCTCTTACTAAAAAGTTTATAGACATAGCTTCTAAATTCTTTAAGGAAAAGTTAAATGAGTTACTGGAGAAATTAGACAGTAAAAATTATACTAGTGTAGGAACTCAATTTATCCCTCCCAGATTTGGGTAAATCTAACCATAAAATTAAGAATGAACTTAAGGAGATTAATGTATTTTTTCAAAGTTAAATACAATAGATATCTGCAAATAATTGAAGGGGAATACAAAGGAGTATATATTTTTTACATGTGACCATAGGACAGTCACAAAAACTGACTGTTAGGGCACAAAAACATCATGAATAATTGAAAAAAAGAGATGGAATCATATTAAATGCTTCCCTCTTGGACCATAATTCATTACAAATAGCAGTCATTAAAAGACCTTGGAAGCTTAGATTAAATAATAATTAGAGGTGAAATAGTCTAATACTAAAGAACGAGCTGCTCATAAAACAAATTATATTAAAAAATCAAGAGTTTCCTTAAAAATAACAACAACAATGAGACAGAATACCAAAATTTGGGGTATTGTAACAACAATGTTACTTGTAGCTACTGTGGAGGTGTAAGGCCAATAACACCAGCACACAGGAGGGCTGCTAGCACAGGTTCTTTCATCTGCTTTTCTAAGGAAGGCAACTTTAAGAGGTTTACAATCTCACTTTAATTGAACATACATATATCATTCACTTAGTTTAGGGGAAAAATTTAGCACCCTGAACTTCAGAGCAAATGCCAATGAAAATTACAAGCAGAGAAAAATAACGCAAATCAACAGAAAACTGCTAACCATCTGACCATAGCAATACATGCATAGTTTCCAGAAAAAGAAGCACCAATATCTGGGTTTCCAAAGCTGGGGGTGGGGGGCTATTTCACAACTACCCAGAGTTATGTCTAGCCAAATCACAGGACTCTCTTTCAGTGAGTGAGCCACCTAAAACAAAGTGCTAACCTCTGTGTATATGTACCCTTCTTAGGGCCCAAAGGCTTCACACTTAAGCAAAAGGGTATGGGCCTGGGGCTTCAAACCTAGCAAGACTCAATCAATGTTCTTGATTGCCTTAGTGCTGAGAAGCACTCCAAAAGAAAAAAAAACAGCAAAAAAGTCCCACTTTGCTTGCCATTACAGGTGTGAAGCCAAAACATTACTTGGGGACAAATTCATATATCTAAATATTCATATCAATAGAAGAAGGAAAGATCAGATCAATGAATTGGGCATGCTACTATAAAAACTAAAAAGATCAAATTAAATATCCCCAATTAAACACCAAAATGGAAACAAACAAACAAGCAAACAGACAAATGAATGGAGCTTTCCTTAAATGGCAAGTATCTATCACCAACAAACATTATCTGTAATGGAAATAAACTGGAAGCCTCCCAATAAGATAAGGGATAAAGCAGGGATGTAGAATTTTATCACCATTTTTATTCAATATTATACCGGATGCTAGCTATAGAATAAGACAGGAAAAGGAAGTTGAAGGAAAAAGAACAGGGAACAATGAAACAAAACTATCAATCTGTGTTGATTACAGGACGGTGTGCTTAGGCAATCATAGAGAATCACCTAAATAAAAACCTAGTCAAATCAATGAACAATGTTAGCAAAGTTGCAGGATTTGAGATAAATCCATGTAAATCATCATTATGTCTATATATTATCAACAAAACCTAGCAAAAAGAGAGAAATCCTATTTAAAATAACTGCAGACAGCACAAAATACTTGAAAGTCTACCTGCCAAGGAAGCTAACCCTTTACTAATTGACTCAATTTTGGTCAGAGTAGATATGGATAGTATCCACAATGGAAAGAGCACTGGATTTATAGTAAGGGAACATATAGTAGACATCTCAGATGTGTGAGCATAAGTAAATATCTTCATATTTTTTCTACCTCAATTCATGCATTTGAAAGGTGAAACAGTCAGACTACCACTTCTCCAAGGTTCAAACAATTATATCTCCCATGAATATGTTATGATAATACTAGATTCTTTGATTGTTTCTGCAATAAAAAATCAGCGATTTAACTTGGGTAAATAATTTTATGTGAATTAATAAATCAAAAAAGACATTTGTTAATAATTTAGTACATTCCAACTTTTAAAATATATAGTAATAATTCACTTAAGGTAATTCTTTTAATTGCACAACATAAATATTTTTTTTTCTGTTTTAATAGTTTATTTTCTTAGGCAACAATCCCCAAGTATTGTAACTTTCTAAAATTGGAAAGTTAGATTCCCCTTGCTTAAAGTCCTTAAAAAGGGGTTATATGACCACATATCAGGTATGCTATAGCAAGAATTCCTTTCTTGAACAGGTTAAGGAGATGGTTGCTTCAATGCCTTTCAAAGCTAAAATTCTGTGATTTTGTGATTTTTCTTCGGTATTCATTTTTATACTCTAACAAGAGTTAAATGTGTATTGCAATATAGCAATTTATTTATCTGCAAGTCAATAAAATATCATGTTTAAAATATCTATACATTAATTTATATTTAATAGATAAGTTACCTTGTTATTGAATATATAATTTAAATTTGTTTCACTTTTTGATCATTTTTTAAAATTTACTTTTTTATTTTTAATTTACAACACTCAAGTCCACAAAGTTTGAGTTCCAAATTTCCTACCCCTTCCTCTCCTCCCACTTCCCCCCAAGAGAACATGTAATCTGATATAAATT
The DNA here is from genome assembly GCF_011100635.1 of Trichosurus vulpecula. NCBI lineage: Eukaryota > Metazoa > Chordata > Mammalia > Diprotodontia > Phalangeridae > Trichosurus > Trichosurus vulpecula. The sequence goes on from NC_050579.1 coordinate 193,553,233, forward strand.
CTACATATACCTTCACATTAAATTTATTTTCACAATAGTCGAGTTGTAAAGAAGATTTATAACAATGAAATGAGTCATGAGAAAGAGGAAACAAAACCAAAAAAGAAAAAAAAAAGAGAGAGCACATAGTTTGTCTCAATCTGCATTCAGACTCCATAATTCTTTCTCTGGATGTGCAGAGCTTTTTTCATCATGAGCCTTTTGGAGCTGTCTTTGAACCTCGCATTGATGAGAAGAGCAAAGTCTATCAAAGTTAGTCATCACAGATACCATTTGTCTGTAATCATGTATAATGTTCTTCTGGTTCTGCTCCCTTCACTAAGCATCAGATGATGTAAGTCTTTTCAGGTTTTAATTAAGCCCATCTGCTTCCCATTTCTTATAGCAAAATAGCATCCCATTACATTCATATATCACAACTTGTTTAGCTATTCCCCAATTGATGGGCATCCCCTTGATTTCCAATTCTTTGCCACCACAAAAAAGAGCTGCTATAAATATTTTCATACATACTGGTCTATTTCCCACTTGTATGATCTCTTTGGGATACAGCCCTAGAAGTGGTATTGCTGAGTCAAAGGGTATTCCCATTTTTTATAGCTCTTTGGGCATACTTCCAAATTTCTCTCAAGAATGGCTGGATCAGTTCATAACTTCACCAACAATGTAACAGTGTTCCTATTTTCCCATATCACCTCTAGCATTTATCATTTTCCTGTTTATTCATGTTAGCCAATCTGACAGGAGAAGTGTGGTATCTAAGAACTGTTTTGATTTGCATTTCTCTAAACAACAGGGATTTAGAGAATTTTTTTTCATATGACTATAGATATCTTTAATTTCTTCCTCTTAAAACTGCCTTTTCATATCTTTTGACAATTTATCAGTTGGGAAATGGCTTGTATACTTATAAATTTGACTCAGTTCCCTGTATATTTTAGAGATGAAACCTTTATCAGAGAAACTGATTGTAAAAAGTCATTCCCAATTTTCTGCTTCCCCCCCTAATCGTAGTTGCATTGGCATTGTTTGTACAAAAACTTTTCAATTTAACATAATCAACGTTATGTATTTTGCATTTTATAATGCTCTATCTCTTGTTTGGTCATGAATTCTTCCCTTCTCCATAAATCTGACAGGTAAACTATTCCTTGCTCTCCCAAAGTGTTTATAGTATCAGCCTTTATTTCTAAATCATGAACACATTTTAACTTCATTTGGGTATATACTGTAAGATATTGGTCTGTGCCCAGTTTCTGCCATATTATTTTCTAGTTTTCCTAAAAGACTTTTTTTGGAATAGTGAGTTCTTATCCCAGAAACTGGACTCTTTGGGTTTATCAAAGAGTAAATTACTGTAATCATTGACTACTCCATCTTGTGTACCTGACTTATTCCACTGATCCACCACTCTATTTCTTAGCCATTACCAAGTAGTTTTGATGATTGCTGCTTTATGATACAGCTTAATAGCTGGTATGGCTAGGCCACCTTCCTAGCATTTCTTTCCATTGATTCTCTTGATACTTTGGACATTTTGTTCTTCCAGATGAATTTTGTTATTATTTTAGGCAGCTCTGTAAAATAATTTTTTTGGTAGTTTGGTTGGTTTGGCACTAAATAAGTATATTAATTTAGGTAAAGTTGTCATTTTTATTATATTCGTTCAGACCAGCCATTAGCAATTGATGATTTTCTGTTTATTTAAATCTGACTTCATTTATATGAAAAGTGTTTTGTAATTGTATTCATATACATCCTGGATTTGTCTCTGCAGATAGACTCTCAAATATTTTGTAGTGTCTACAGTAACTTCAAGTGGAATTTCTCTTTCTATCTTTTGCTGTTGGGCTTTGTTAGTAATATATAGGAATGCCAAGGATTTATGTGGATTTATTTTATATCTTGCAACTTTCCTAAAGTTACTTATTATTTCAAGTAGTTTTTTCTTACTTGATTTTCTTAGATTCTCTAAATAAATCATTGTATCATCTGCAAAGAGTTATAACTTAGTTTCTTCTTTCCATATTCTAATTACTTTGTTTTCTTTTTTTCTCTTACTGCTAAAGCTAACATTTCTAGTACCAAATTGAATAATAGGGGTGCTAATGGACATCCTTGTTTCACCCCTGATCTTATTGAGAATGCATCTAACTTCTCCACATTAGATATAATACCTGCTGATGGTTTTAGGTAGATGCTACTTATAATTTTAAGGAAGACAACATTTATTCCTATGCTTTCTAGTGTTTTTAAAAGGGATGGGTGTTGTATTTTGTCAAAAGGTTTTTCTACATCTATTGAGATAATCATATGTTTTTTGCTACTTTTGTTGTTGATATTATAAAATATGCTGATAGTTTCCCTAATATTGAACCACCCTTGCATTCCTGGAATAAATCCTGCCTGGTCGTAGTGTATTATTCTCGTGATAAGTTGCTGCAATCTTTTGGCTACTATTTTATTTAAAATTTTTGTATCAATATTCATTAGGGAAATTGGTCTATAATTTTCTTTCTCTGTTTTGATTCTTCCTGGTTTGGGTATTAATACTGTATTTGTGTCATAAAAAGAATTTCGTAGGACTCCTTCACCTATTTTCCCAAATAGCCTATAAAGTATAGGAATTAATTGTTCTTTAAATGTTTGATAGAATTCACTTGTAAGACCATCTGGCCTTGGAGATTTCTTCCTAGGGAGTTCATTGATGGTTTGCTTAATTTCTTTTTCTGAGATGGGGTTATTTAGAAATTTTACTTCCTCTTCTGTTAACCTGGGCAATTGATATTTTTGTAAATATCCACCCATTTCCATCAGAGTGTCACATTTATGGGCATAAAATTGGGCAAAATAACTCCTAATTGTTGTTTTAAGTTCCTCTTCATTTGGAAGTTAATTCAGCCTTTTTATTTTTGATACTAGTAATTTAGTTTTCTTCTTTTTTTTAGTCAAATTGACCTAAGGTTTAGCAATTTTTTTCATAAAACTGACTCTTAGTTTTATTTGTGAGTTCAATAGTTTTCTTAATTTCAATTTTATTATTGTCTCCTTTGGTTTTCAGTATTTATAATTTGGTACTTAATTGGAGATTTTCAATTTGTTCTTTTTCTACTTTTTCAGATGCACTCCCAATTCATTGACATCTTTTTTCTGTATTTTATTCATGTAAGCATTCAGAGACATAAAACTTTTCCTAAGAACTGTTTTCCCTGCATCCCATAAGTTTTGGTGCTGCCTCATTATTTTTATTCTCTTGAATGAAGTTACTGATTTTTTCTATGATTTATTCATTGACCCACTTATTCTTTAGGATTAGATTATTTAGTTTCCAATTAATTTTTAGTCTATCTTTCTATGGCCCTTTATTACAAATAATTTGTGTCACATCATGATCTGAAAAGGATGCGTTGACTATTGCGGCTTTCTGCACTGGATTGTGAGGTTTTTGTGCCCTAGTACATAGTCAATTTTCATATATGTGCCATGTACCACGGAAAAAAGTTATATTCATTTCTATCCCCATTTAGTTTTCTCCAGAAGTCTATTATATCTACCTTTTCTAAAATTCTATTCACTTCTTCAACTTCTTTCCTGTTTATTTTGAGCTTAGCTTTATCAAATTCAGAGAGGGGGAAGGCTGAGGTACCCTACTAGTATAGTTTTACTGTCTGTTTCTTCCTGTGATTCCCATAACTTCTCCTCTAAGAATATGGATGCTATCCCACTTGGTGCATGTATGTTAAGTAATGATATTACTTCATTGTCTATGGTGCTTTTTAGCAGGATATAGTTTCCTTCCTTATCTCTTTTAATTAGATCTATCTTTGCTTTTGCTTTGTCTGGGCTTAGATTTTTCACCCTTGTTTTTTTTTTTTTTTGTTTTTTTTTTTTTTTTTTACTTTACCTGAAGCATAATATATTCTATTCCAGCCTTGTACCTCTACCTTTTGTGTATCTTCCTGTTTCAAATGTGTTTATTGTAAACAACATATTGTAGGATTATGGTTATTAATCCATTCTGTTATCCACCTTCATTTTACGGGAGAGTTCATCCCAATCACATTCACAGTTATGATTACTATCTGTGTTTTTCTCCATCCTATCCCCCACCTCCATTTATGCTTTTATTTGTCCCTTCTCCCTTTCCCTCCTCAAAACGTTTTGCTTTTACCACTGCCTCCCTCAATATTACCTCACCATCAACTTCACCTCATCTTACCTTTTTCCCTTTCTACTTCTTCCCTCTCTTCTCACCCCCTCCCCTTTTCTTTCCTCTTTCTACTCCTACCGCCTGTAGGGAAAGTTTGATTTCTATACTTAACTGAGTGTGTTATTTCCTCCTTGAGTCAAATCCGATGAGAGTAAAGTTCAAACACTGCTCTTCTCCCTCCCTTCTTTCCCTCTATTATATGTTTTTGTGCCTCTTCATATGATGTAATTTACCCTCTTCTGCCTCCTCCTTACTTCTTTTCTAATTACAATCCCTTTACACCCCTTACTTAGATTTTTTATGACATCAGTTACTTTATACCTGTACCCTCTGTCTATGTTTATCCCTTTTAGATGTTGTAATAACTTTACTATTTTCAGGATTAACAAACATCATCCTTCCATATAGGGATGTTAACAATTTGCCCTTGTTAAATAACAAGATTTCCCCCCCTCCCCCATTTACCTTTTTATGCCTTTCTTGAGTTTTTTATTTGAAGATCAAAATTTACACTGAGCTCTGGCCTTTTCATCAGGAAGGTCTGGAATTCCCTTATTTCATTGAATGTCTATTTCCTTGCCTGAAAGATTATGATCAGTTTTGCTGGATAATTGATCCTCCATTGTAGTCCAAGCTCCTTTGCCTTTTGGAATATCATATTCCAACCCTTCTGATATTTTCATGTAGAAGGTGCAAGGTCCTGTGTGTTCTTGACTGTAGTTCCATGATATTTGAATTGTTTCTTTATGGCTGTTTGCAGTATTTTCTCCTTGACTAGATAATTATGGAATTTGACTACAATATTCCTTGGAGTTTTCAATTTGGGATCTCTTTGAGGGGGTGTAGCAACAGCACTGCTAGCAGCTACTGTGGCTGTGTAAAACCACCAACAACCAGCACACAAAAGGCCACTAACACAGGTTCTTTGATGTGCTTTACTAAAGAAAGTAACATCAAGAGGTTAAAAATCTTACTTTAATCCAACATATAAATATCATTCACTTAGTTCAGGAGGAAAAGCCAGCAACCTGAGTTTCAGAGGAAATACAAACAAATTAAAAATGTACACAATATAAACAGACTGAATCACAATTCATAGTTACCAGGAAAACATCAACATCTGGGTTTACAAGCCAGGAAGCTCTTAAAATGGCTGCCCAGAGTCCCGTGCCATTCTTCGAGGGACTGAGAGCCCTCAAGGGAGAATGCCAACCTCTCGGTTTATATATCTTGTTCAGGGTCAAAGGGTGTCACAATGTGCGACTCAAACACATGTGACCTAAAAGTGTCACAAACCTGGGACTCAAAACTACATGGCCTGAAAGCCTCTCATGTCACAAATATGTCACTCAAACCCATGCAAACCAGGCTTTCCCTTGAGGCAAGGAGGTCATCAAAGAGTCCTAATTTAATCAAAGAAACAAAGGCCAGACTCATCAAGGGCACTTGATTAAATAAGTGCCCAAAAAGAGAAAACAGTACAAAAAGGTCCCACCTTAATTAATACTACAGGGGGTGATTGGTGGATTCTTTCTGTGATTATTTTACCATCTCCTTGATGATTTCTTGGAAGATATGGTAGAGGCTCTTTTTTTCACTATGGCTTTCCAGTAGACCAGTAGTTCTTGGATTATCTCTCCTGGATCTATTTGCAATGTCAGTTGTTTTTCCCATGAGACATTTTACATTTTCTTCTATTTTTTCATTTTTTAGATTTTGTTTGAATGATTATTGATGCCTCATTGAGTCATTAGCTTCTTCTCGCCCAATTCTAACTTTTAACAAATTATTTCCTTCGGTTAGCTTCTGTACCTCTCTTCCCATTTGGCCAATTTTACTTTTCAAGGAGTTATTTTCTCTTGATAGGTTCTGTAATTTTTCTTTTACCTCTCTAATTTGGCTTTTAAGATCCAGCTTGAGCTCTTCCAGGAATGCTTTTTGGGCTTGAGAACAGATCATATTCCCTTTTGAGATTTCAGATGTGGGTATAGTGTCAATGCTGTCCTCTTCTGAATTCATATTTTTACTTTCCATGTCTCCATGGTAAAAATCAATGGTCTTTTCTTTTCTCTTTTATAGTTTGCTTTTTCATCATCATTGCCTTTTTCCTGGCTTTCAAAGTGGATCTCTGCTTCTGGGGTACAGGGGGCTCTGTCACAAGCTCCTTGTGCTGGGAGCTGGGGGCCTGGTTACTGGCTTTGTGTGCTATGGCCTCTGGTTTTGTCAGCTAGAAGCTTTAAAATGCTGCAACTCACCTGGTGCTGAGCTGGAACTGGCTGGTGTGTGCCAAGTTTGTGGTTGGTGAAGTCTTTCTGAGTTTCCTCAGGGTTACACTAAAGCTCACAGCATGAGGTGTGAGGGAGGAGTGGTCTGGCTGCTGGGAGTCTCCTCTTCTGGGGCTGTGCTATAGCACGGGTGTCCTTGTCTGTTTTTTACGCTGATGTGTGCAAATTCCCCTGGCAGCGTGAAGGCATGCCTGGGGTCCTGGTGTTGGTGCTTGCTGCCTTAATCCTCTTAGGGCTCAGGAACTCCCACTGCTCTGCTGAGGTGGTGCTTGCTGAGATGATTCCCCCCCTGTACTGGTCTCCTTCCACCACTTCAAGAGGAGCCCATTTCCCTAGTTTCCTGAGCTAAAAGACTGCTGAACCCCTACTTCTGGCTCATCTATTCCTGGGTCTTTCCTAAGTCGATATTCTCTGGGTTATTCAGGGTCAGCAAGGGAGGGATGAGAGCACTTACAGTTTACTTTTCATCATGAATCCCAGAAGTTCTAGAAGGTGAATTTCACATCTTTAGACTGTGGCTGATAGCCCCAGCAGTAACTGCTGCTGCTGTCACAGGCTCTGTACTTACATCTCACCCAGTTCCAACAGACTCCAGTTCTGCCCTGAGATGCCTGAGCATTGCCACTGCAGCTGGTGATTCAGCCTGATGGGCCTGCTCAATTTCTGGTATAGTTGGGTCTAGTTCTACAGACTTAGCACTCTCCCAGCCTGGTGAAACGCATCCTTCCCATCAACTTTCCAGACTCTATTGAGTTGGAAATCTACCACGCTCCTTCTCCTAGTGGATTCTACCTCTCTCAAATTAGTTCAGATTCACTTTTTTAGAGGTATTTGAAAGTATTTGTAAGAGAGCTTTCACCATGCCATATTGGCTCCACCCCAATAATTTTAATTTTATGGTGTTATTTTGTATCAAATTAGTACTTTAGGTGTTTCTATTTTCAATATAATTAGCAGTAATAGTATTTCTAGGGATATGACTCTCAGGGGATGAGAACTTTAAAAATATTTTGACAATTCAAGTAGGATAAAACCATGTGAAAATCCAAGTCATTATTAGTACTATAACTGTTTATATATTCTAGCTCACAAAAATGTGAGATTAAAATCAGAGATACTGATATCATAGCTAATATGAATTATTAGGAAAATCAAATAAATGCATATTTCTAATTGACTAGCAGCTTAAATAAAATAAATAACAGATCACTTTTGCTTGTGGTAGAGAGAACCTTTGACAGTTGAAGAGAGTGTTTGAGGAAAATTTTTCCACAAAGGTGACATGTAAGAGTTGGCAATCAGCCTCATGACCTTCTATTGCCAAGAAAGATTTAATCAAGGGATATAATCATGAATTTATCAGAGATGGAAATTAATGATAAAAATAATTAGAAAATCAATAGTACCTTATATTTGAATAGAGTTTAGTGCTTACATATATATTATCTCATTTTTATCTTTGCAGTAGCTATACCATATTGGCACAGCATTCATTTTTTATATTTGACAACTGAGGAAACTGAGGCATAAACTCATTAAATGACTTGTTCAAGATAACAATGTGAAAGAAAAGTTATTCAAACTCACCAACTGAGTTTAAATCCAACTCTTTTCACTTTATTGCACTGCCTCTTTGCTCTTAAACATTTGCATTTTTTTTGGTTCTTACTTTCCAAAATTCTCATCCATTATATTTTATGTATTTATATGAAATCTACACTATTATTTTATGTTTGTCCAAGTTTGAAAACTCCTTTTTAATTATAATGGGAAATCATACTCTTTTCTCTTGTTCTTTTTTTCTCTTCTTTATTGCTCCCATTCTCTCTTAGGCACATATTCTATTAAACATAGTGACACAAACTTTCTATTTGAGTCTACAGGTCCTAAGCAAGACACCATATTTCACATAGTAGCAGCTTACCCTTATTTATGAGGAAACCATTAGTTCAAAGGAGATAGTATGATGAGTGGAAAACAAACAGTTTTGAATTTGGATTCAAAACTGAAATCTACTACTTAACTAACATGACATTAGGCAAGTCACTTTACATCTCTGTGATTCACTTTCCTTGTCTCTTAAGTAATTGGTTGTACCCTTTATTTATATAGATATCAGTGACATACAAGAAGTCTTCTAACTCTAAGCCTATAATCCCATAACTCAGTAGATGTTCACTAGATCTATGATGTGGAATCAAACATCTTACCTAAATATATTTTTTCACTGGGTTAAAGCTATATTGTTTTGAGCTGAAATCCTCTCCCTCCAGCCTTTTTTAAACCAGGAAAGACACTGCCAGGGATACTAGACTTTTAGCAACATAACCCAAAGAATAATTGGAATTTATAAAACTCTCTACTTTTTACAAGGTCACAATTCAGTGAGAGGACTGATAACAAGTCCAATCTGATAACTAAGAGGCTGAAATCTGAGGTGGCTTTGTGTGGGCTTTTTGATTTGTGCCATGATAAACTGGCTGACTCAGATAGGGAATGCTGAAGTTTTATTTTCACAGGACAGAGAGTACAGTGTGATTTAGACAATTCATCAGGCAGATTAGGATCCCTAAAATGACTCATACAGACTCACAAGGGATGAACACAGAAGGGCTTCTTGATAAGTTTATTCTGCATTTTGAAAAGAATTTATAGTGCAGGCTATTTTTGATGCCTTTTACAATTTAGAATTGCTGTTTAAAAATCTATATACAAATCAAACCTTAATGGAAAAGTTTTCTTATTTCAATAACACTCATCAAGGAGAGTGAGCACACTGGGTTCTTTTATATCATAAAGCATTCCTTAGCAATTTTGGTCATAAAATTTCACCAGAACAATTTTGAGTATAGAAAAATTATAAATCTATATGCTGCCTCACTATGTGCCAGATTCAAGTCCTGCCTTGTCTTTTATCTCCACTGTGACACTCACAAAGTTCTTTATTTTGTACTTCATCATTTAATATTGTTAGCTATACAACTTTATTTATGTATGTACACATGTGTACACACAGATATGTGTTTATGTGTATGTATGGGTGTGTATGTATATATAGAGACATGCATTTTATATGTAAGATGTGTGTATTATATGTATGTACATATATATGAGTGTGCATGTGTGTATATACATATGCATACTTTTGTGTGCATATGTGTGCAAATACTCTTTGCCTTGAGAGAATCTGAGATATTGAAGGGCCTATATTGTTGTATATCCACATGACCTAGCACAGTTACTACAACATAATAGGCATTTAATAAATACTTGCTCATTTGATTAATAATGAAGATAGATTTTGCAAGGTACTGAAAACTACATGTGAAAACATGTTATCTCTCTTGAACCTCATTACAAGTGACAAAAGCCAATTCCATAGATATTTTAACAATCAGCTTACATATTTAAAAAAATATATATATATTTGAGAGAGATTGTGACTGTTCTAAAGTCATATAGCCATAATTCAAACTGAAGACTTCTTTACTCTAAATCAGGACTGTACAAAATGTTTCCAGTGGGGCATATGCAGCCTTCAGTATGATTTATGCGGCCCACCTACAAGCATAGAAATTTACATAAATGCTTTAGTAAATGAAACCGAGCTACCACAGAGCTCTCACCAAAATGGCAAATCAAAATATATTGTCTGTTCTTTCAATAAAAACCTAAGGTTGGACAGCTTGGGTCTAAGTTCAAGACTTGATGTGCTCTGCAACACTGTCACTCATCTTTAAGCCATGATGGCTATTTAAGCTTTGAAATGCACTGCGTCCACAAGTGCCCAAAACCCTAGAAAACTACCCAATTATCATCTTTAGGAGAAACTTCATAAAATTTGTACTTTTATAGAAAGATAATGGGGGAAAAATAGGTCTCAGTAAGCTATATGAATAGAGAAAGTTTGTTTTTTTATCTATAGAAATCTTTCCCTGTGTATTAACAAACTTGTTTTATAGATCCTAGGTTGTTTCATCAATAAAGAGATATTAGAACTTGTTGAGGTTGTAATGCATGAAATGTAGCCTTTTATCATTGATTCAATATTTAGCAAACATATATTAAAACCTATTAATTTAAAAGCACTTTGACCATAGAGTTTATGTAATACATGATCCATGTCCTCATGATATTCACCAAATTTTAAGGGAATATAGCATATGTGCGCATACATATATGTGTTCATGTATACACACACATGGACACATATTTTGTCTGATCACGTGCATTCTCTGGATATTATCTTGCTTTGGTTGTGTGGCAGTCTATGGGAAGAATATTCCCTATAAGGGTATGAATAAAGGAGTGATTTTTTTGTCATTTAATTTGCTTTGTCACTTAACAAAGTGCCTTTTGGTTTGTATTGTCCTCTAGTTGACTATTAAAAGTTGATACAGGAAACACATTTGTGAAATCCATTAACTAAATTTTCCAGGGACCCATGTGTGAGGTAGAACACAGGTACTATAAAAGCTGTGGATAATAAAATCACAGAAGAGGTAAAACACGTTTGCTCTTACCCTCATTTTCTCTTGCCTGAACAATGCTTTATCATTCTGGATTTGACGATTGATTTACCGGTTTCAGGTTTTAATTTTCAAATTCTATTTTTTTCCTAAACTGCTATCTCCCTTTAATCTAATACATGAATTATTTGCATTTTACCTCAAGATTTTTTATTTCTGATATACTTGTAGCTATTGCTATGTTAAAATACTAAACAACTATATTACAATTACATATTGTAATCCTTTGAGAAAGTAATAGGCCCAAATAGTATGGAATACACAATATTTTCATTTGTAATAGAAACAAAAGTAGTGAATGTGGGTGGTAAAATATACACACACTTTTGGGTTTCTTTTTTATTCTGGTTTTCTGGCCTCTTTAAGTGGGAAAACTGGATCTGGGTGATTTCAATTCGACCTCCTTAGGGAAATAAAGTGTTTGTACAGTCTACTTTGCTTTTTTTTCCAAAATTACTGTTATTGGCAATTCTTAAATAAAGAATGAAAGCCAAACTTTGACAGTCATTATTACTGGTTTTATATGAAATTAGAAAATAGCCTCAATGACAGAACTGTAGGGGGCCAGCTATTTTTGGAAGAATGTGGTTCACCATTAAGTTTCATTTTGGAAATGGAAAGAAAGACACTTTGTTAGTACTGGAAATAACATATCATTCACTCAAGAGAGAGGAATCAGGGACAAATTGCTGGAAATGCATCATGATACAAAAAAATAGACTGAAATAAATACTCTAGCATTCAATTAATATGTCCTGAGTTTGATATGGTAACACATAATCGATATGTGAAAACAAGAATTATAGGATAATTGCCAAGATATAACAGCATCAGAAGAGAAGCAGAGAGTCTTAGAAGAGGAAATGGATGAGTAAACATTTAGGAACCAATATAAAATGCCCTTTTGATGCTGTAGTTTTCTGACAGCACATTTCCGATGAGGAGGACTACACTTTCTGCTTTAGTTTCATAACTGGTCCTGATCCCAGTTTATTATTTTTATTGTGGCTTTAGGAATTTTTTAATTCTATTTATCCATCATCAAATTATCCATTCTTCTGTATATGTATATATATACATGTCTCTATAAATCTATTGATCTCTCTATATGTACATAGATAGGAAGGTAGATACATAGATAGGCAGAGGTCTTTATTGTTTTGGAATGGGGAAAACAGGTAATGATGAGTGTAGTCTGGCATCCACCAAAGTAAACATAACAGCCCAGGCTCTCTTAGGTTGGCTAAGTAGTTTGTAACAGTTGAATTGAAAGAGCTTATATTCACAGTGATGGGAATGGAGTTACTTCCAACAAATCATATTTAAAAATAACAGTAAAGATTTTTAAATTCTTGAAGGATTTGTGAGTTGCTTGATATAGGTGTTACCTCTGCCATCATATCATCACATGTCATCACCACCTCCCATGGAAGCCATAGATAAGCCTTTGTGAGTTCCTATGTTTGAAAAAAAACCCATATTGCAGCTAATCTGTTGATGAGACTTTTCAAATTTTGCTAGGATAACCCTTGGAAGAGAAATGTCAATAATCTGGCCCATAATGGAGACTTTCCTAGCTTAGCAGGATCCTCTGAAATATCCTTTAAGAACCCAGGTTTATATTGAAGACAAGACAAATCACTGAAGAAAGATTGTAGTAGGACAATATATTGCATTAAATTTAGAGTATATGCACATATGTATGTATGTCTGTGTATATATGCATATATTCATATGTATGAATAGCTTAAAGAAAAAAATAGTTCCTCTATCATTAAAAAATACTGTTCTCATATCAGCGATCTAATTAGCAACATGTTATTTAAAAATCTCAAATATGCTAAATAGCAAATTTATTGTTTAAAAGTATCAAGAGTACTCAGTTTGGAGGCCAAAGATATGGGTTCAAACTCAGGCTCTTCTTTTTGCCTCCTTTGTGACCCTAAGCAAGCCACTGAAGCTCTCTGGGCCTCAGTTTCCATTTCTGAAAAATGAGATAGTTGAACTAAGCCACTTCAATTGATTTTTCCAGCTCTAACCCTATGATCATATGGTCCCATGTTTAAAGGGGGAAAAATCTTGAATGAGAAATAATTTTTAAAAGTATGTATTGTAGATGGATTAGATAAATAGATTGCATATAGAATAAACTGTGACAAGCAGCCTACTTTCAGACCTTTATGACCTTTTGTGTAGTAAGGCTACACAAGAGAAATACTGCATGAGAATTGCATTCCCCATTGTTCTCAGCTGATCTTCTTTTTATAATTCCCATATGTCCAGAATTTTTCTTGATTTTGACATCACAGAAATTTACTGTGTTATATAGATTTGTATTGATTAGTTGGGAGGGCCTTTAAAAAAGAAAAACATTTGAATAGAATTAATTCAATAATTGCTTATATTATCATATTTCATCAGACCAGTCGTTTCATTGAGGTTGTCCCCCCATTTCACAACCTGTCCAAGCCTTCTGGTCCCTTGAGATTTCTTGCCCATATTCTCCAATAAAGCTTTCATAAGGGATTTAACCAGCAGTCTGGATTGTATTCCCCTGTTATTTTGCCCTGTAATGGATACCATTGCAAATCTTGACTTTCAATTTGCTACTCCTTGTTCTTATTAAATCTTTATTACATCTCTGACAATGCATTTTCTTGGTATCTTTTATGTCACTTCTTGCACCAAACCCACTGTGGGTAGCTGACTAGAACCTACTTATGCCCATCATTCATGTCTCCATTGACCTTTCAGTCATGTGCAATTTTGACTTTTCAGAAATTGTACTTTTCCATAATTTTCAGCTACATGCTGTCAGAATAGTTGCGTTCAATTGGTAGATGTTTGTTGTAGGTAACTACTAGGGATTATAGAAGGCACTATGGGATTTTCCAAATGTAATCACATTGTTTTCCAGTCTCAATTTGTTTCCAGGCACAATTCACTTTCCATCTGTTATATTTGGTGAAATTAAAAACAAAATAAAACAAAACAATGACATCCCAATTTATTGGATAGTCTAAATAAAACTCATTCCCTAGGCAAAAACCCTAATTATGCACATCTTCCCCCAACAAAATTTATCAAAAACTACCTACCATGAAGTCAAGTCAACAAACATTTATTAAGTGCCTCTATGGGCCAGGCATTTTGCTTACCATTGAGAATACAAACAAAGATAAAAAATGATGACATCCACATCGAGCTCACAATAGAATGTTAAAGATAACATGTAAACAACTGTGTACAAACAAGATATATACAAAATCAATCAGGTATTCAACATAAAAAACATTTATTAAGACTAATATGTAGAAGGGAAAGGACTACAGAGTGTATAAAAACTGATTGATAATCAGAACAAAAGTATCATTAATGAGGAGAAAATTGAGGACTTCACTAAGATAAATGTAACAACTTAGTTGCCTTTGAGATTCTATTATGTAAAACTGGAGCAATAGAAGGCCCATTTTCCTATATGCAAGTTGAAGTATTAGACTAAATAATTCCAAAATGCCTAACAGGACTTTGACATGAGGTTTCATTTTTACATTTAAATGGGGTGATACATTTGTTTTGTTTTGTTTTGTTTTTAAATCATTATTTATTTATTTAAGATTTTTAGTTTTCAGCACTGATTTTCACAAGAGTTTGAATTATAAATTTTCTCCCCATTTCTACCCTACCCCCCACTACAATATGGCATATATTCTGATTGCCCTGTTCCCCAGTCAGTCCTCCCTTCTGTCACCCCACTCCTCCCAATCCCCTTTTCCCTTGATTTCTTGTGGGGCAAGATAGATTGCTATGCCCCATTGCTGTATATCTTATTTCCTAGTTGCATACAAAAACTTTTTTGAAAATCTGCTTTTAAAACTTTGAATTCCAAATTCTTTCCCCTCTTCCCTCCCCAACCACCCTCCCTAAGAAGGCAAGCAATTCAACATAGGCCACATGTGTATCATTATGCAAAACCCTTCCATAATACTCATGTTGTGAAAGACTAACTATATTTTGTTCCTTCCTATCCTATGCCCCTTTATCCAGTTTTCTCCCTTGACCCCGTCACTTTATGAAAGTGTTTGCTTTTGATTACCTACTCCCCCTATCTACCCTCCCTTTTATCATCTCCCCTTTTTATCTCCTTCCTCCTTCTTTCCTGTGGTGTAAGATACCCAATTAAGTGTGTATGTTATTCCCTCCTCAGGTCAAATCCAATGAAAGCAAGATTCACTCATTTCCCCACACCTGCTCCCTCTTCCCTTCCTACAGAACTGCTTTTTCTTGCCATTTTATGTGAGATAATTTGCCCCATTCTATCTCTCCCTTTCTCTCTCTCTCAATATATTCCTCTCTCATCCCTTAATTTGATTTTACTTTTTTAGATATTATCCCTTTATATTCAACTCACTCTGTGCCCTCTCTCTCTCTGTGTATATTATATATGTAAATGTATATGTACATGTATATGTATATTCCCTTCAGCTACCCTAATACTAAGGTCTCATTAATTCTACACATCATCTTTCCATGTAGGAATGCAAACAAAAGAGTTCAACTTTAGAAAGTCCCTTATAATTTCTCTTTCTTGTTTGCCTTTTCATGCTTCTCTTGATTCTTGTGTTTCAAAGGCAAATTTTCTACTCAGCTCTGGTCTTTTCACTGAGGAAAGTCCTCTGTTTTATTGAAAATCTATATTTTGCCTTAGAGCATTACACTCAGTTTTGCTGGGTAGGTGATTCTTGGTTTTAATCTTAGCTCCATTGACCTCCAGAATATCATAATCCAAGCCCTTCAATCCCTTAATGTAGAAGCTGCCAGATTTTGTGTTATCCTGATTGTGTTTCCACAATACTCAAATTGTTTCTTTCTGGCTGCTTGCAGTATTTTCTTCTTGATCTAGGAGCTCTGGAATTTGGTGACAATATTCCTAGGAGTTTTCTTTTTGGAATCTTTTTCAAGAGGTGTCCAGTGGATTCTTTCAATTTCCATTTTACCATCTGGTTCTAGAATATCAGGACAGTTTTCCTTGAGAATTTCTTGAAAGATAATGTCTAGGCTCTTTTTTTGATCATGGCTTTCAGGTAGTCCAATAATTTTTAAATTA
Organism: Trichosurus vulpecula; assembly: GCF_011100635.1. Lineage (NCBI taxonomy): Eukaryota > Metazoa > Chordata > Mammalia > Diprotodontia > Phalangeridae > Trichosurus > Trichosurus vulpecula. Next base: position 193,569,364 of record NC_050579.1, read on the forward strand.
TCTCTCCTGGATCTATTTTCCCAGGTCAGTAGTTTTTCCAATGAGATATTACACATTGTCTTCCACTTTTTCATTCCTTTGGTTCTGTTTTATCATATCTTGATTTCTCATAAAGTCACTAGCTTTCACTTGCTCCAATCTAATTTTTAAGGTAGTATTTTCTTCAGTGGTCTTTTGGACCTCCTTTTCCATTTGGCTAATTCTGCCTTTCAAGGCGTTCTTCTCCTCATTGACTTTTTGGAGCTCTTTTGCGATTTGAGTTAGTCTATTTTTTAAGGTGTTGTTTTCTTCAATATTTTTTTGGGTCTCCTTTAGCCAGTCATTGACTTGTTTTTCATGGTTACCTTGATTCTTTCTCATTTCTCTTCCCCATTTTTCCTCTACTTATCTAACTTGCTTTTCCAAATCCTTTTTTGAGCTCTTCCATGGCCTGAGACCAGTTCATGTTTTTCTTGGAGGCTTTTGATATAGGCTCTTTGACTTTGTTGACTTCTTCTGGCTGTATGTTTTGGTCTTCTTTGTCACCAAAGAAAGATTTCAAAGTCTGAGTCTGAATCTGTCTTTTTTCACTGCGTGGCCATGTTCCCAGCCAACTACTTGACCCTTGAGTTTTTCATCAGGTTATGACTGTTTGTAGAGTAGAGAGTACTTTGTTCCGAGCTTGAGGTGATGCACTGTTGTTTTCAGAGCTATTTCTATACAGCAAGCTCTGCCACACCAGTGCTCCTCCTCCCTCAAGAACTGCCAACCCAGACTGGAGTCAGATCTTAAGCAGGCTCTGCACTCTTGCTCTGATCAGCCACTGAATTCCTCCCACCAGGTGGGCCTGGGGCCTGAAGCAACTGCAGCTGTAGTTCTGTAGCTGCACTACCCATGCTGCCTCCTGAGCTGTGGACGAACCTCGAACTCCTTTCACTCTGTCCCTGCAGTTTTTCTCACTTACCTTCTCTATTGTCTTTGGTGTTTGTGGGTTGAGAAGTCTAATAACTGCCACAGCTCACTGATTCAGGGTGTTGGGGCCTGTTCTGCTCAGCTCCCAGTCTGGTTGGTCTGGGCGCAGCCCACACTGGGCTCTGTTCTGCTCCCTGCTCCGTGCACGATGGACCTTACCTAGCGACCATCCTGGCTGTCCTGGGCTGGAAACCTGCTTCTCTCTGCTATTTCATGGGTTCAGCAGTTCTAGAATTTGGTCAGAGCCATTTTTTATTGGTGTTTGGAGCATCCTGCAGGAGAGTTCTAGGCAAGTCCCTGTTTTCCAGCCGCCATCTCGACTCTGCCCCTGATACATTTGTTTTGACATTAGTTGTTCTGCTGTATAAGCACCTTTAAAGTCTGCTACTATATGTGTGTATGTATGTATGTCCCACACTTTGTTGCATCTCAGCTTCGGAGGCTGCATGGAGCGCACAATCATCTACAAACAGAAAATCATGCATCAACACTCCCTCCACTTTGGTCTTGGCTTATAGCCTTTTCAAGTTGAAGAATTTACCATCAGTTAAGATCAAGCTCAATTTTGATAGAAATATCATATTTATTACATTGGCATGGCCTGCCCTTGAGTAATTAATATTTTTTCAATCATTGAGATCTGTTCTTATTTGTGTGAGAAGAGTTTTGAAATTGTTTTCATATAGTTCCTAGCTTTGTCTTGGCAGGTAGACTCCCAAATATTTTGTTTTGTCTACAGTTATTTTAATTGGAATTTCTCTTTCTATCTCTCCCTTATGCATGTTGTTGCTAAAATATATATATATATATATATATATATATATATATATGTATATATATATATATATATATATATATATATATATATATATAAATGCTGATTGTTTATGTGGATTTATTTTATATCCTGCAACATTGCAACAGTTTTTATTTATTTCAACTAGTTTTTAGTTGATTTTCTACGATTCTCTAGGTATGCTATCATAGCATTTATAAAGAGTAATGGTTTTATGTCCTCATTGTCTATTCTAATTCCTTGAATTTCTTTTTCTTATCCTTGCTATAGCTAACATTTCTAGTACACAATTGAGTAATAATTGTGAGGATCAGGCATCCTTGCTTCACACCTAATCTTCTTGGGAAGCCATATAGCTTATCCCCAGATAACACCTGCTGATGGTCTTGAATAGATGTTACTTTTCATGTTAAGGAAAGCTCCATTTAATCCTATGTTCTCTAGTGTTATCAATAAGAATGGGTGTTATATTTTGTCAAAGGCTTTTTCTGCATCTATTGAGATAATCCAAGGATTTCAGCTGGTATTTGTTATATTGCACCATTGGTGGAATAAATCCCATCTGGTCTTATTGTATGATCTTTGCAATATATTGCTGAAATCTCCCTGAAAGTACTTATTTAAATTTTTTACATCAATATTAATTAGGGAAATTGGTCTATAATTTTCATCTCTTGTCTTTGCTCTTCCCATTTTAGGTATCAGCACCATATTTGCATTATAAAAGGAATTAGGTAGGACTCCTTCTTTGCCTGTTTTTCAACAGAAACTATATCATATTTAAGATTAGTTGTTCTTTAAATGTTTGGTAGAATTTGATTGTGTGTGATGCTATATTCTCTAAACCTTTAAATAAATTGTCAGATGGTAAAATATAGTCCAAAGTTGAATATGGCTTCCCAAAACTTCTTTTCTACTAATGTGTTTCTCAAGGATGTCTTCAGTTCATGCACAGATGATCCATATAAATGTCTTGTGTTGAGAAATTAGGCATATGGGTCCCTAGTTATTGATGCCCTTTGGGTCACATTTTGGAAGGTGTTAACAAGGTTTGGGATATTTTTTTCATGCCTGTGAGATTTTATTCTTCTTTAGATGCCTTGTGTATCAATCCCTCAATGCTCTCACAATTCTATCACCTCCATTACAAATTCCTTCTATCTATACTTGATTCAATCCAGACTCTTTTCTTGTTTTTGTTCTCTTTAGTGCCATTTCTACCTCAAAGATTAGGAAGTGTAAGAACCTCAAGGATAAGGATGTTATGGTCCGCTATGTTCTGTGAAATAAAAAAAAAATAAAATGAAACAACAGGAAAAAAAGAATTTGATTGTGGATCCATCTGGCCCTGGGGATTTTTTCTTTGGGAGTTCACTGATGACTTGTTCCATTTCTTTTTCAAATATGAGGTTATTATTCTATTTCCTTTTCTGTTAATCTGGGAAATTTATACTTTTGTAAATATTCATCCATTTCACTTAGGTTGTCAGAGTCATTGGCATATAATCTACTTATTCAGCACCATACCAAACAACCCAAATTATTTTATAAAGGTAGAAATAAATAATAGTAAAATTGATCTGGAAGAAAAAAAGGCAAAACTATTAAGAGAATCAATGAAAAAAATGTGAAATAAGTTAATCTAGCCATATCAGATCTCAAACTGTATTATAAAATTACCAAAATGATCTGGCATTCCCTAAGAAATAGAATGTTGAATCAATGGAATAGATTAGGTAGATAATACATTGTGGTAAATAGCCTCAAGATTCAAGCTTTTAGGACAAAAACTCATTATTTGACAAAAACTCATTATTTGACAAAAGATTCTAGGAAAACTGAAAAATGGTATACAGAAACTAGGTATAGACCAATATCTCATACCATATATCAAGATAAGGTTAAAATGAGTATGTGATTTACATAAAAGGGTGATACCATAAGCAACTTAGGAGAGCATGGAATAGTTTGCCTGTCCAATTTATGGATAAGGTAAGAATTTAACACCAAACAAGATATAAAGAGCAATACAAAATGTAACATGGATAATTTTGACTATATAAAATTTGAAAGTTTTTACACAAACAAAATCAATGCAAATGAAGTTAGAAGGAAAACAAAAAAAAAACTAGGGGAAAAATTACACCAAGTATTTCTGATAAAAGCCTCACTTCTCAAATATATAAATAACCAAGTCAAAGTTTTAGGAATACAACCTATTCCCCAGTTGATAAAGGGTCAAATGGTATGAATAGTCAGTTTTCAAATGAAGAAATAAAAGCTATGTATAATCATATGATGAAATGCTCTAAATCACTATTGATTGGAGAAATGCAATTTAAAACAACTCTGAGGTACCACCTCAAACCTATTAAATTGGTTAATATGACAATGTCCTAAAAGGAAAATGATAAATGTTGGAGGAGATATGGGAAAACCAAGAGACATGCACAATTAGTGGAACGATCCAACCATTTTGAAGAAAAGTTTGGAATTTAGGCTAAAGGGCTATAAAACTGTGTGTATCCTTGATCCAGCAATACCACTACTTGAGACAATAATTGTGAAGTACTTAATGTAATGTGTATAGATGTTTATACAAACATATAAATACACACATGTATAGAGAGAGAAAGAGAGAGAGAAGAGAGAAGAGAAAGAGAGAGAGAGAGAGAGAGAGAGAGAGAGAGAGCGAGAGAGAGAAGAGAGAAGAGAAGAGAGACAGAGAGAGAGAATACCGTGCTAATATTTGAGGAACTGTCATGTATACACAATTGTCTCAGTTATGAAGGAGTAGATAGTTTTGAGGACATAAAATATACATTATTCAAAAGAAAGCAACAAATTCAACACAATGCAGTTATTGAGTGATATAGATACCAAATGTTCCTGAGGTTTGGAGGAGAGAGAAATCTTTAGGAAATGGAATAGTCAGGGAACATCCCCCAACATATCTGGTCCTCTGTGATGTCAGGCTAGTGACATTTCAGTTAAGATTCTACAATGTTTTGTCCTTCCTTATTTACTTCTGGTAGGACAAATTGTCCTTTAGGGCTTGCTAGGTGGCAAACAGTATGTACTAGTCTTTTCCCATCACTTAACCAAATGTTCTTTTTTTTCTGGAACTGTATCAAGCCTGCATCCTGCATATATTCAATAATGCACACAGAGTTCTGGACAAAACCATGCTCGGGGAGGGGGAGTGCCTATTTTCAAGTGTTTATATGATGCCAGTAAAATTGCCACCTGCTGTGCATGACCTTTTCATTTACGTTGTTATTTGGAGGCTTCAGTGATGTGTGAATTGTAGAATGAGGAAAGCCCAACAAAGTTCCCTTTGTCTCCTCTGATCTTGACAAATATCCTATGTATTCCCACAATTGTAAGAAGAGCAGAGAAAGCAAAGGGAAAGATGAAGCTTTTTGTAAAATAATCTGAATCATTTTGTCTGCTAGTTTCAGCTCTGCCTAGAGGCACCTGAGTACTAAAGTAGTTAGAGAACTGTACCAACACTTAGGAAGACCTATGTTCAAATCCTACTTGGGACATTTATTCAATAATAACATTCTGGAAAAGTCACAATTTTTTCCGCCTAATTTTCTCTATCTGAAAATATAGATATTAACAACACCTGTATCAAACGTTTTTGTGAGAATCAAATATTTTAACATGTGTAAAATTAAACACAAAGCACTATAAACATAGATATTATTATTTCTATGTGAATGTGGAAATTTTTAAAAAATTACAAAAATTCAAGGAAATTTATATATAAATTTGGTTGAATTAATACATTTATATGTTTGTGTAGGATGTATGTAGGTTTATAATATAGACATATGTTTATATAAATATGTATATATACATAGATACACACATATATACATACATGTGTGTGTATGGAAATACAAATATATCTACATGGAAATATTTATAATATATACATGTTTCACTTGAAATTCTTTATACAATGAACAAATACATATACACACATACATACACACACAACAAAAATACATACATATATTAGCGTATTATACACATATATTTACATATACCAGGCACCTAGGTTGCACAGTGGATTAAGTGCCAGATTGAGAGTTAGGCAGGGTCGTCTTCCTAAATTCAAATATGACGTCAGACACTTTGTAGTTGTGTGATCCTGAGCAAGTCACTTAATCTGGTTTGCCTCAGCTTCTTCATCTGTAAAATGAGCAAAAAATGTTACAGCTATATGCCTATTCATTGTATGGGAACCTTATGGAGGGGAAATGTCTCCTATTTTTAAAAAATAATTTATTTATTTTTATTTTTCAACATTCAGTTCCACAAACTTTTGAGTTTTAAATTTTCTCCACCTCCTTCCTCTCCCCTTCCCCAAGATGGCATACTCTCTGATATAGTCTCTACGTATACATCCATATTAAACATATTTTCACATTAGTCATGTGGTATAGAAGAATTAAGAGAAATGGGATAAACCACGAGAAGGAAGAAACAGAACAAAACAGAGAGAGAGAGAGAGAGAGAGAGAGAGAGAGAGAGAGAGAGAGAGAGAGAGAGAGAGAGAGAGAATAGTGTGGTTCAATTTGTATTCAGACTCCATAGTTCTTTCTCTGGATGTGGATAGCATTTTCCATCATGAGCCTTTTGGAAATGTCTTAGAACCTTGCATTATTGAGAAGAGCTAAGTCTATGAAAGTGAGTCATAGAACAATGTGACTGTAACTGTGTACAATGTTCTGTTCTGCTCACCTGTTTCAACAATCTGGCTAGCAGCTGTTGTGGGGGTATAAGACCAACCCAAGCCCAACAACAAGAATGCTACCAGCATGCTGCAAAAGCATAGGTTCTTTTGATCTGCTTAACTAAGGAAAGCTACGTTAAGGGGTTGACAAGCTTACTTCAATTCAGCATACAAATATCATTCACTTAGTTCAGGGGAAAAGACCAGCACACTGAACTTCAGAGCAAAATATAAAGTACAAACATCAACAGACAGACCCAATACAATTCATAATTACCAACATCTAGGTTCTGCCTGGGAGCTCAGAACAAGGGCTGGCCCAGAGTCATGCGCCATCACTGTTGTGGGTAAGAGCTCCAAAAAATAGAAAGCCAACCCCTGGTTTTATATCTTTTTCAACATCAGGGGTGAGTCACACATACAACTCACCCATGTGACCTAAAATGGTCACAAAGAGGCGACTTAAACCCACGTAGTCTAAGAGCCTCTGATGTCCCAAACCTATCACTCAAACTCATGTGTAAACTAGGCCCTCCCCTGAGTTAGCCCCACCTTAGTTACCAATCCGCACCCACATAGGTTTTATACCTAACAGGGGTTTGGGCCTAGGGCTTAGCACCTAGTAAGGCTCAATGAAATACATTGAATTACTCAAAGGAAACAAAAGCCAACTAAGTGTTAAGAGCCCATTTTGCTTACCAACACATCACCTCACTCAACATTGGTTCAAATAAGTCTTTCCAGGTTTTTCTGAAGTCCACCTGCTCATCATTTCTTATAGTGCAATAGTATTACCTTCCTATACCACAACTTGTTCAGCCATTCCCCACCTGATGGGCATCTCCTCCATTTCAAATTCTTGGCCACCACAAAAAGAGCTGCAATAAATATTTTTGTATGTGTGGGTCCTTTTCCTGTTTTTAAGATCTTGTTGGGATACAGACCTATAAGTGGTATTGCTAAGTCAAAGTATATCTACATTTTCATAGTCTTGTGAGCATAGTTCCAAATTCTTCTGCAAGATGGTTGGATCTGGGTAGCTAGGTGGTACAGAGAGGAAAGCACCGGCCCTGGAGTCAGGAGGACCTGAGTTCAAATCCAGCCTCAGACACTGGACACATTTACTAGCTGTGTGACCTTGGACAAGTCACTTAACTCCAATTGCCCTGTCTTCTCCCCACAAAAAAAAAAATTGTTGGATCAGTTCACAACTCCACTAACAATGCAATAGTGTTCCAATTTTCCCACATCTCCTCTAGCATATAACTTTCCTCTTTTGTCATGTTAACCAATCTGATAGGTGTGATGTGGTAGCTAAGAGATGTTTTGATTTGCATTTCCCTAATCAATAGTGATTTAGAACATTTTTATATGACCATAGATAGCTTTACTTTCTTCCTCTGAAAACTATTTATCAATTGGAGAATGACTTGGAGTTTTACAAATTTGACTCAGTTCTCTATATATTTTAGAAATGAGACCTTTATCAGAGACACTGGTTGTACAAATTCTTTCCCGGTTTTCTGTTTCCTGCCTAATCTTGGTTGCATTGGCTTTATTTGTGCAAAAACTTTTCAATTTAATGTAATCAAAATTATCCATTTTGCATTTCTTAGTGTTCTCTATCTCTTGCTTAGTCATAAATTCTTCCATTCTCCATAAATCTGACAGGTAAACTAATCCTTGCTCTCCCAGTTTGCTCATAGTATCAACCTTTATAGTGTGAGATATTGCTTTATGCCCAGCTTCTGTCATACTCTTTTCCACTTTTCCCAGCAGTTTTGTCAAATCCCAGAAGCTGGGGTCTTTGGGTTTATCAAACATTAGATTACTATAGCCATTGACTGCTGCATCTTGTGTACCTAACCTATTCCAATGATACACCACTCTATTTATTAGCCAATATGTAGTAGTTTTGATGATTGTTGTTTTATAATAAAATTTAAGATCTGATATGGCTAGGCCCCCTGACCTAGCATTTCTTTTTCATTAATTCCCTTGAAATTCTGGACCATTTGTTCTTCCAGATGACTTTTGTTATTATTTTTCTAGCTCTATAAAATAAATGTTTGGTAGTTTGATTGATATGGCACTGAGTAAGTAAATTAATTTAGGCAGAATTGTTATTTTTATTGTATTAACTCTGCCTAACCATGTGCAATTGATGCTTTCACTATTATTTAGATCTGGAAATGTCTTCTATTAAGGCATATTGGCACCTGCTCTGAAATTTCTATTCCTAGAGCCTTGTTGGGGCATGCTGAAAGGTTGAATAACTTGCTTAGGATCTCATAGCTAGTAACCATCCAAGATGGGCTTTGTACCTAGGATTCAAGGCCAACTCTCTATCCAGTATGCCATGCTGCCTACAACATAGCAATTAGTTTTACTTTAATTTGCTTATATTGTAAGTCAAATCATACTTTGCAAATAGAAGGTATATCATACAGGGAATGCTTCTTATTGTAACATGAAAAGCCTACTTCAGGAATATTTCTTTCTCAATACTACTTTCACAATATTGTGCTATTGCACTTAATGGGTTTCTGAAATGACTATAAAAATTGGGTAAAAATCTCCCTGAAATTTTCAATTTCCTTTAAACTAACTCTTTTCTAGAGTATATGATGACAGCCCAAACATTTTGCTGATTTTGAAATTATCATTTGAATTATTGGATATGACTTTTCATTGCATTTAGGCAAATCTGTAGCCTCAGGAGTATGGGTCTCACTGGTTATAAAACTGAGCTTTCATCCACTCTAGAAAGCATATAAAGTAAGCTGGGTCTTTTCATGGCTGTTGTGAGACTTGAGTGAAATAATTTACATGCATTATCTTGTAAGTCTTAAAATACCACATAAATGCCTATTATTATTACTACTAATTATCAGGGCTTAGAATAGGAGCTAGAATTCTGATTTCATTGATATATGGAAATTCCTAGAGAAATACACTCCCTCTCTCAATTCAGATCATCACCTTCTCAGCAATTTATAATTTTATACAGTTGCCAAGTGCACTGAGAGGTTAAGTAAATTGTGTAGCTTGGAATAACCAGTTATTAGATGTCTGATGAGGAACTTCAACCTAGTTCTTTCTAAGGTCAGGTCTTTATCCATAATGTCACAGTGTTCATTATTGTTTTTGTTGTTACTATTAATTTTATTGTTATGATGACAAGGAACCCAGACTATTACAAATACTTTCACTTTTGCTCACTTTAATGATGTTTATTTCTGTAATTTATATTTTCTATTCCAGAGAAATAAATCCAGATGACACATTACTCCGTTTCAATGACTTTAGTCTAAAGTACAGGGAAAATGTGGTAGCTTCCACAAGAAGTTATCATCTCCAGGTATATCTTTACATTATTAAGTGATCTCTTGGGCAAAACAAGACTAAACACAAAACAACACTGGATATATGCATTGAGCTTTTCATTACTGAATTTACCTGCTCTTAAAGTCAGTATATGTTTTAATATGGATGTCCCAAATGGTTTTGTCCTGGGCTGTCTTCACTTCTCCCTCTATACTATTTACTTGGTGACCTCATCAGTTCCTATGGATTGAATTACTATTTCAATGCTGATGATTCTCAAACATGCTTATCCAGCACTAACCTTTCATTTAACCCCTATTCTCAGCTCTTCAACTTCCTCTTAGACATTTTGAACATATACATCTTAAATCACCAATGTGATTTAATGGACTCACTTTCTCCTCAAATTCTTACTTTTTCCTATCTTCTCTATTACTTTTGTGGGTAATATCATGTTCCTGTTTACCCAGACTCACAACCTACATGTCCTTCTTGACTCTTCACACTTTCCCAACCACCATATCCAATCTATTTTCACAGCCTGTGGATTTTACCTTGGTAATATTTTTCATATGTACTCTTGTTTCCTGTGCCACTTGTCACAGTGTTACACCTGAACTATTGCTATCACCTGGTGTTTGTTCTGTCTCCCACATGTTGCTCGTCATTCTTGTCAAACTTTGCCTCAGTTATCATCTAAAGCAGTAGTCTGACCATGTCACCCCCGCCCCCTTTAATAAATTCCAGTAGTTCCCTATGGCTTCCAGGGTCAAATATAAAACCCGCTCTTTGTTCTTCAAAGCCCTTCATAACCTATTCCAAACTAATTTTCCAGTCTTCTTATGCCTTATATCCCATCTCCTCCTTCCCCCCATAAACTCTTCAATCCTGTGATACTGTCTTCTTTGCTATTTCTTAAACAAAGTATAACATCTCCCAATTCCAGTCATTTCCACTGGCTGTCCCCCCATCCCCAGAATAATTCTCTTCCTCATTTCTACTTCCTCGCTTCTCTGAAAACCTTCAAATTCCAGAAAAAAAATAATTTCTACAGGGAGCATTCCCTCTATTGATTATTTCTAATTTATCCTGAATACATCTTGTTTGAATATAGTTGAATGTTGTCTTCCCCTTGAGAACTCCTTGACAGCTGGGACTGTCTTTTACCTTTCTTTCTATCTCCAGTGAATAGCACAGTGGTATACCGCAGTCACTTAATAAATGCTTAGTGAACAAGCACTTTTTTTTTACTCTTCCTCCTCCAAATTAATATAAATTTAATTAAATCATTCTCATTTCATTAGTCTTCACAATCTGGCAAACACTCTGACATTCCTTTCAAAATTATTTCAGTTTCAAAGCAGCTATTTTATCTCCCATACAGGTGTTACTCATACATATATACATACACAGTGCACGCACACATGCATGTGTGTATGTGGATATATAGACACATATAAGTATATATGTGTATATATACATATGTGTCTATACACACATGCATGCACACACATATATACATACATATATACATACAATAATAATATACGTATTATACACACACACACACACACACACACACACATATACTGTTACTTGTGGTCTCTAAGTTATCTAAATTCCTTACAGAAAATCCATTGCTGCCATTACTAAGTTAGGATTTAATGTTAAGGTCACTTCCTTTACAAATATTGTGCATTTGAACAGGGCTTGTGTGTCTTTGGTGAAAGCATAGTTGATTATATCACTGGTTATATTACTCAATGTCCTTTATACATGTACCCCTGTAATAAATTCCTATTTGAGTTTGGTTCCAGGAAAAAAGTATTTCTGTGCAGATTGCTTTGTATGCCTTTCTTTGTCAGAGAATTAAAACTATGTGACCCAATGTGTTTTCTTTTCTGCCTCAATTGCCTGGAAATGAGTCAAACTCAGGGACCCTTTGTAGTAATTCATTCATCTCAAAGGCTTTGTAGCATCTAGTTCTCTGCTTCTTTTCAATTTCATCCCCAATGCTTTATTTTGCACTGTATTTTAACTTGTAAGCAACCCCAATTTTTCTTGGAAGTAGGCAGGATAGAAATTTTAATGCATTTTTAAAGTAACTGAATACTGGTGGCATTCCTTTCAAATCAACTTACTCCAGCTGTCCTGTTTACCAGAATATAATTATGATCAAGCTTCATAAAATGAAAATAGATGGTTTGAGCCTCCTTGCTATTACATTGGAAGGAAAATTCTGTTGAAGTCAACTGCGGTTACACCTGTAAAATAGGACCTGAAATTGCAAAACTGATTTAAAAGAGCAAAATGGGGGAAGTAAAAATCTCTACACCTGTCATTTGTTTAAATCTTCTAGGTAAATTCAATGCTGCATGTTTCTAGGTTACTAAGTAGGGGATTTTTGATTCTGGGACTAGAAATCCTTCCTCAGTGCCCTGAAAGATCTAATTTGTTTATTTGAGATCAGAATGTGTGTCAAGGACGTTTTAGTTATGAGTCATGTGGGTATAAGGAATGTATATTTTTCAGTATTGCAGTCCTGTATAATATTAACTATTATTGAAGACACTCAGCTAATTAGAAATGGAACAGTGAAATTCACCAACTTCATCCAAAGAGTGTGTGTGGGGGGAACCCTGAGCACCATCTGTGGGCTGACTTCAGAGGAGTCGAATTTACTTGCTGATTGCCATAGAAACAACATGTGGATGCTTTTTCCACCAAACACACCTAGCAACTTTGTGGATGTCTGTATATTCAAATTTGTCCATGGTTACCCTGGGGATTGCTCAGAATGTTAATGTCCCTGCCATTTCAACAACATCTCAATTTCAAACTAGAATTATGGTGATTTGGTTTCCCAGTCAACAAAGTATTTTCAATTCCAGGTGTCAGTAAGGTACTTTCCATGGACACATTCTGTTTAACTCTAATATATACTTCTGGCCAAATCTATAATACAAGATAATTCAGAATTCCTCATAGAGTTTTTTTGGGAGGGAGGTAATCATGTAAGGGATTTTTTTTTTACTTTTTAGAGTCCTAATATTGTAATGTAAACTGCCTAAAATGGATACTGTATATTAAATTATTTGTGTCAGATTAATTTGAGCAGTTGTGTCATAGTTTGTAATCTGAAAAAGAAAAGACTGTTTCAGAGCTCATATGGGCTGATATTGTTATTATATGATTTATGTCTGAATGTCTTTGTGGAAATATACCAAAGTTTCTAAACTCTCATGGATTCAGAAAAAAAATGTGCATTATTGAAATAATGTTCCCATGTCTACCTAATCTCCCTCTGACCTCTTGATCTTTGTCCAAATAATTTAATCATAAAAAACCAATTTAAAATAATTAACCTCTTTTCAGAATAAACATACCATAGTGTAGTAAAAAGAGGACTAAAATTGTAATTAGAGGACCTGAATTCAAATCCATCTCTGATATTTTCTATCTTTATCCTGTTGGGTAAGTCTCCTAAGTTCTTTGGGAATCAGTTTCCTAATCAGTGGAATGAGAAAATTTAATTAAATGACCTCTCAGGTCGTTTCCAGCTTCATAATAATCCCTGTTTTGTTTTAAAGCTTTTGAAGTAAGAGACTGATTAAGCATTGCCTTTATGTGCCCCCTACTTAGCACATAGTAGGCATTTGATAAAAATTTGTTGATTGATTAATGGATCCTATAAATGTGCTGAATGAGTACCTTCACCTTTTAAATTTATCAATATCCCAGAAATATATTCTAAGACTAGCATAGGAGGGTTTATATGTAGGTCAAGGAGCAGAATGCCATTCAATTACAGTGGGAGGAATGATTTAAACCTAGGAGCCAAGCCCTGAAATTTGGCCATCAAATGAATCAGGACCAAAAACATTATGTCAATTATAGTCACTATTTATAGATAGGAAAAAGACAATTTCATAAATCTGAGCATTTGATAAGAAAATGAAAAAAATGTTTAATTGAGTTCATCCTTCTTCCTCCAACAGGTATTAATTTGACCCTGTAATTAATTTATTGTTGGCAGTATATAATTACATTAATTTATTTGCAAATTGTCACTCCCTAGGGATGTGTGCATGGTGGTTCTTGCCTCTAGAATTTCTGCAATGATTCTCCTCAAGTTCTCTGTAACTATACTGAGAGTTCTGGGGAAAGATGATAATTGAGAAATGAAACTTTGGGTGTCCTACAGACCTATCCATTACAAATTGAGAAAACCTAAGTCAATTAAATGACTGAGGTCAAGTCAGGTATTCTTAGATATCTCTAGAACTGTTTTGGGCTGGGTGATGGAGGCAGGACCTTGGAAAGTAAGAACTAGGAGCTTTGGAATGAGTTACTTATTGATTCTTCTTATGTTTTCAACATACCATAGACTCTCCTCAAGGCACTTTATAAATGTGCTACCTCCCTTAAAGATGTCTCCAAACTTGTAAGACATCTTAAAAACATACATATCATGATTAAAATTGGGTCCAGTGGCCAATAACCTTTATCAAACAATCAACATACATCAAGTGCTTAATATGTTGTAGAGGTTTTTTGGTCATAGAGGGGACATAAAGCCTTCTGCTGATATGAACTTCAGGGATTCCTTCTAATTTCATGCCAGCTCCTTTTTTGTTTATTTTTATTTTTTTTAGATTTAGTGATTTTTTTTTATTTCATTTTTTTAGTTTTTAGCATTGATTTCCACAAGGTTTTGAGTTACAAATTTTCTCCCCATTTTCACCCTCCCTGCCACTCCAAGATGGCATATATTCCAATTGCCCCATTCAGCAGACAGCCCTCCCTTCTAACACCCCCCTCCTCCTTCCCCTGATCCCTTTTCCTCTTACTTTCTTGTAAGGCAAAATAGATTTCTATGCCCCATCGCCTATATATCTTATTTCCCAGTTGAATGCAAAAACAACTTTTTTTTTGAGCATCTACTTTTAAAACTTTGAGTTCCAAATTCTCTCCCTTCTTCCCTCCCCACTAACTCTCCCTAAGAAGGCAAGCAATTCAACATAGGCCACACATGGATCATAATGTAATACTCTCTGATAAATAGTCATATTGTGAAAGACTAATTATATTTCCCTCTTATCCTGTCCCCCTTTATTCAGTTTTCTACCTTGACCCTGTTCCTTTTCAAAAGTGTTTGCTTTTGATTATTTCTTCTCCCTATCTGCCTTCCCTTCTATCATCCCCCCTTTTTATCACCTTCCCCCTACTTTCATGTGGGGTAAGATACCCCATTGAGTGTGTATGTTATTCCTTCCTCAAGTAAAATCCAATGAGAGCAAGATTCACTGATTCCCCCTCACCTGCCCCTTCTTCCCTTCCAATAAACTGCTTTTTCTTGACACTTTTATCTCTCCCTCCATTCTATCTCTCCCTTTCTCCATCTCTCAATATATTCCTCTCTTATCCCTTAATTTAATTTTATTTTTTTAGATATCATCCCTTCATATTCAACTCATCCTGTGCCCTCTGTCTATTTATATGTATATTCCCTTCAACTACCCCAATACTGAGAAAGGTCTCACAAATTACACACATCATCTTTCCATGTAGGAATGTAAGCAAAACAGTTCAACTTTAGTAAGTCCCTTATGATTTCTCTTTCTTGTTGACCTTTTCATACTTCTCTTGAATCTTGTGTTTGAAAGTCAAATTTTGTATTCCGCTCTGGTCTTTTCACTGAGAATGCTTATAAGTCCTCTATTTTATTGAAAATCCATATTTTGCACTGGAGAATTATACTCAGTTTTGCTGGATAGGTGATTCTTGGTTTTAATCCTAACTTCTTTGACCTATGGAATATCATATTCCAAGCCCTTCAATCCCTTAATATGGAAGCTGCTAGATCTTGTGTTATCCTTATTGTGTTTCCATAATACTCAAGTTGTTTCTTTCTGGCTGCTTGTAGTATTTTCTTCTTGATCTAGGAGCTCTGGAATTTGGTGACAATATTCCTAGGAGTTTCCTTTTTGTATCTTTTTTCAGGAGGTGATCGGTGGATTCTTTCAATTTCTATTTTACCCTCTGGCTCTAGAATATCAGAGCAATTTTCCTTGATGATTTCTTGAAAGATGATATCTAGGCTCCTTTTTTGATCATGGCTTTCAGGTAGTCCAATAATTTTTAAATTTTCTCTCCTGGATCTATTTTCCATGTCAGTAATTTTTCCAATGAGATATTTCACATTGTCTTCCATTTTTTCATTCCTTTGGTCCTTTTTATAATATCTTGATTTCTCATAAAGTCACTAGCTTCCACTTGCTCCAATCTAATTTTTAAGGTAGTATTTTCTTCAGTGGCTTTTGGACCTCCTTTTGCATTTGGCTAATTCTGCCTTTCAAGGCATTCTTCTCCTCATCGGCTTTTTGGAGCTCTTTTGCCATTTGAGTTTGTCTATTTTTTAAGGTGTTATTTTCTTCAGTATTTTTGGGGGTCTCCTTTAGCAAGTCATTGACTTGTTTTCATGATTTTCTTGCATCACTCTCACTTCTTTTCCCAATTTTTCCTCTCCTTCTCTTACTTGCTTTTCCAAATCATTTTTGAGCTCTTACATGGCCTGAGACCAATTCATATTTTTCTGGGAAGCTTTTGATGTGGGCTCTTTGACTTTGTTGACTTCTTCTGGCTGTATGTTTTGGTCTTCTTTGTCACCAAAGAAAGATTCCAAAGTCTGAGTCTGGATCTGAGTCCATTTTTGCTGCCTGGCCATGTTCCCAGCCAACTACTTGACCCTTGAGCTTTTTGTCAGGGTTTGACGGCTTGTAGAGTAAAGAGCACTTTATCCCAAGCTTTAGGGGCTGTGTTGCTGTTTTCAGGGCCAATCCTACACAGCAAGCTTTACCACATCAGCCCTCCTCCTCCCCCAAGAACCACCAAATTGGACTGTGACTCAGATCCAAGCTGGCTCTGCACTCCCACTCTGATCTGCTTCTTAATTCCTATGAGCAGGTGGGCCTGGGGCCAAAAGCAACTGGAGCTGGAGCTCTGGAAGCAGCCCAAGAGCTGCACTACTTCCATGCCCCCAGCACTGGGGCCAACCACACACTCCTTTCACTCTGTTCTAGAAGTTTATCCCACTAACGTTCTCTGTTGTCTTTGGCATTTGTGTGTTGAGAAGTCTGGTAACTGCCACTGCCCAATGATTCAGGGCCCTACCACCTATTCCACCTGGCTCCCATTCTGGTTGGTCTTGGTGTGGCCCATGCTGGGTTGTGCTCCACTCTGCTCCTAGCTCCACATGATAGACCCTTCCCAGTGACCATCCAGGCTTTCCTGGGCTGGAGCCCTGCTTCCCTCTATTATTTTGTGGGTTCTGCAGATCTAGAGTTTGTTCAGAGCCATTTTTATAGGTGTTTGGAAGGACCTAGGGGAGAGCTTAAGCAAGTCCCTGCTTTCCAGCTGCCATCTTGGCTCTGCCCCCCCCCCCCATGCCAGCTCCTTTTAATCTTATGCCCTCTGCTTTAGACCTCATGGAAGAGCTTTCCAACATTATTGCAATTACCAAGATACATTCTGCCATCTGCCTGCCATTCCTCAGGGGCTGCTTATGAAAGAAGAAGTAGTTATAAACTATCTTCTCTACCACACAAATCTTTCAGCATTCTCAAAAGTAAGTATTCTATAGGTGAGGTACACAAGACACAGGAGTCAATGCTTATTGTAATCTACTGTTTGATAAACCCAACAACCCCAACTTCTGGGATGAGAACTCAGTATTCCACAAAAACTGCTGGCAAAGCTGGAAAATAGTATAACAGAAACTGGGTATAACCATAACTTACAATGTATATCAAAATAAAGTCAAAATGGATGCACAATTTATATATAAAGGCTAATACTATAAGCAAACCAGGAGAGCAAGGAATAGTTTACCTGTCAGGTTTATGGAAAATGGAAAATTTATGACCAAACAACAGATAGACAATATTATGAAGTGCAAAATGGATAATTTTGATTAAATTAAAAAGGTTTTGTACAAAGCCAATGCAACAAAGATTAGGTGGGAAGCAGAAAACAGGGAAATAATTTTTATGAACAGTATCTCTGATAAAGACCTTGTTTCTAAAATACCTAGATAACTGAGTCAAATTTATAAGAGTACAAGTCACTCCCCAATTGAAAAATAGTCAAAGGATATGAACAGGCAATTTGTAGAGGAAGAAATTAAAGATATCTATAATCATATAAAAATGCTCTAAATCACTATTGATTAGAGAAATGCAAATCAAAACAGCTCTTAGGTATCACATCACACCTGTCAGATTGGCTAACATGACAAAATAGGAAAATTATAAATGCTGGAGAAGATACAGAAAAATTGGAACACTAATGAATTGTTGGTAGAGTTGTGAACTGATCCATCCATTTTAGAGAACAATTTGGAACTATGCACAAAGGGCTATGAAAATGTGCATACCCTTTGACCCAGCAATGCCACTTCTAGGGCTGTATCCCAAAGAGATCATACAAATGGGAAAAGGACCCACATGTACAAAAATACTTATAACAGCTTTTTTGTGGTGGCCAAGAATTAGAAATGGGGGAGCAGGGCAGAACCAAGATGGTGGAGTAGAAGCAGGGACCTAATTTAGCTCTCCCCCTAAACCCCTCCAAATACCTGTAAAAATGACACTAAACCAATTTTAGAGCAGTAGAAGCCACAAAATGACAGAATGAAGCAAATTTCCAGCACAAGACAATCTGAAAGTCCAACAGGAAGGGTCTATCACACTGTTCTCTGAGCAGAGCTGAACCCAGCCTGAGCTGTGCTGGCACAGACAAGACTGGAGCATACCTCAGGGCACTGAATCACTGAAAGCTGTGGCTGTTTCCAGACTTCTCGACAAACAAATGCCAAATCCAACAGCCATGATCCAAAATAGAACCTAGACATCATCTTTCAAGAAATTTTCAAGGAAAACTGCCCTGATATTCTAGAACCAGAGGGTAAAAAAGAAATTGAAAGAATCCACCAATCAACTCCTGAAAGAGACCCCAAAAGGAAACCTTCTAAGAATATTGTAGTCAAATACCAGAGTTCCCAGGTGAAAGAGAAAGTATTGTAAGTGGTCAGAAAAGCCAATTCAAGTGTTGGGGAAGCACAATCAGGATACCACAAAATTTAGCAGCTTCTACACTAAGACATTGGAGGGCTTGGAATATGATATTCCAGAAGTCAAAGGAGATAGGATTAAAACCAACGATCACCTACCCTGCAAAACTGAGTATAATATTTCAGGGGAAAAAATGGAATTTCAATGAAATAGAAGGCTTCTAAGCAATCTTGTTGAAAAGATCAGAGTTGAATAGAAAATTTGACTTTCAAATAGGAGAATAAAGAGAAACTTGAAAAGGTAAACAGAAAAGAGAAGCCATAAGGGACTTATTAATGTTGAATTGTTTACATTTCTACATGGAAAGATGATATTTGCAACTCAAGAGACCTTTCTTAGTATTAGGGTATTTAGAGGGAATAGATAGATAGACAGACAGATGGATAGAAAGATATAGATATATAAGTATATCTATCTATATGTGTATATATGTATGTGGATATATATGTGTGTATATATGTATATATGTGAGTGTACATATATATGTATATATACACATATGTGTCTGTATGTGTAGTCAGAGGGAACAGGGTGAGCTGAATATGAAGGGATGATACCTAAAAAATAAAATTAAATGTTGAGAGGAATGTACTGTGAAAAAGAAAAAGGGAGAGGTAGAATGTAGTAAATCATGTTACATGAAAGAGGCAAGAAAGGGATTTTATTTACTCCCCCTCTTCTGAGGGGAAGAGGGTGGAGGTGAGAGGGAATAAGTGAGCCTTACTCTCATCAAATTTGGTTTAAGGAGGCAATACCATACACACTCAATTGGGTATGGAAATCAATCTTTGTAAAGCCAATCAGTAAGTGAAAAGATCTTTTCCACACATTGAATAGGCTTTAGGTGGGGCTTCAGGTAGGGTCAACAAAGGGAGGTCTGATCAGAGACAGGTCCACACCCTTTCACTAATTAGGCGTGAAGCCCCAGGCTGGTTAGCAAAGTAGTTCCTTGTTTGAGAGAAGTGGGAAGCCCTCCCTCAGGGTCCTAAGGGGAGTTGCTAAGACCAGAGCCCATGGTATGCGCCTGAGTTCTAGTCAATCAGGTGATGGCTAAGGCCTTTTTAAAAAGAAAGAATAGAGCTTTGAAGCAGCAGAAACTGAGAAACTGAGGACAAGGAGTAGCAGAAACTGAGGACTGAGAACTGAGAGTGGAGCAGAGAGCAGCAGCATTCAGAAGCCAAGGAACAGTTTCCCAAGTGTGCAGAGCAGAGAGTGTTGAATACAAGATGGAATTGTGAAACTTGGAGTCAGCAGAACTTCAGGAGAGAATGCTGAGCAGGGAGTTAGGAGTTGTGAGTGATCTTCTTATAGGAGGGCCCTAGCACGCAGAGGAAGCACAACTATGGTCTGGTT
Organism: Trichosurus vulpecula; assembly: GCF_011100635.1. Taxonomy (NCBI): domain Eukaryota; kingdom Metazoa; phylum Chordata; class Mammalia; order Diprotodontia; family Phalangeridae; genus Trichosurus; species Trichosurus vulpecula. Next base: position 193,589,669 of record NC_050579.1, read on the forward strand.
TGCAGCTATAATATTTTGTTGCAATCGCTACTATAGTGAGGTGGGCTTATCAGTTTTGGAATGTTATTGCCACAATATCAAATTGGGGGCATTGGTCTTTGAGTCTGATCCTTTGGAGTCTAAATAAATGTTATACTTCCTCTGCCTTCTACTTAGAGAATTCATTACATTTTGCGATTCCGAACCATTCAGGCATGCTTATAGTCCTCTCTGAGGTCATAAGTTTTTGCCTTACTCATATAATCTTACCCTACAAGAAAGCAGGGAGGAAGAGGATAAGAGAGGGGAGATAAAAGAAGGGACAACAGATTGGGGGAAGGGGTTGTATCAGTAAGGCAAGATTCATGATATCTATGGTGACCATGAATGTGCCTATATCATTCAGGATCACAAAGTATAAGAGACTCTCTGTATTGAAGTCAGAAGAAATATAACATTTGTTCCAACACCAAAGGATCAAATCCCAGAAACAATAACCCCAATTCAACATGGCTGTAATTGTATCCCAAAATCAGTAAGTCCACCTCAATGTAACAGCAATGCAATTAAAACAGTACCACAACAAAGAGCCAAGCCATCCTGTAACCTTCCCTTCTGCTAGGAACTTCCAGTACACTCACAAATCCTAACTGTCTGCTTGCCTGTGTCCTCTCCTCTTGCAGTTCTGAAAGCTCTTGCAGTTCTCAGAGCCCTTCCAGTTCTCTCTCTGTCTCTTGGTCTTTCAGTTGCCCCTCCTCTGTCACAGTTCTCTCTTCTTTGTCCTCTTTTTCTTCTCACAGTTTTCTGCTTTCTACAGCTCTCTAGTGTCTGAAGCTCTCTAGTGTGAGCTTAATGGCTACCCACAGGGTATATCTACCCTATGTAGGCCTGGGGCTTAGCACCTAATAGCAAAAGGGTGTGGGCCTGCAGCTTAGCACCTACTTAGCAAATGGACCTTCCTACAAGCAGGTCTCTCCTAATCAAGCTTCCCTTAACTAGCTCCACCTGAGGCCTATTAAATTGGAAGGAGGGATCTTTGATCATGTTAACACCACAAGGATAATCTGAAGCAAAGACTTTTGTAGAGGGACAGGTCAAAGGAGAGAACAGAATAAATGGAGGGTAGAATAGGATAGAGGGTAATGTAGTGAGTTTTTCACAACATGACTGTTATGGAAGTGTTTTGCATAACTACACATGTATAACCTTTATCAAATAGCTCCCTTTCTCAATGAAGGTGCATGGGAAGGGAGGAAGGGAGAAAATATAGAACTCAAGGCCTTAAAAATGAATGTGAAAAATAATTTTTACATGCAACTGGGAAATAAGATATACAGGCAATGAGATATAGAAATCTATCTTTATTTACATGATTGTGATTGCTGTTGTGTTTGTCCTTCATTTTCACAGAGGACCATGACATCAGGGAAATGATAACATGACTTGCAGTTGACTTTGATTTGAGTGAGGGAGGGCTGCAAAAGATCACCAGCCTCACTTTGTCCTCCAGAGCCATAGGGTTCCAGTGGCCTGATATTCATCAGGATGACTAGAGAGGGCCTAGGATTCATTAGGTGACCCTGGCCCTTCCAGGCTAAGACCTTTTCAGTTTCTCACTTAGAGTGAGGTAATCGCCCTACAGGAAAATAGAAGGGAAGGGGATAAGAGAAGGGTGTGAGGGGTAATAGAAGGGAAGGCAGATTAGAGGAAGGGGTAATCAAAATGCATGCTGTCATGGGGTTGGGAGAGGGGAGAGTTAGGGGAGAAAATTTGGAATTCAGAATATTGTGGAAGTCAATGTTGAAAACTGAAAATAAATTTATATAAAAAAGAACTGGAAATGAAGGGGTTGCCTGTCAATTGGGGAATGGCTGAAAAACTGTCATATATGAATGTAATGGAATACTATTGTGCTATAAGGAATGATAGGCAGGTGGACTTGCAAAAAACCTAGAAAGACTTATATGAACTGATGCTAAATGAAGTGAGCAGAACCAAGAGAACATTGTACAGTTAAAGACACACTGTGTGATGACTAACTTTCATAGACTTGGCTCTTCTCAGCAATGCAAGGTTCTAAGACAACTCCAAAAGGCTTATGATCAAAAATGCTCTCCAGAGAAAGAATTGCAGAGTCTGACTGCAGATTGACATATACTACTTGCTCTCTCTCTCTCTCTCTCTCTCTCTCTCTCTCTCTCTCTTTTGTTTTGTTTCTTCTTTCTCATGGTTCTTCCCATTATTTCTAATTCTTCTTTACAACATGACTAATGTGAAAATATGTTTAATATGAATGTATATGTAGAGCCTATATCAGATTGCATGCCATCTTGGGGAGATGAGAAGGGAGGGGGAGAAAATTAAAAACTCAAAAGCTTATTGAACTGATTGCTGTAAATGAAAAATAAATAAACAAATGTTTTTAAAAAGCAAGTGTTCTTTACTTTGTGTGTTTATGATGGATTTTTGAAACATGCAGACTACTCAGTGTTATTGGTAATTGAATAAAATAGAAACAAATAATATTAAAATGAAACCAATTACATTAAAAACAAGTTCATGCATCCTAGATTAAGGACCCTGGTCAGAAAATATTTTACTGCTAGAAATTTCAGGATATTAGAGAGGTTAATAAATATGATTAAAGGAGGAAAGTTGCAAATCAGAAGTCAAGGAAGTACTGTACAATAAGAATTCTTCATTATAGTTATGTCTAATATCACAGACATAGATATGGAAGGAAGCAACATTAGAGACTTTTGTTCAATTCCCTCATTTTACAAATACCAAAAGTCATGCCTAAGGTAGTTTATTAACCTCTTCAAGTTCACACAGGGAGAAGCAAACGAGACTGAAGCCATATACTGTGACTGCAAAGCACATTGCATGAATTTCATCTTCAAATGATGGACAAATGAGTCTCTTAACATATGCTGAGATACATTCACATTTCAGAGGAAATTCTATGCTAGTTTGTTCTATCTCAAAGTCTTCTTAGTTCATATTGTAAAGTCATGTTAGTTTGAATGCAGAACAATGGAAGGAGTGTTTCCCAGTAATAAATTAATTTAGTGAGAGGGGAAGCGGTAATGAGGCAAGGATCATGCTGAGTATATTTAGCGGAATTAGGATGTTTTTTTCCTGTTTCAACATTGATTCTGTTGGCAAATAAAATGCCATTAGATTGGCAGATGAAGTTTGCATGACTTCTGTAATTTATTTAATGGCTTGTAATTCTGTGACATAAATGACTCACTTCCAATTTTGTTGTAGCTTTCATTTCATGGGAACAATGCAGGAAGTACTGATGATGGTGGCATGAATATAGGATTAGGAGGTATGGTTAAAATGTGCATATTGTTGCTTTTCTACTTTTTTTTTCTTATAGACCAGTCTCATTCATTTATATATTGTACAATGTACAATTGTATATTATATATTGTACAATGCTTGGTAAATGTGTGTTCCGAAGCACTCTGACTTACCACTGATGGTAAGTGAAATGAAATTTGGAGGTTTTGCTGGTTTTCATTGAGAGTTCACATGCATATGATCTGAGGTAACAGAATTTATATAAAGTTATATTTTTATTGTTTATAGTTACAATTCTTAGAGTAACTCAAGGGAATGTGAAAAATTCTCGTTGGAACAAGTTCACCATTAAATGCTCTACTCAATACTACTTGTGAGAAGAAGATCCACAGATACACCGTGATGGAATTAATACTTTCTTCAGTACTTGGAGGTTAGTGCAATGTTTGTTTTCTTCTTAAAGATGACAATGATGAAAATATTTGCTGATTAAATCTACATACTCAATTTTACATGGACTGAAATGGAATTACTGAAGATGGAACTTAGCTAGCGCATGCAAATTAGTAATGAGAATGAATAATAGAGTCCTAATAGAATGTGCAATGGAATCTTTTATTCAACATGAAGTCATGATATTTGCTTCATTTCTCACTGAGAATGCCACAGCAGGATGTTCTCCTACCCAAATTCAGTGCCATTTAAGTCAAATAAAAAGTAATGAGGATATATTTCATGACAATGGACTGTAATTTTGTTATTCTACATGTTCAGGGATTTCAACAGCAAGATGCATAAAAGTAATGTATGGTTAACATCAACATTGACAGAAAATACTTGTTATGTAAACTTTTTAGAATTTGTTTTGTTCAATATAATATTTTGTCTTTCCCTCAGAATATGTGAGTTTTGTTCATGCAGCCTGAAAAGAGGAAGAAAAATATTAAAATGTCTCATGACCCACACACATTCTAAAAAGTTATCTCTTTTAAAACTGTTCATACTCGGCGGAGCCAAGATGGCCGCACAAAAACAGCGTCTTACTGGAGCTCTCTCACAAAGTCAGTCAGATTCCTGTAAGAAGTGAATTTGAGCAGATTTGAGAGAGTTAGAAACCATGAGCAGTCTGAGTGGGGCAAATTTCCATGCTGGGAGAGTCTGAAAGGCCGAAGGCACGAATCTGTAGGCTTGGAGAGTGCTCAGCTTGCGGACCTGCTCCAGACCAAAGCGGAAGCGGCCGGCCGGGAAACCCACGTGGGAGACAGCAGGCTGGGAGAAAGCTGGGCACCCGAAACCGGCGGAGATCCCCAGGCCTCCCAACACAGGATGGCAGTCTGTGGAAGTGACAAGAGGCAGCGCAATGCCACTGGCTGTGAAACACCGACTCCTGAGGCTTGCAGCCCAAAGTCATGAAATGTGGAGTCCTGAACTTCCGGGAGACATAATGGCCAGGTAAATGGCTCTCATTCCTCCCCTCCCCACCCAGAAAATTCCTCAGGAAAAAAAAAAAAGAACACTGGAACAGAGGAGAAAGAAGTGGGGCTTCAGTAGTCAAATAGTAGAAGTTCATTAGTCCCAGAGGGGCAGAGCCAGCAGTGGTCAACACCAGGAGCCCAGACGTAATCTTGCTCCCCTAGCAGAAGTGCCAGACATCATCTCAAACAACAAACAGCTGAGACCATTGCTGAAGAGCAACAGTGCTGGAGAGCACCCCTAAGGAAAGAGCTGTCAGGGAGCCAGACCCCTGCCCCACACCTCAGGAAACTGAAGGCTATAATTCTAGACTCACAATCCCCAGAATAAGAAAGCTGGGACAGAGAGCCCTGAGCCCCAAAGGCAGGAATTTTTAAATCAACATGAAGAAGAACACAAAAAAACCAAAGAGCATTGATTCTTTTTATGGAGACAGGCAGGATCAAAATACCAATATGGAAGAGAACAGCAATGACACTATAGATACATCTGACACCTCAAAAGGTAATGTGAACTGGTCTCCAGCCCAAAAAGCATTTCTGGAAGAGCTAAAGGAGGATTTTAAAAACGAAATTAGGGAGCTAAAAGAAAATATGGAAAAAAGATTGGCGAAATGGCTATGGAGATTCAGAATCTAAAGAGAGAAAATGACACCCCGAGAAGCAAAATCAACCAATTGGAAAAGGAGACTCAAAAGCAAAATGAAAACACTAACTCATTAAAAATTAGAGTTGAGCAAGTGGAAGCTAATGAATCTATGAGGCACCAAGAAGTAGTAAAACAAAATGTAAAGAATGAAAAAATAGAAAAAAATGTGAAATATCTGATTGGGAAAACAACTGACCTGGAAAATAGATCCAGGAGAGACAATTTAAGAGTTATTGGTCTACCAAAAATCCACAATAAAAAGAGCCTTGACAGTATATTCGAAGAAAAAAATTGTTCATACTCTTTTGTGTAAAGATAGACATGTTGCATGTTTTTAGACAGTGATCTATTACAGGCATTTTATTCTTTAAGATCAATTTTATTGACAGATAACACAGTACAAAAAATGTCAAGTCATAATTTAATGAACAAACCAGCTTTTTAACAGGAATGATGAAAAATAAAATTAAATAAGATTTTCTTGCTATGATTGAGCTTTGAAGGCTCAAAGTAAGTTTTTTTTCTTCTTAAGAAATTTATTTGCATTTACATGCATTTGTAATCTGTCTCTATTATTATTTAATCTCCCATTTAGTAACACCCAAAAATCTCCTGAAAAAAATACAACTCTCATCACATACATACAAAGCCCAGCAAAAATGATAACCACACTGGCTTTGTCTGAAAATATATATCCTTCTCTACAAACTCTATGGCAAAAAGTGAGTGGCTTTTTGTGAGCTTCAGTCCTCTGGACTCTGCTTTCTCACTGCCTTGTTCATGGATTTAAAGTCTTCAAAGATGTTTAAATCATTCTTCAAAATCTGCTCACTTTCTTCTGTATCAATTCACTAGGATCTTCCCAGTTTCATCTAAAACTGGTTATTTCATCATTTCTTATGATACAATAATATTTCATTCCGTTAGTCATTACATATTTACTAACATCTACTACATGCCAGGCACCATGCTAAGCATCAGGGATACAAAGTAAGAAAAAAGCAATCCTGCTTTCAAGGTGCTCACAGTCTATTAACATACCAACAACTAAATACAAACAGTACATGTACAGGAAAAATTGGAGATAATTTCAAAGGGAAAGCAGTAGCATTAAGGAGGATGAGGCAAAGCTTCTTTTAGAAGATAACATTTTAACTGCAACTTAAACCAAGCAAAGAAAACTAAGAAGTAGAGATTAGGAATGATAGGCTGTCCACCCAGCATGGGAGATAACTCTTGATAGATGGGTTGACAACGCATAATAGATGGAACGTGGTGTTGGAGGAAAAGCAGGGAGATTATTTGGGCTTAATTATATATAGTCCATGAATAGAAATGTTAGAAAAAGACTTGAAAAGTAGAAAGGGCTTTAAGAGTCAAACAGGACAGTCTATAATTAATCCTAAAGGCAACAAGGAGCCACTCAATTTCAATGAAGAGGGAAGACAGATGGTCAGACCTTCACTTTAGAGTGATCATTTTGATATCGGAGTAGAGGATGGGCTATGGGGAGACATTTGAGTTGAGGAAACCGGGCAATGTTTATAGTCATTTTCTTTATGTTTATACCATTCTCCATGCCAAACAAAACAACTAAAGAAAAAAATACTCAAGATACTTTGTCAACATCAAGGGGAAGGTGACCTAATATTATATATCACATAGTTTGCTTCATTTCAGTTACTCTTTCCTTGGGAAGACAGAGAGCCAGAGTTCCAGAAATGCAGCCTCTGAAACTAGGTGATATCCTCAACTCTTACCCCTTACAAGTAAGACCCAAGACTTAAGATCTGTATGTAAAATCATTTTCTCTCTAGTATCCCCTTTTTTCTTCTTTTCCATGCTTTAGCCCTGCATGTTTTAAGTTAGGTATAATACCTTACTTTACATAAGTAAAAATGTATTAAAGACCTACTAATATTATTGTCACTGGTTGCTTCATAACTCATAAAGGAGACACATTAAGCTAAAGCAATGACTCACTTTCCTAAGAACCAAACATAAAAACAACAAGAAAAATGGGTCTATAATTCACTAGAACATAATGCCATAACTGAAAGTCTTTGGATCTGTCCAAAATTTGCAGGCCAGGGAATTTTCAGATGAGATCTGTCTTAAATATTTTTCTTCTTTTTCTTTATAAATGTAATAAGATAAGGGGATCAAATTAAGGTATAAAGGGGTAGAACCAAGATGGCAGATAAAGGCAGGGACTCAACTGAGCTCTCCCCTTAAACCCACCAAATATCTTTTAAAAATGATGCTAAACAAATTCTAGAACCACACAACCCACAAAAAGATGGAGTGGAACAAAGTTCCAGCAAAAGACTGCTTGGAAGGTTGGCAGGAAATGTCTGTTGCACCAGGATAAGAGAGGAATGCAGTCCAGAGCAAGCCACACCAGCAGAGACCAAGCCCCAGCAAACCAAGAGAAGGAGTTGGGGCAACTGAATCATTGGCAGCAGTGGCAGTTTCCAGACTTCTCAGCCCATAGACACCAAAGTCAACTTGGAATGTCTTCAGGAAGGATCTGTTGCACCAGGGTGAGAGAGAAGCATAGTCTAGAGCAGTCCATGCCAGCAAGACCCAGGCCCCAGCAAACTGGGAGCAAGCTTTGGAAGTGACTCAATCAGCAACATCTGTGGCAATGTCTGCTTCTGCAGCTCTCAGTCCAGACAGTAAGGGGCTTTAAAAACTCGTCAGAAGGAGATTATCGGGGTCTGTTGACTAGCAGTGAGACAAGACTCTGTTTCTTTACCTATATTCAGATCTAGGTCACAGTCCTGAGTAGCAGTCCAGGGCAAGGAGGAGGATACTAGCATAGCAGATCATTCAGCCACAGTAGAAAAGGGGCCCTCCTCACAGTTCCAGAGCAGAAAAGAATGCTTGTGGTTGCTCACAGAACAAAGCACGGGCCAGGAGAGGAGTAAGCACCTCTCCTTAGATCAGACCACTTTGGAAAAATTGTAAACTTACAGGTCCCTAGAAGTACCTCTGAAAAAAGTTGTATAAAAGCCCTAAAGCTTCTGACAGTGCGCTCTCCTTACCTTATATACCTTACCTTAATAAACATTTAAAAGTAAAGTGATAGTTTAGGAAAATGAGCAAACAGTGGGGCAAAAAAAACCTCTGACTATAGAAAGTGACAAGGAAGATCAAAACACACATTTAGAAGAAAATAAAAAAGTCAGAGCTACTGTATCCAAAGCCTGCAAGAAAAATATGAATTGGCTTCAGTTCATGGAAGAGCTCAGAAAGGATTTTGAAAGCCAAAAAAGAGAGGTAGAGGAACATTTGAGAAGAGAAATGAGAGTGCTGTAAGCAAATCATGAAAAACCAGTCAATAGCTTGTGGAAAGTGACACAAAAAATATACTGAAGAAAATAACACCTTAAAAAAACAGACTAGGCCAAATGGTAAAAGATGTCCAAAAAGCCAAATGAGGAGAAGAATGCCTTTAAAAGCAAAATTGGCCAAATGGAAAAGAAGGTCTAAAAGCTCACTGAAGAAAATAATTTGGTAAAAATTAAAATGGAGCAAGTGAAAGCTAATGACTTTACAAGAAATCAAGAAACAACAAAACACAATGTAAAGAACAAAAAAAATAGAAGACAATGTGAAACATCTCATTGGAAAAACAAGTGAACTGGAAAATAGATCCAGGAGAGATAATTTAAAAATTATTGGACTACTTGAAAGCCTTGATTGTAAATGGAGCCTAGATATCATCTTTCAAGAAATTATCAAGGAAAACCACCCAGAAACTCTAGAACCTGAGGGTAAAATAGACATTGAAAGAACTCACCAATCCCCTCCTGAAAGAGATCCCAAAATTAAAATTCCCAGAAAGATTATAGTCAAACTGCAGAGCTCCCAGGTCAAGGAGAAAATGTTGCAAGTTGCCAGAAAGAAACAATTCAAATACCATGGAGCCACAGTAAGGATAGCACAAGATTTAGCAATTTCCATAATAAATGAACAGAAGTCTTGGAATATGATATTTTAGAAGTCAAAGGAATCAGGATTATAACCAAGAACTACCCACCCAGCAAAACTGAGTATAATTCTTCAGGGAGAAAATGAATATTTAATGAAATAGATAACTTTCAAGCATTTCTGATGAAAAGATAGATGCTAAATAGAAAATTTGACTTTTGAATACAAGATTCAAGAGAAATTTTTAAAAAGGCAAATAAGAAAGAGAAATCATAAAGGAATCAATAAGGTTAAGACATTTACATTCCTCTGTCAGAAAATGAATTCTAACTCCTAAGAATTTTATCATTATTTATGCAATTAGAAGGAGTATACATAGAAAATATGAGTGTATGATGACTATGATGGCATGCTTTCAGAAAAACCTGGAAAGACTTACATGATCTGATACAAAGTAAAGTGAACAGAAATAAGAGAACATTGTACACTGTAACAGCAATATTGTACAATTTTGAAAGACTTATGATGAAAAATATTATCCTTCTCCAGAGAAAGAACTGATGGCATCTGAATACAGACTAAAACATACTTTTAAAACTTTTTTCTCTGTTCTCTTTTGTAACATGGATATTATAGAAATGTTTTGATGACTGCACATGTCTAATCTATATCCAATTGCTTGCCTTCTTAAGAAGGGGGAAGAAGAAGGAAGGAGGGTACGGATATGGAATGAAAAAAAAATTAAATATATTTTTATTCAATTATATGTTAAACAATTTTTATACTTTTAAAAAACATTTTGAGTTCGAAATTCTATCCTTCCCTCTCTCCTTCCCTTTTCTGCTCTCTGAGATGGTAATCAATCAGATGTAGGTTATATTTGTATAATAATGTTAAACATCTCTGTATTTGTCAGTTTGTAAAAGAAGACTGGAATGAAAGAAAAAGAAAGAAAATTGATGTTTCAGTCTGTATTTAAACAATATCAGTTATTTCTCTGGAGGCGAAATGCTTCATCATTTGTCCTTTGGGATTGTTTTGGATTATTGTATTGCTGAGGATAGGTATCTCATTCACAATTCTTCATCATTCAATATTGTTGAAACTCAATATTTTTAAGTGAATATCAAAAGTTTTGGTTTATATGAAATCAAAGAAAAAATGAAATAAAAAAGAATGGGTTGATACAGGAAGACATTTCAAGGTGAGAGACTAGTTGTGAACCTAATTCAGGAAAGACATGACACAAGCCTAAATTAGGGTGAGTGATTTTGTTAGTAAAGAAATAGCAAAAATTTGAAATTAGTTTGATATATGGAATGAGTGAGAGTGAGGAGGTAAAGATCAGAATGAAGTTGCAAGTATAGTTGAGTGGAAAAAGAGTCATGACCCCATAAATGAAAAAAAATGGAAAATTTTTAACTTAATTTAAATAGGTTTATTTGAATAAAATCAGAGAAAGTATCATAGGAAGAGAAATTGTAGGTTATGAATATATTTCCAATAAATATAAACAAAAGGGGAATAGTAGGCTAGGTTATATCTCAAGTTCCCTCCAGCCTCAAATCTATGATCCTATGATAATTAGTAATAGTGACTATATATGTATATATATATCTACATACACATAAACACATATATAATACACACACACATATATGTGTATATATAATTGACAAAATATTTAGTACTAAATGCCAATAGAGTAGAAATTGTTAAAGGATATAAATAATTTTCAAAAGATTTTACAAATTGATGTAGAATAAAATAAGTAGAACCAAAAGTATCACACATAAATGATAATGGCAATATAAATGAAGGCATCAGTAAAAGGATGTTAAACATATCCATCTTCATTAAAAAGAGGTGGGAGATTCCTAGAGCATAATGGATATATTGTCAAATGTTGTTTTAATCGAAGCTATTGTTTAAGTGTTGTTATGAAGTGGGGAGAAGGGAGATTTTCTTTCACAGAATTGATTGTGACATAATCGAATCAATAAGCTTATATTAAGTACCTGCTTTGTTCAAGGTGATATGTTAGACATGGGGCATACAATGACAAAAAAAGAACACTTTGCCCTTAAGACTTTTATAGTCTACTGGGGGTACGGGAAGCATGACATGGGTAGGTAAATTTTAAAAAAGAATAAAATAATGAAAATCAGAAAGTGGGAAGAACCCTAATGACTAGAAGGGATTCAGAAAGGTCTTGTATAAAAGGTGGCAGCTGAATTGAACCTTCTGGGGAGATAGGGATGACAGGAGGTTGTTGTGAGAAGAAAGAGCATAACTAGGCCCAATCTTGATAATCTAGTCCTGTTGCCCACTATGTACTCTGTGTGATTATCCCATACCCTATCATTTATCCGGTTTTAGACCATCTATTCATAATATGTCACCCAGTCTTACCTGACTGGTCCCAGCTTTCCCTACTCTTAAGTTGTACAAGGAACAGCCCAGAGTTGAATGGCAGCAGGGTAGGAATGGATAGAAGATTGCCTCTGCTATGTTATTGAAGCACTTTAAAAAGTGAATCCTTTTGCCCTTCAAGGTCAAATTGTGTTGGATAACAGCCAACATTCCTTCCTTGTGTCAGGAAAACCAAGGCATTGAGGTGGTAGACATAATTTGATGTCAGGTGAAGCTCAGTTTTCCTGAAAGTTTTTTTTTCCCTTCAGAGCTCCCTGTCATATCCTTTACATTTTCAAAAGTTTGCTCCAAAACTAAGAAATGATTCAATACGTTGTCTATCTGCTTCTGCTTTCGTAGGGACTTCTCAGTTCTTAGATTGTGTTCATAGATGGTGGGAGTAGGGTAAGAGTAGGAGAGGGACAGGTTAGTTCTAAGCAAATTATTTACATTGCAACCTTGCCAAATTTTATATTTATCTTCCTTTCTCCAGAATCTAAGGGGGCAGGAGAGCTTTCATTTCATGGCATTTAAAATTGGTGACATTTATCCAGGGAAATTAATGAAGCAGTGGCCACTTATTGATACAATTTGTCCTCATTCCCACAGCTTCCTTTTAACAGTGACATTTACCAAAAGAAACTGGTTCAATGCACACCTAATCACAGTTCAAGATCTCATGTGTTTTCACCTTGCACATCTGTATATTTTGCCAGACCTTTGAAAACTTCCTCACCCCTGCTACTCAGTAATGAAAGGCTGAGGTGCTGGCTACTGTTTTGCCAAGACATCTAGAATGGGCATACGAATGAATGGATAAATTATAGTTCTAAACTTTCTCATAAACAAGTCTGAGAAAATGAGAGATGACCCAGATTTTGATGCTGAAACAGCTTTTAAAATGTCTATGTTGATTCAGAATTAAAGCTTTGACATTCCTCAGTCCAAACTCTATAGATGGGGCCACACTTTCCAGCAAATTATTGGCTCATAGAGACAGCCACCCTCTTTAGAACCAAAGCACAGAAGCTTGTCTGTTCTTTCCCGGGACTGTGTCAGGAAGCAGAGACAACAATGAACGAAAGAATGATCATCTGTCTTGGCAGTTGTTAGCCTACAAATATTTGAATATTTTAAATGAATATTGTGATAGATGGCAGAACTTATGGCAGGTTGCACTGACAGAGTATATTTCTAGGACAGGTAATGACAACTGTGCAAAGATATCTTGTGGAGAAAAAAGGGCACATTTAATACCATCCAAGGTTAAGTTTCCTGTTTATTCAAGCCTCACTTATCCTCAGCCATGAAGACAGATGTAGTATGATTATCTGGAATCTAGAAATAATCTTGAAATCTCATTTAAGCCTTAAATGTCAACCTCTTCCCAACCTTGTTCTCTGATCACCTTTCTTTTCCTCACACCCCCATCCCCCTAAATTATTTTATTGAAGATTATATTGAGAAAAACTGATTGGCTTATGGTTCTCTCTTACCTATCCCAGATCAACCCTTGGTCAAAGTGTCAAAGAGCAAAAACACAGAAGTGTGTGCATGTGCATGTGTGTATTCATGTGCTTCTGTGTGTGTGTGTGTGTGTGTGTGTGTGTGTGTGTGTGTGTGTGTAGAACAAAGAGAGACAGCCAGAGAGCTACTGAATTGGATAATCATATCCTCTATATGCAAGATATAAATGAGATCTAGTTGAAACCCACAAAACTTACATTTTTAATAATTAAAAAATAGGTAATTACTGTAAAACGTTATGTGATAACTTTCAGCATCAGAACTGCTGCTATCTTTGAATGACCCCCGCCACAAAGATATTTCTGGGAATGCAAAGAGACTACCAATCCTTACTGCTTTGATTTTCTTCTTGTCACTCATAGGTCCTTCCAGAAGAGACTGAGAAGGACAAGTCTCATATTGCCTTATCCAACCATGCCAGCCAATGTTTTAGTACATGTACATTTGTGAGAGAGCTCAGCCTAGATTCCAGTTCTTTCGATTCTCAATCTAGTGATCTTTTTTTCTCTCTCACACATGTTTGTGGAAAATGCTTTTCATTTTGGTTATTAAACCTGATATTTTATAGAAAAGAATATAATCTAAGGTGGTTGGACTTAGTGATTTCTGAGGTCCCTTGAAGCTCACATTTGTATACTTTCTACTACATACTTCTATCCTTTTAAATTATAAGTCTGTATACACTGGGCTCATCTGGTGGGAGAGTGTGCTCCAGGTTTATGAAGGACATGCTTGATTACTAAGTTTCTTCCTATCCTATTTCAAATTCTTTGCTTGAGGGAGCTAGAAGACATGGTGGGTAGAGAGCTGACCTTGAGTCAGGAAGACATGAGTCAAATTCAGATTCAGATGCTAACTAGCTGTATGATCTTTAACTAGTCACAACTTCCACTTGCCTAAATGTTCTCATTAGTAAAGAGGTGCACAATAACACCTAGCTCTCAGGGTTGTTGTGCAGATAAAATGAGATGCTTGCAAAACACATTGCAAACCTAGAGGAGTACACTGGGATATGATCCCTTCACCAGAAAGCAATTAGCTTTCTCAACCTCTTGTCAGAGGTATTCATAGACTGAATGTGTTAGCTTAATATGCAGGAGTAAGAGAATGTCACTCCTCTCTGATTCAATCTTCTTACCTAGATATCCAGAGATAAAGCTCTTAACTGGATAAGCAAATACTGGAATAATCTGATGTATCCCACTTGTGTCATCAAACTCGTGGACATCTCATAGGTCTCCTCTGCTATCATCCTCTTTTGGGGGTGTTCTAAATTACCTACTTTCAGCATCCATTAATAGGTGACCTCTTATGATAACCTCTGGTAGCATCATCTAATAGCAATTAGAAGACCATCTCTCTCTGGGTATGACTGCATCTTCCATCCTCAGAGAAACAAGTCCAATCAGGTGAAGAACAAACTTGATTAGAAAAGATACTGACAAGAGCTATATATTAACAAAATTAGACAAGTCTTATGTTACTATAGCTCTTCTCTCAAATGGGCTCACCTGTGATCAAATATGAATATAGATCTGATGATAGATATTGTGAAAGAATAAAGCAACATAATGAATTGATATTTGTAAGTAGCTATTGTGTAGAAAATTTTCTGCTAGGCTATGGGTAGGTACACACAATGCATAAAATTAACCTCATTGCACAAAGAGTTTATAGTCTGAGGAAGGGGAATCAGAATGCAAGACATCTAAATAGAATACATGATATGATAATTGTGTTAAATATACATAACAAAGTATTATATGTGGTCAAGGAAAGAGGGTGAAGAAGATTGATAACAAGTTGGAGGAAAGAATAAGTGAAAGTTTTCTGGAGAATGAGACATTTGATTTGGTTTTTCAATGTTGGCTAGGAATTCAACAGAATGAAAAGGAAATAGAGGACATTCTAGTCAGTGAGAACAACTTGAGCGAAGTTGATTTTGCCACTGTGAAGAACTGGATGGGAGGGGGAAGAGTTTGGCAAGGGAGATACATTAGGAAGTAATTGAGAAGTTCAAGTGGGTTACAGTGAAGACTTTTATTAGAATAGTGGCTGAGGGAATGGAGAGGAAAAGATGGATTAGAGGGATATTGAAGACATAGAATTGGATATATCTGGTGGCTAGTTAGACATGAGGAAAGAAGGAGAAAGAAAAGTCAAAGGGAATATCCCACTCACAAAAATGGGGGACTAAGTGAATAGTTATATCACAGACAGGATTAATGAAACCAAGAAGGAGAAACAGAAGGGATAAAATTAGTGAGCTCAGTTGGAGACCTTTAATGTATGAGATTTCAGTGTAACATCCAGTTAGAGGTATTATGAAGGTAATTGTAAATATAGGTCTGATGCTAAGAAAAAAGATTGGAACTGATGTTTTAATTGTTTGGCAAGACTGTTTTTTTTACAAAGGTGTTGGTTGAAATTGTTGGAGTAAACAGAATTATGAAAATATTGCGTGTAGGAAGAAAAAGGTACATACCCTCAGGGAATACAGAACTGAAGGAAGAGAGAGGAAGAGCTAGGGAAGGCATGAGTGATTAAAAGAATCGAAGTATAACTAGGAGATTGTGGTGTCTCCTTAGCCAGGGTTGGGAAATATATAATAGCAAGGGATATGTATCACTGTTCAAAAGTTGTAAAAGACAATTGGAATAAAGGTAGGGATTAAAAAGTCACCTGTCTGGCAATTCAGAGGTCTTAGACAGAATGAGTAGAGTGCTTAATGCATTGAATAGGACTAGATTGGATAGAGTAGTAGAGAAGGCAACTCAACTATGACTAAGTAAAAAAAAGAGTATGAAATGAGAAAGTGAAGGCATCTGATCTAGATAAGTTTTCAAGAAATTTAACAGCCAGGAAGGGAGATGAATTAGAAACATCATTAAAAAGAAGAAGAAATGTAGTTATTACAGCAGAAAAGTAACAGAAGAATCAGTAGATTCTCTTTCTCGATCTTGGGGCAATGAGTCAGGTTTTCCCCAGCTTCTCAAATTTTCCTTAATTACTAGGAAAAGAAACCAGTGAAGAAGTTGTTACAAAGATCTCAAAACACCTGCTCTGTGTTTGCATAATCTATAGGCCAGAACTAGCCCTTGGAGATAGTAGGAAGATAGTGGAAAATGGCAGGATAGTTACCTGTATAGCCTACTAAAATCTATCCAAGTTCTATTAAGTCTTTGGTTTTGGACTCTGGTTTATGGGGGTAGGAGAGCAGGATTTTCATTGAGAAGGAATCAAAAATTAAGTGGAGTTCAGGAAAATTTACTTGTACAAATGACAAAATGTCAGTTACATTTCAAAATGAGTTGCTTCACTTAGGCTACTTTATGAGTAATTACCAAGAACCCTGAAAAAATATGGGAGGTAGCTTACATTTTGTCAATTCAAAAATGCTCAAGATTTAAATTATATTCTATTTATAATAGGTAATAAAGACATAATACTACTAAACTTTATACAACCTACAAATAATCTACATTAAACTCAAAAAATGTGTGTTGCTTATTGTGTCAAAAACAAACCAACAAGCAAACCTGCCTTAGGCTCTGAGGAGACAAAAAAGATAAGTCACAAATTCCTTTCCGGGTTTCTAAAGACATATGGCCCATAAAGAGAGGCACAATACAGTAAACTGTTATGTGGCATCTGAGGGGGAAAAGTCCATTCTTTAGAGGGAAATCAAGGAAAGCTTCATAGAGGAGCTGGCATTGAATTCAGGCTTTAAAGGATGGGTACAATATTAACAAATGAAAGGGAGGAAAGAGGAATTCCTTGGCATATTGAATAGTCTAAGCAAAACCAGAGAGATTAAAAGGAAAGGAACTGTTCTTGGGACAGAGAGCAAACCAATTATCTGGAAAGATGAGAATGACTTGGAGTGTCAGGCAACAGGAAGCTATTAGTTTATTAACAAAGAAATTTTTTTTTTTTTTTAAATGCAATTTATTTCTTTAACATATTTGGTTTTCAGCATTGATTTTCACAACAGTTTGAATTACAAATTTTCTCCCCATTTCTGCCCTCCCCCCCCACTCCAAGATGGCGTATATTCTGGTTGCCCTGTTCCCCAGTCAGCCCTCCCCTCTATCACCCCCCTCCCCTCTCATCCCCTTTTCCCTTCCTTTCTTGTAGGGCAAGATAAATTTCTACGCCCCATTGCCTGTGTATCTTATTTAACAAAGAAATTTAAGATAGGATGAGATACCAAACACATTTTCTATTAAGATAAGTGATTAGCTTACTAGAGAACATATTGTTATATTTTCAAAGTGCTTCCTATGAATAATGAATGAATGAATGAACTGTGAGCTCCTTGAGAACAATAATTTGTTTTTGCCTTTTTTATATCTTCAGTGCCTAGCCAAGTGCCTGGTTCATAGTAGGAAATTAAGAAATGCTAGTTGATTGACTTTGATGCCTCCCTACTGATTGAAAAATGGGATAAAATATGACCTTAGTCTAGCATTAAAAGCCGATCTCCAGGATTCCTTTTTAGTACTATTTCATACTCCTTCTCTCTACACATACTGTTGTCCAACTAGAGAGAAAACAACAAGGATCTCTGTGGCAGAAACAGGAATCCAATTGTGCTGGAAAATAAAGGAACTACCGTTGCCTTGATTATCATCTCTCCCCATACCTTGATGGAGATAACCCAGGACTCTGAACCCGAAAGACTTAGGAAAATCAGTGTCCCTGAAATCACCAGACCTGTTTCCAGTCCAAATCCCATAGTAAGTTTTGAAATGAGAAATTGTGGTAGAGAAGGGACCCACCTGCCTTAGGACCACCACCATCAACTACTAACTTAATGCTAACGATGGCAGAGAAGAACACAGGAGGCCTGGAAGTATGAGCATTGCCTCCTCTACACCTCCAGACCAATAATCCAACTTTCAGGCCAGACCTCAAAAACATCATTTTGTGGAGAAGGGAGTACCCATATAGGGCAACAAGTCAGCTTTGCTAAAGCAATAGAGGGGAGAGAGACAAAGACAGAGACAGAGAAACAGAGAGGCAGAGACAAAGAGAAGGAGATAGACAGAGGCAGAGACTCAGAAACACAGAGATGGAGACAGAGAGAACAGAGAATGTTGTACAGAGTAACCATAATATTCTAAAGGTGATCAATGAGTAAAAGACTCAGCTACTCTGATCAAAACAATTTGAAAGAACCATTAGTGACACTATCCACCTCCATAGAGAGAACTGATAAACTCTGAATGCCAATTGAAACATATTTTTAAAATTTTTCCTCTTTTTCAAAATCTGTGTTTTCCTTTGCAACATGCCTAATATGGAAATAGGTTTTGTATGACTTCACATGTATATCATTATCAAATTGCTTGCCTTCTCAAGAAAGGGGGCTGGGCAGGAGGAAGGGAGTGAATTCGGAGCTCAAAATTAAAAAAAAATTAAAACATTATTACATGAAATTGAGAAGTCCTTAAATTATTAACATATATTTTAACAAAATAAACAAATGGGAGAAGGAGAGACAAAAGTCAAAGTGCTTAGTTATCCTGCCAGAGGAGGGCTTAGGAAATGTCTTTAAGATAAAACATTATTCCACAGATATCCTCTATTTTGTAATCTGCAGTTGAAAGGATGATTTATACTTAAGCTTAAACCTACATATTAACATATAAGTATAAACTTAAGTGACTTATTATTTTTAAGGTGTTTGCCATGTTTAAAGGAGATGAATTTTATTTGTAAATATTTCCTTTGACTCATTTCTAAGAAAGTGAGATCCTTAGAAATAACTCATAAATAAGATAAATAGGATCGTTGACAATAATTCTAAGCACAAAAAATGTACGATTATTCAATAACCACCTTGGGTCATTTGAGACCTGCCTAGAAATAAAGACATGTAGATTTTCCAAAACTCAGGTGAAAAAGATAAAGGAAAAACCAGATGAGAAACAGACTTCTGATTACTCCTCTCCTCTTAGGAAGAAGAACTTTCTATCCACATTTAACCACATCAGACCTTTGACAACCACTAGAAGGTAAGGTACTTGATGATATACTCTAAAACTGTTGCTTAAAATACCCAAACACACACACACACGCGCACATGCACACACATGCACACGGAGAAAGAGACAGTCAGAGAGAGAAAGAAAGAGAGAGGGAGAGTTGTCTGAAAATTTTGACTTGATCGTTTTGTAAACTGAAATGTTAGGTAGTCCTAATACTAGGAATAAGAATATTCCCAGAATCTAGTAAAATGTTTTTCATGTTACATACTGACACATAGTAGTCTTTTTGTTTGTTGAAAAATAAAGAAATTATCAAAGACAAAAGAGCTGCTTTTGATTGTTAAAAAAGGTTATGGTATATGAACATGATAGAATACTATTGTGCTGCAACAAATGGGGAAGATACAGACTTCACAATAACCTGGAAAAACCCACACAATATAATGCTGAGTGAGTGGAGCAGAATTAGGAGAACATTATACACAATCACAGATACATGGATTCTGTGATGACTAACCTTGATAGACCTTGCTATTCTCAGAAATGCAAGGTTCAAAGACAACTCCAAAAGACTCATGAGGGAGAGAGCTACCTACATCCAGAGAAAGAATTGTAGAGACTGAATGCAGATTGATACAAACTGTTTGCTCTCCTTAATTTATTCTTTTGTTTTTTTTTCTTTTGTTTTTGTTTATTTTTTTTGTTTTGTTTTGTTTCTTCTTTCTCATGATTCATTCCATTGGCCATCATTCTTCTTTACAACTGGACTATTGTGTAAATAAGTTCAATGTGAAGGTATGTAGGAGATATATTGGATTCCATGCTGTCTTGGGGAGGGAAGGTGGGGGGGGGAAGAAAATCCAAAATTCAAAATCATGCAGAACTGAGTCTTGTAAACTAAAAACAAAAAAATCTTAATTAAAAAAATGAGATTTTATAAAACAATATTCAGTGCATCCCAAGTAGATTCAGGAAAAAAAAATATTTGACATAACTAGTTTGTATAAAAATGTGACAACCAAATATATATATATATATATATATATATATATACACACACACACACACACACACACACACATATATAATGTATGTATATATATATATACATATATATACACATGTAACATATTATTTTATGAGTAGAGTTACTTAAAAGTTCATAGAGGAATATTTTTTGTATGAGATATTTTTTAATTAATTCATTCATTTTAACTTTACATCATTCAGTTACACAAGGTTTTGAGTTCCAAATTTTCTGCCCCTCCCTCTCCTGCCCCCTCCTGCCCCAGATGGCAGGCAATCTGATATAGTTTCTATAAATATCTTCACATTAAGCTTCTTTTCCCAATAATCAAGTTGTAAAGAAGAATTATAACCAATGATATGAACCATGAGAAAGAAAAAACACCAAAAGCAAAATTAAAAAAAGAGAGAGCAAATAGTTTGATTCAATCTGTATTCAGACTCCATAATTCTTTCTCTGGATGTGGATAACCTTTTCCATCATGAGTGTTTTGGATCTGTCTTAGAACTTTGCATTGTTGAGAAGAGCAGAGCCTATCAAAGTTAGTCATCACAAAAGCAATGTGCCTGTGTGTGTGGGTAATTAAAATGGGCTCCTTAGCACAAGCGCCCTTGAAGAGTTTGGCCTTTGTTTCCTTTGATTAATTCAGTGTTTTTGATTGAGTCTTACTAGGTGCTAAGCCCCAGGCCCAAACCCCAATTAGGTGTAAAACCTTAGTGGGTGTGGATTGGCAACTAAGGTGGGGCCCAAGGTGGGACTAACTCCAGGGAGGGCCTAGTTTACATGTCTGGGAGAGCAGAGGCTTTTAGACCACATGGGTCTAAGTGCGCCTCTCTGTGATGATTCTAGGTCACGAGGGTGAGTCACATGCCGAAAAAGATATAAAAACCAGGGGTTGGGTGTTTGTTCTTTGGAGCTCTCTTTGCTGCAGGAGTGGTGGCATGTCACTCTGGGCCAGCCCTTGTTCTGAGCTCCCGGGTTAAACCTAGATGTTGGTAACTATGAATTGAATTGGGTCTGTCTGTTGATATTTGTAATTTGTTTGTATTTTATTCTGAAGTTCAGGGTGCTGGTTTTTTCCCCTGAACTAAGTGAGTGCTGTCTGTATGCTGGATTAAAGTAAACCTGTTAACCCCTTTAACCTTGCTGTCCTTATTAAAGCAGATCAAAAGAACCTGTGCTTTCCTGGCATGCTGACAGCTTTCTGGGTGCTGACTGTGGGTGGATCTTACACCCCCACAGAAGCTGCTGGCCGGATTGCTGAAACACTGTGTTTGTGTACAGTGTTCTCCTGGTTCTTCTCCCTTCACTCATCATCAGATCATATAAGTCTCTCGAGGTTCTTATGAAGTCCATCTGCTCTTCATTTCTTATAGCACAACAGTATTCCATTATATTCATATACCACAATTTGTTTAGCCATTCCCCAAATGATGGGCATCCTCTTCATTTCCAGTTCTTTGCCACCACAAAAAGAGGTACTGTAAATACTTTTGAACATACCAGTCCTTTACACCCTTGTATGATCACTTTGGGATAAAGCCTTTGAAGTGGTAATGCTGTGTCAAAGGGTATGCACATTTTTATAGCCTTTTGGGCATAGTTTCAAATTGTTCTCAAGAATGGTTGGATCAATTCACAACTCTACCAACAATGCAAGAGTGTTCCAATTTTCCCACATCTTCTCCAGCATTTATCATTTGCCTGTTTTGACATGTGAGCCAATCTGACAGGAGAGATGTGGTACCTGAGAATTGTTTTGATTTTCATTTCTTTAATCAATAGTGATTTAGAGCATTTTTTTCATATGACTATAGATATCTTTAATTTCTTCCTCTGAAAACTGCCTGTTTATATCCTTTGACCATTTCTCAACTGGGGAATAACTTGTATTCTTATAAATTTGATTCAGTTCCCTGTATGTTCTAGAGATGAGGCCTTTGTTAGAGACACTGGTTGTAAAAATGCTTTCCCAATTTTCTGCTCCCTCCTACTTTTGGTTGAATTGGCTTTGTTTGTACAAAATTTTTTCAATTTAATTTAATGGAAATCATTCATTTTGGTTTTCATAATGCTCTCTTTCTCTTGTTTAGTCATAAATTCTTCCCTTCTTCATAAGTCTGACAAGTAAACTATTCCCTTCTCACTCAAATTGCTTTTAGTGTCAGCCTTTATATCTAAAGGTTTTATTTTGGTATATGGAGTAAGATATTGGTCTGTGCCCAATTTCTGCCAAAATATTTTCCAGTTTTCCCAGCAGTTTTTGTGAAATAGTGAGTTCTTATCCCAGAAGCTGGACTCTTTAGGTTTGTCAAAGAGTAGATTACTATATGCAATGACTACTGCATCTTGTGTACCTAACCTATTCCACTGATCCAAAACTCTATTTCCTAGCCAGTACCAAGCAGTTTTGATGATTGCAGCTTTATAATACAGCTTAAGATCTGGTATGCTAGGCCTCCTTCCCTAGCATTTCTTTTCATTAATTCCCTTGATATTCTGGATCTTTTGTTCTTCCAGATGAATTTTATTTTTATTTTAACTAGGCCTATAAACTAATTTTGGGTAGTTTTATTGGTATGGCATGAAGTAAGTGAATTAATTTAGGCAAAATTGTCATTTTTATCATATTAGCTTGGCCCAACCATGAGCAACTGATGATTTTTCATTTATTTAGATCTGACTTTATTTGTGTGAGAAGTGTTTTGTAATTGCACTCATACAGTTCCTGGGTTTGTCTTGGCTGGTAGCCTTCCAAATATTTTATAGTGTCTACAGTAACTTTAAATGGAATTTCTCTTTCTATCTTTTGCTGTTTGGCTTTGATAGTATTACATAGGAATGTCATGGATTTATGTGGGTTTATTTTATATCCTGCAACTTTGCTAAAGTTATTTATTATTTCAGATAGCTTTTTACTTGGTTGTCTAAGATTTTCTAAGTATATCATCATATCATCTGCAAAGAGTGTTAACTTAGTTTTTTCTTTGTCTATTCTAATTCCTTCAATTACTTGTTTCTTCATTTATTGGTAAAGCTAACATTTCTAGTATCAAATTGAATAAAAATGGTGATAATGTACATCATTGTTTCACCAACCAATATTATTGGAAATGCATCTAGCTTCTCTCCATTACATGCTTGCTGATGGTTTAGGGTAGATACTACTTATCATTTTGAGGAAGATTCCATTTATTCCTATGCTTTGTAGTGTTTTAATAGGAATGGGTGTTACATTTTATTAAAAGCTTTTTCTGCATCTTTTGAGATAATCATATGGTTTCTGCTAGCTTATTATTGATATGATCAATTATGCTGATAGTTTTCCTAATACTGAACCAGCCTTGAATCCCTAGAACAAATCCTACCTGGTCATAGTGTAGTATTCTTGTGATAAGTTGATGTAATCTTTTTGCTAATATTTTGTTTAAAATTTTTGCACCAATATTCATTAGGGAAATTGGTTTATAATTTTCTTTCTCTGTTTTGGCTCTTCCTTGTTTAGGAATTAGTACCATATTTGTGTCATAAAAAATTGTGGAACTCTTTCTTCACCTATTTTGCCAAATAGTCTATAAAATATTGGAATGAATTGTTCTTTAAATTTGTGATAGAATTCACTTGTAAATCCATCTGGCACTGGAGAATTTTTTTCCTAGGGAGTTCATTGATGGCTTCCTCAATTCCTTTTTCTGAGATGGGATTATTTAGGTATTTTACTTCCTCTTCTGTTAACCTGGGCAATTTATATTTTTGTAAATACTCGTCCATTTCCCTCAGGTTGTAACATTTATGGGCACGCAATTGGGGAAAATAATTCCTAATTATTGTTTTAATTTCCTCTTCTTTAGAGGTGAATTCACCCTTTTCATTTTTGATACTGGTAATTTTCTTTTCTTTTTTTTATTTCTTTAAAACAAGTTTACCAAAGTTTTATCAATTTTATTGTATTTTTTATAAAACCAGCTCTTAGTTTTATTTATTAGTTCAATAGCTTTCTGGATTTCAGTTTTATTAATCTCTCCTTTGGTTTTCAGTATTTCTAATTTGGTATTTAATTGGGGATTTTCAATGTGTTCTTTTTCTAGCTTATTCAGTTGCATGCCCAATTCACTGATCTCCTTCTCCTTTATTTTATTCATGTGAGTATTCAGAGATGCAAAACATCCCCTAAGAACTGCTTTCACTGAATCCCATAAGTTTTGGTGTGTTGGCTCATTATTGTCATTCTCTTCAATGAAGTTACTGATTGTTTCTATGATTTGTTGTTTGACCTACTCATTCTTTAGAATTAGATTATTTAGTTTCCAATTAATTTTTAGTCTATCTTTCCATGGTCCTTTATTACAAATAATTTATGTCGCATCATGGTCTGAAAATGATGCATTGACTATTTTTGCCTTTCTGCACTGAACTGTGAGGTTTTTATGCCCTAGTAAATGATCAATTTTTGTGTAAGTACCATGTATTGCTGAGAAAAAGGTTTATTTCTTTTTATCTCCATTTAGTTTTCTCCAGCGTCTATCATATCTACCTTTTCTAAAATTCTATTCACCTACTTAACTTCTTTCTTGCTTATTTTGAGTTAGATTTATCAAGTTCAGAGAAGGGGAGTTTGAGGTCTCCCACTAGTATAGTTTTGTTGTCTATTTCTTTCAGTAACTTCCTTAACTTCTCCTCTAGGAATTTATATGCAATACCACTTGCTGCATATATGTTAAAAAATGATATTACTTCATTTTCTTTCTACCCTTGCTTTTGTTTTTTACTTCACCTGAAGCATAATATATTCTTCTCCAGCCTTTAACCTTTACCCTGTATGTATCCCCCTTGTTTCAAATGTGTTTCTTGTAAACCACGTATTGTAGGATTGTGGTTTTTAATCCATTCTGATAACCACCTCTGTTTTATGGGAGAGTTCATCCCATTCACATGCACAGTTAGGATTAATATCTATGTCTTTTTCTCCATCCTTTTCAACCCACTCTGTTTATACTTTTATTTCTCTCTTCTCCCTTCCTCTCTCCAGTAGAGTTTTGTATTTGACCACTGCCTTTCTCAATTTTCCCTCCCTATCACCAATCAGTGTGGTTTTTTTTCCCTTTTTTTCTTTTACCTCTCTAATTTGGTTTTTAAAATCCTCCTTGAGCTCATCCAGGAATGCTTTTTGGGCTTGAGGCCAATTCATATTCCCTTTTGAGGTTTCAGAAGTAGGTATAATGTCAATACTGTTCTCTCGTGAATTGGGATTTTGATGTTCTCTGTCTCCATAATAAGAATCAATGGTCTTTGTTTTTCTAGATTGCTGCTTCATACTGGTTGTCTTTTTCCTTGCTTTTAAAGTGGATTTCTGCTTCTGGGGCCCAGGAGGCTCTGTCCAAAGCTTCTTCTGCTGGGAACTGGGGGCCTGTTTACTGGCTCTGTGTGCTGTGGCCTCTGGTTTTGTCAGCTAGAGGCTATATAATGCTGCCTCTCACCTGGTGCTGAGTTGGAGGTGGCTGGTGTGTACCAAGATCGAGGCCAGCTGAAGTCTTTCTGAGTTTCTCCAGAGGTTACATTGAAGCTCTCAGCATGAGGCATGGGGGAGGAGTGGTCTGGCCAGTGGAAGTCTCTTCCCTAGGGTGGCACTATATAGCATGGATGACCTCAGCGGCCAACTTTTGCTGGTGTCTGCCAATTGCTTTGCCTGTGCAAAGGCATACCTGGTGTCCTGGTGTTGGCACTTATGGGCTCCACCACCCTCAGACTCAGGAACTTCTGCTGGTCTACTGAGGTGGGGACTGTTGGGATGAGAGGAGTCTGTCTCCCCAGCCTCCTGAGCTAAAAGACTGCTGAAATCCCACTTCTGAATCTTCTGTTCCAAGGTTTTTTTTTACCAGGACAGTATTCTCTGAGTCATAAAAGGTAAAGAAAGGAGGGATGAGAACACCTACATTTTACCTAATCATCATGGCTCCCAGAAGTTCAAGAAAGCACTTTTCAAACCTTTAGACTGTAGGCTGAAAGCTCAGGAGTAGCTGCTGCCATGGCTACAGGCTCTGTTCTATCTCGCCTAGCTCTGACAGACTCCCATCCTGGGCCAAGAGGCCTGCAGATCACCACCGCAGCCCACAATTCAGCCCTAGGCCTGCTCCCACTCCCACTCCAATATGGTTTAGTTCTATGTGCTCAGTGCTCTCCAGGAATAACTAAAAATATTTTGATAACCAGAGAAATGAATAAGTCAGCAATTTTGAATATATATTTCTTAAATTCTATATTGGGTCTATGTAGAAAAAAGTTTATTTTTTAACTGTCTATGGAAATTAGAACTGTTATAATTTTTTTACAAATGTAATATAATATTAGACAATGTATAACAAGTTACAAAATTGTACCATTAGACTCAATTATCATAGTGCTAAAAATGTTATTAAAATACTTTCACAAAATACCATTTGTAGAAAGCAATTTTTATTAATGCCTTTTTGTGTCATTTATTTCTGAGTTCTTTATCCCTTCACCTGTGTATCAGTAAGGCAAGATTCACTGTACAGCAGGTGACCATAAATATGCCTGTATGGTTGGACTCTCTATGTAGAAGGAAGAAGAAGTAAAACATTTATTCACACACCAGAAGATCAAATCCCAAAAGCAATAATTCCAATTCGACATCTGAAAACCAGTAAGTCCACTTCAATGTAACTGTGAGAAAATTAAATTAAACATACTAGTTCAGTGGAAAAAGTCAGCACCCAGAATTTCAGAGAAAACACAAATAGAAATTACAAACAGAAATTATATAAACAGTGCAAATAAACACAAATCAACAGACAGGCTTCTGGCTGTCTGTCAGAGATATTACATATATAGTTATTGGAGAGAGAAGCAGCAACATCAGAGTTTTTTGAAGCCAGGTGGGGCTACTTCACACCTTGTCTGGCCAAATCACATTACACCCTTCCAGTGAGTAAGCCCCCAAAGCAAAACCATTTGTCCCACAGTTCTGAGAGTTCTGCATTCTCAATTTTTGATTCTGAGTTCAATGGCTATCCTTTGGGTATATATACCCTTTTTCAGGGCCCAAGGGCTAGACATCTCTCCAGGGCTTCACACCTCTCCTGACCTAATCAGCAAAAGGGTGTGGGACTTCCCAAAAACAAAGGCATGACTCAATCAAAGGCACTTGATTGTCTTGGTGCTGAGAAGCACTCCAAAAGCAAAAACAGAAAAAATGTCTCACTGTGCTTGCCTTCACACTCAGTGTCTCTTAGTCCTTCCAGTTCTGTCTGTCTGTCTGTCTGTCTGTCTGTCTGTCTGTCTATCTCTTACAGTTCTCTGTCTCTGCCTCTCTGAGCTTAATGTCTGCCCTCAGTGTATGGGTGTGTGTGTGTATACATACACACACACACACACACACACACACACACACACATATATATATATATGTATATGTATGCACATATATAGGCTTATATCTGTGTATACATACACACAAACACACACATATGCACACATATACACATACATGCACACACACATATACATACACTTATGTGTATACATATATTTAAGCATATTTGTGTATGTATGCATATATGTGTATATATGTTATATCTGTGTGTATATGTATATATGTATGTACATGTATATATGTATACATACATATATATGTATATGTGTATGTATATATGTATACATACATATATATGTATATGTGTATGTATATATACACATATACACACATATACACACATATACATATATACATGTATATATATACATATATACATGTGTATATGTGTGTGTGTATATATATACATATGCACACATATACACATACATGCACACACACATATACATATACATACACTTATGTGCATACATATACATATATTTAAGCATATTTGTGTATGTATGCATATATGTGTATATATGTTATATCTGTGTGTATATGTATGTACATGTATATATGTATACATACATATATATGTATATATGTATATGTGTATGTATATATACACATATACACATATATACATGTATATATACATATATACATGTGTATATATGTGTGTGTGTGTGTGTGTGTGTGTGTATATATATATATATATATATATATATATACATGTATACCTCACACACACACATATAGGCATCATACCTAAACAGCAAAAGGGTGTGGGCCTGGAGCTTCTCCTCCACTTAGCAAAAGGATGTGGGACAGGCTACAAGCAAGCCTCCCATAATCAAGCTTCCCTTACGTAGGTCCACCTGAGGCCTATTAAATGGGCAGGGAAGTTCTTTTACTCAACACCACACCCTGCTTTCCAACTGCCCACTGTTATATTCAAGAAGAACATTAAAAAGGAAAAAAAATAGTACATCAAATATGCTGGCCACTACGCCCAATAAACACCTCTGATAATATATGTAATATTACATGACTATAGTCTCATGATCCTTTCATGAAGGGAAGGGATCACATTTTCTCGACTCCTTTCTAGGACAAACCTTGGTCATTGTAACATAGCATTTATTTTCATTTTTCTTTTTGGCTTTCTGTTTACATTGTAAGTAGTAAATCATAAGCCATTGTTGACTGTTTCCTAGTTCTATTCATTTTATACTGTATTTATTTATGTCTTTTCATACTTTATGATTTTTTTCTAAGTCATTAGTTCCAACACAATTGCAATATCTCATAAAATCCATGTAATGCAATTTACATAGCCCTTACCTAATAAGTGCTTATATATTTTTCTACTAAAAATAATTTATGTAATGTTAGTTTTCAACATTCACTTCCATAAGATTTTGAGTTTCAAAATTTCTCCCCTTCCATGTCCTCCCCCCTCCCCAAGAAAGCGTGCAATCTTCTGTAGGCTCTACATATGAATTCCTATTAAACATATTTTCACATTAGTCATTATGTAAAGAAGAATTGTAAATAATGGGAGATGTAATTGCATCCAAAGTGGGACTTTTTGCTGTTTTTGTCTTTTAGAGTGCTTCTCAGCACTAAGACAACCAAATGCCTTTGATTGAGCTTTGCCTTTGATTGAATCAAGAGTCACATGGGTGTGACGCCCTCTGACCCTGAAAAAATTTATATATACTCTGAGGTTAGAATTTTACCTGCGGGCTCACTCACTGGAAGAGTGTTCATGTGATTTGGCCAGATGAGGCTTTGGGTAGACTTAAGGAGATCATGGCTTCAAAAACCCAGATGTTGGCCGCTTCTCTCTCTGGTAACTATGTATGTATTTTTACGAATAGGCAGTTAGAAGCCCTGTCCGCTGATTTGTGTTATTTTCTCTGTTTATACAATTTCTGCTTGTAATTTCTCTTTAGGTTTTCTCTCATGTTCAGGATGCCAACATTTCCCCCTGAACTAAGTAAATGACATATGTATGTTTAATTAAAGTGAGATTGTAAACACCTTAAAGTTCCTTTCCCTAGAAAAGCATATCAAAGCCCCTGTGCTAGCAGCCCTCCTGTGTGCTGGTGTTGTTGGTCTTACAATTCCACAGCAACTGCTAGTAACATTGATGTTACAGGAGGAACCACAAGAAAGAAGAAACGAAACAACAAAAAAGGAGAGAAAATAGCATGGTTTGATCGGCATTCAAAATCCAAAGTAGTTTCTCTAGATATGGATAGCATTTTCCATCCTGATTCTTTCGGAGTTGTCTTAGATCCTTGCATTGCTGAGAAGAGCTAAGTCTATCAAAGTCAATCATCACACAACATGGTTGTTACTTTGTAAAATGTTCTCTTGGTTCCACTCATTCCACTCAGTATCAGTTCATTCAAGAGTTTCCAGGTTTCTCTAAAGTTTACTTGTCCTTCATTTCTTATAGCAAAATAATATTCCATTACATTAATATACCACAACTTGTTCAGCCATTCCCAAACTCATGGCCATCTCCTCAATTTCCAATCCTTTGCCACCACAAAAAGAGCTACTATAAATAATTTTGTACATGTGGGTCCTTTTCTCACATTTATGATCTGCTTGGGCTATAGCCCTAGAAGCAATATTTCTGGGTCAAAGTGTATGCACAGACTTATAGCCCTTTGGGTATAGTTCCAAAATGCTCTCCAGAACCATTAGATCTGTTCACAACTCCAACAATTCATTAGTGTTCTAATTTTCCCACATCTTCTCCAGCATTTATAATTTTCCTGCTTTGTCATGTTAGATAATTTGTTAAGTGTTATGTGGTACCTAAGACTTGTTTTGATTTGAATTCCTCTAAGCAATAGTGATTTAGAACATTTTTTTTCATATGAATATAGACCACTTTAATTTCTTCCTCTGAAAACTGCCTATTCATAACCTTTGACCATTTATCAATTGGGGAATGACTTGTATTTGACTGAATTCTCTGTACATTTTAGAAATGAGGCCTTTATCAGAGACACTGGTTGTAAAAATTCTTTCCCAGTTTCTTGCTTCCCTCGTAATCTTTGTTGCATTGGCTTAGTTTGTGTAAAATCTTTTCAATTTAATGTAACCAAATTAGCCATTTTCCATTTTATAATGTCCTCCATCTGACAGGTAATATTCTTTGCTTTCCCAGTTTGCTTACAGTATCAGCCTTTGCATCTAAATCATGAACCCAGTTTGACTTTAGAAGCTGAGGTTTTGGGTTTATCAAACAGTAGATTGCTATAGTTACTGACTACTGTGTCTTGCATGCCTAACCTATTCTACTGATCCATCACTCTATTTCTTAGGCAGTGCCAAGTAGTTTTGATGATTGCTGCTTTACAATACAATTTAAGATCTAGTTTGGCTAGGCCACCTTCCATTGCATTTCTTTTAATTAATTCCATTAATATTCTGTACCTTTTGTTCTTTCAGATGAATTTTGATTATTTTTCTAGCTCTATAAATTAATTTTTTGGTAGTTTGATTGGTACGACTCTGAATAAGTAAATTAATTTAGGTAGAATTGTCATTTTTATTGTATTGGCTCAGCCTACCCATGAGCAACTGATGATTTCCCGATTAATTAGATTGAACTTTATTTGTGTGAAAAGTGTTTTGTAATTGTGTTCATATACTTCCTGGGTTTTTTTTAGCAGGTAGATTCCCAAGTATTTTATAATGTCCATAGTAACTTTAATAAAATTTCCTGATCTCTTGCTGTTGCACTTTGTTAGTAATATACAGAAATGCTGATGTTTATGTGGATTTATTTTTTCCAAGAGAGTTTCACCAACAGCCTTTTCAATTTCTTTTTCTGAAATGGGTTTAAGTATTTGATTTTCGCGTCTGTTAATCTGGACAATTTATATTTTTGTAAATATTCATCCATTTCACTGAGAATGTCAGATTTATTGGCATACGGTTGGGCAAAATAAGTTCTAATTATTGTTTTAATTTCATCTTCATTGCAGGTGAATTCACCGTTTTCATTTTTGATACTAGTAATCTTGTTTTCTTTCTTTTTAAATCAAATTAACCAAAGTTTTAACTATTCTATTGTTTTTTCATAAAACCAACTCTTAGTTTTATTTATTAGTTCAATAATTTTCTTGATTTCAATTTGATTAATCTCTCGTTTGGTTTTCAGTATTTCTAATTTGGTATTTAATTGAGAATTTTCAACTTTTTTTTTCTAGCTTTTTCAGTTGCATGCCCAAGTTATTGATCTCCCTCTTCTCTATTTTATTCAGGTAAGCATTTAAAGATATAAAACTTCCCCTAGGAACTACTTTTGCTCCATCCCATAAATTTTGTTATGTTGTCTTATTATTGTCATTCTCTTCTATGAAGTTATTGATTGTTTCTGTTATGTGTTTGACCCACTCATTCTTCAGGATTCTATTATTTAATTTCCAATTAATTTTTAGTCTATCTTTCCATATCCCATCATCACATGTAATTTTTATTGCATCATGATCTGAAAAGGATGCATTTAATATTTCTGCCTTTGTGCACTGGATTGGGAAGTTTTATGACCTAGTACAGGATCAGTTTTTGTGTAGGTGGCATATACCACTGAGAAAACTTTATATTCCTTACTATCCCCATTCAATTTTCTCCAGAGACCAATCATACCTACCTTTTTTTCTAAAATTCTATTCACCTCCTTAACTTCTTTCTTACTTATTTTGTGATTAGATTTATCTAATTCAGAGAGGTGGGAGGTTGAGGTCCTCCAATAGAATAGTTTTGCTGTCAATTTCTTGCTGTAATTCCATTATCTTCTCCTTTAAGAATCTGGGTGTTTTATGGCTTGGTACATATATGTTTAGTAATGATATTACTTCATTGTTTATGGCAGCTTTTAGTAGGATATAGTTCCCTTCCTTATCTCTTTAATTAGGTCTATTTTTGTTTTTTTTTTCTTTGTCTGGGATCAGGCTTGCTACTCCTGCTTTTTTTTTTCTTCTGCTGAAGAATAATGTATTCTACTCCAGCTTTTTACCTTTATTTTGTGTATATCCCTCTGTTTCAAATATGTTTCTTATAAACAACATATTGTAGGATTATGGTTTTTAATTCATTCTTCTATGTGCTTCCATTTTATAGTTGAGTTCATCCCATTCACATTCACAGTTATGATTACTGTGTGTGTCTTTCTCGCCATTCTGTTCCCCCATTTATACTTTTATTTCTCCTTTCTCCCTTTTCCTCCACAAAAGAGTTTTGCTTTTGACCAAACCCTCCCTCAATCTTGCCTTCCTTCTATCAGTCCTCTCTCTTTTCTTGCCATTTTCCCTTACCCCTTTTTTCTCTCCCTTCTAACCACCCCTCCCTTTTCTTTCACCTTTCCCTTCCTACTGCCAAAAGGGGGAGTCAGATTTCTATACCTGAGCATGTTATTCCCTCCTTGAGCCAATTCAGATGAGAGTATGGTTCAAACAATGCTCATCTCCCTCTCTTTATTCACTCTACTGTAATGATTTTGTGTCTCTTCATCTGATGCAGTAACCCTTTTCTGCCTTCTACTTTCTTTTTCTCCAATTACAATTCCTTTTTAGCACTTAATGACATTTTTATCATCACATCAAAGTCAATTCATACCTGCACCCCCAGTCTGTGCATATCCTTTCCAAATGTCATAATAAAGATAAGTTCTCCAGAAGTACAAGTAACATCTTCCCCTGTAGGGATGTAAAATCTTTGCCCTTATTGAATAACATGTTTTTTTTCTTTCCTGTTTACCTTTTTATGCTCCTCTTGAGTCTTATATTTGAAAATCAAATTTCCCATTGAGCTCTCATCTTTTCATCAGGAAGGTCTGAAATCCCCTATTTCACTTATGTCCTTTTCCTCCCTTGAAAGATTATTCTCAATTTCACTGGGTAGTTGATGCTTGGTTGTAATCCAAGGTCCTTTGTCTTATGGAATGTCATATTCCATCCCCTTTGATCTTTAAATGTAGAAGCTGCAAGTTCCTACATAATCCTGCCTGTGGTTTCACAATATTAGAATTGTTTCTTTCTCACTGCTTGCAGTATTTTCCACTTGACCTGATAATTATGGAATTTTGTTACAATATCCCTTGGCATTTTAAAATTGGGATTTCCCTCAGTAGGTGATTGGTGAATTCTTTCAATGACTATTCTACCTTCTGGTTCTAGGACCTCAGTGAAGTTTTTTCTTGATGAATTATTGAAAGATGCTGTGCAGGCTCTTTGTTTGATCATGGTTATTGGGTTGACCAATAATTCTTAAATTATCTCTCCTAGATCTATTTCCAGGTCAGTTGTTTTTTCCAATGAGGTATTTTGTGTTTTTCTCCTATCTTTTTCATTCCCTTCATTTTGTTTGACTGATTCTTGATGTCTCATAGAGTTATTAGCTTCCACTTGCCCAATTTTAATTTTTAGCAAATTGTTTTCTTCAGTTAGCTTTTGTACCTTCTTTTCCATTTGCCCAAATCTACTTGTTAAGGAGTTCTTTTCTATTTTGTCAGTTATATTTTTAAAGGAATTGCTCAATTTTTCTTCTACCTTTCTAATTTGACTTTTAAAATCCCTCTGGAGCTCTTCCAAGAATGTTTTTTGGGATTGAGACCAGTTCATATTCTCCTTTGAATTTTCAGATGTGGTGTATTAACACTGCTGTCCTCTTCTGAATTTGTGTTTTGATCTTCCCTGTCTCCATATTTAGAATCTATAGTCTTTGTTTTTCTATGTTGCTTGTTGCTCATGGAGTTTTCCTTTTCCCTGGCTTTTAAACTTGGTCTCTGATTCTGGGACCCAGGGGACACTGTCCCATGCTTCTTATTCTGGGGGGTAGGGGCCTGGTTATTGGCTTTGTGTGATGGAGCTTCAGATGCTGGCAGCTGGAGGCTATAAAGCCTGTAGCTTACACATAAGGTAGGGTGTTCTATCTGCTGGAGGTCACTTTGTCACCTGGGGCTGCACTAGAGCACAGGTAGATTCAGTTGCTGGTGGATGCCCATCATCCACGCAAGTGGTGGTTCTCAAAGCTGGAATCTGCCAGTTCACCTGACTATGCCAAAGCACACAGGGTGTCTTGATTTTGGTGCTTGCCTGTTCCACCACCCTGAGGCTCAGTATCTAATGCTGATCTGCTAAGGTGGGGCTTGCCAGGATGCCTCCCATCTTGTACCTGTCCTTTTCAGCCACAACAAAAGGACTTTTCTTGTTAACTTCCTCCCGATGCTCACAAGCTAAAAGATTGCTGCACCTTGCTTTTCTGCTGGTTCCTCTGTTCCAGGATATTTCCTGTGGCAGCATTTTCTGGAGTTTTTAAGGTCAATAAGGGATGGTGAGAGTGACTTGCTGCTTACTCTGCCAACTTGGCTCCTGGAAGTTCCTCCTCTTACTATTTTTTTGGCTGGCAAAAAAGTGAGCATCTTTTATCTTACTAGCAAATGTAGAAATAAAAAATCTATGCAGGTGGCATTATATAACCATTGATTGAGGGAATGATAAATTTAAGTGTGTTGTGTGAACATAATAAAAATATCATTATAACATTGGGAAGTGAAATGAAAACTATAGGGAAATGTACTAAAACACATTTATAATAAGTGAAGAAAGTAGATCAGATAGCAATATACAGACCAAGGTTAGTGACTACTGGTCTATAACTTTGAAGCCTATAAAAATTACAAAGAAAAAAACAAAGAAAGCATGCTGAAGAAAAACAAATATTATGTTTTTTCTTATTGTTTTGTCAGAGTTATTTTACCAATTTTTAAGAAAAATTGCCAAAGATTTGGAGCTTATGGCAATTTATGTGGTCATTTTTATCATTTGCTTATTTGAATGCTTCTATTAACGGTTACTAAATTAAGAATAACTCTTGTTTTGTTTGGTCTCATTACAAATGCCAGAATATCTACAATTACAAGCCTTCTAACTGGTACCGCAGTACAGTCTCTAAGGAATGGTACTTGACTGTTACATCTGCTTGTTCTATTAGACCTGTTAGAAACTGGCTAATGTGTGAATTAGCATTGTTCAAAGTCAGATGCATATCTTTTTTTTTTTCCTGAAGAGTTACATAAGTGGACAAATGAGAGGCAATGAAAAGTAATGCCTGTACTCATTAACTCCAAGATACTTTACTCTAACACTATGAGAGGAAAAGCCTCATGAAAATTTTTCAGAATGCTTTGTAAAACCTATCATCTGTCTTTTTCATATGATGTTTGTTTCAGTAATACCAGAAGCAAGGGAATTCAACTTTACCTGACTTTCTGATCTTTTAGGGAAAAGAAAACTGGAAAACAATTCCTCTGAAAAATTAAGCACAGAATTTAAACCTGTGCCACTAAGGAGAGTGCTAGACATAATTTTGAGGCACCCTATTCATTCACTGAGAAGTAAACATGCTATTCATTTTCTCCAAGGATATTTTATTTATGACAACAGAGAAAATAACTTTCAATCAGTCTCCATATGCTTCTTGAATTTATGCCTTTTGTAATTCCCCATGCCTTTTATGTTATAAGTGGCCTGTAATCTTTTTACAAGATCATTTAGCCTGAAAAATGTAATATATTTTTTGCTTGTACCCTTTCCAAAAGAACTTACTTACTGAAGTACTAAAAAGACATTGATATTGTGAGAAGGCTTTAAGGACCAATTCAAATGTTATCTTTTCTATGAATTTTTCCCAATCAGTAATGACATTTTTCCTTTGGAACTAAAGAACAATCTTCATGAAACATATCATATGCATTTTGTATGAATTATTTTGTAATTAAATTACTAGTTTATATCTTTTTCTCTTTATCTGATTGTAAGTTCTTGAGGACAATACTGTCTTTCTTAATTTATTTTTAATTTTCAAAATTCACTTCCATAAGAATTTGAGTTTCAAATTTTCACTCCATCTCTCTGCTCCCCCCATCCCAAGATTCCACATAGACATTCATATTGAACCTATTTTAACATTAATCATGTTGTAAAGAAGAATTAGAACCAATGGTGGGAAACAAGGGAAAGAAGAAACAAAAAGAGTTCACCAACAATGTTTTAGTGTTCCAATTTTCCCTCATCTTGTACAGAATTTATTATTTTCCTATTTTGTCATCTTAGCCAATCTGATAGGTATTGTTGTTTGGATTTGTTGTTTTGATTTGCGTTTATCTAATCAATAGTGATTTAGAGCATTTTTTTCTTATGACTATAGATAGCTTTAATTTCTTCATCTAAAACTTCTTATTCATATCGTTTGACCATTTATCAATTTGAGAATGACTTGTATTCTTATGGATTTAACTCAGTTCTCTACATATTTTAGTAATGAAATCTTTATTAGAGACATTGTTTATAAAGGACAATGCCATCTCATTATTTTTTATGTCCCGCATGACTTAAATTCATGTTCTCTGAATATAATAAATACTTGGTTGAAGACAATTTTTCTCCCAAGTTTTTCTCTCACATAGAATAAATCACTACTACCAAAATGATAAGCGAAAATGAGACAAGTCCAAATAATACTGGTCAACTTTTGAAAGCATAGATGATTTTTCCTTAGCAATTAGGGTCAATTGTCAAGTTCTCTCAATTGATCAAATGTTTCACCCACTCTGTGATTTAGACAAACAAAAAAATGTGTAAAATAGTTCATTTAAACACACACTCAATTCTCCCAAAATGTTGGATCCTCTTTGACTTGATATCTTTATGAACTGACAAGCTCAAGTTCCAAATACACACAGTGATGGTCTAGAATGGAAATAACATTTTCTAATATTCTTAGGTTCTGAATATTGATTTTTTAAAAAAGGTCATCTTTTGATGAAGAAGCTTGAGATCATTATAAGAATATCATAAAAACTTCCCAAAGGCAATACAACCCATTCTATTCAGGTGTATATTCATGATTTCATTATAAATGAAGAGATAGATTGAAGTAGTTGATAGAGATATGACTTTAAATCCAAGAAAGAGCTAAATTCAAGTCTTGCTTCTGACACATGCTGTCTGTGCCTAGGCAAATCACTTAACCTCTCAGTGCTCTAGCCAACTCTCTAAAATGATAAATTGAAGAGAAGGTAACAACCTGCATTGGTACAGCTATTTGCTAAAATAGGAGTTTCTTGTATAAATGAAATTATAGATCCACTCACTATGCCTGTATAAACTTATTGCTATTGAAAGTTTGATTCAGCAGACAAAAATGACACCTCAAAGGTTCTACTCCATCACCATATTTTCTATGACAGACTATAGAAATTCTGGTATACCCTGCTTACACAGTTGTATGTTAGATTTTTGGAAAGAGAGAACAAGAAGGATCAGCTTGTTTGATAACTGATGGATTGTTTAGATCAATCAGAATTCAACAAATAGATAAAGATGAGCAAAATTGCTTGTCACCAAAGAGTCAAAGCAAAAGACCTATTTTTTAAAACAGAAGTAATGTCCTTCAGATGCTTCTGTTTATGCAAAATGTAAATTGTGTTTATATGCATGTATACATATACAAATATATAATTGAGATAGAAAATATTATTCAATATATAAATTATTATTAAATATCTGTCTATATTTATATTTCATATTGATGGTCAAACTCTATGTTGTCTTTCCAGGTACTTATCATAATCTGAATAGTTTATATTTTTAGAATTAATGAATGAACTTACCTTTTCAATTCCCCAGACAATTCTTTACAATGATAAACCACAGGCATTTCAATATATAACATTCAGATTTTTTTTTAAATTGAGATCCTGTTTTAGAAGCATGGCCTCTATTAGTGGATGACCTATATTTGGGCTAATGTGGCATTTGAATTTAAAGCCCCAACCACCAGGCATCATTTTGAAATGTACTTTTTTGTACTTTATAGACAGGTTATACATATGCATATCCATTTGTATGTGAGAAATAAAATACAATGCTGTTTTTGAAGAATTCATTACCCAATGTCTAGCTTTATTACAGTGAATTACTAAGCTATGCTAGTTCTAATACACAAAATTTTAACTGTTATTGACATTTCATTTGGGGTTTTCTTGGCAGAGATACTAGAATGGTTTGCCATTTCCTTATCCAGGTAATTTTACAGATGAGAAAACAAAGGCAAAAAGGGTCACACAATTAATGATTGTCTGAGACTGGATTTGAACTCAGGGAGTTGAATCTTTTACCTTCAGCACTCTGTCTACTGTGTTACCTAAGTGCCCTACTACAAAATGTTCTTTTTCTGTAACGCCATCTCTCTCAGTCTTTTTCTACTCTTATATTCTCTTCTACCCTTCTCTTTCCTGATATTATATTTTAGCTTGATAATGAGAATTGAAAAAGTCTCCAAAGAATACAGGACATGAGTTTGTAAAAGGGGTGTGGGAGATGGTTCCCTTGTTGAATGCATAAAAAAGAGGAAGGTCATGCACATTACATGGAAGGAAAAGAATTGTATTTATAGACGCATAGCTAGCCAGCTAGCTAGCTAGACATGTAGACAAATATACATACATATATATATGCATATATATATGCATATATATATAGAGAGAGAGAGAAAGAGAGAGAGAGAGAGATGGATGGATTGATAAAAATGTACCCATTTAGAGGTGAGAACAGACACAGAGACAGACTGAAGCAGAAACAGAAATGGAAGTAAATTAATACAGTCTTAGAAATAGTTATAATTGTAGGCACAGAGATTATGGGAGTGGACCTGTTATTTTAATAGTATACAAAATGCTGTTTGAAGTATCTCCTCTGTCAAAATGTTTTTAATATTTTCACTGCAGCTCATAATCTGAGTAGTTTGCCTGAAATATTGAGATATTTGTTGGTTGTAGTTATTCATGCTCAAAAAAGACCAAAATGACATCACCAAATGACTTGGTGTCAAGGTACAGTGTGCCTGACTGTGACTGATGAGACCAAGATAAGCTTGAAAGGCTCTACCACATGTTGAACATAATTAGTGCACATGAACATATGGAGTAGAGATCCCTAAAAAATTTTATATCTCATTTTTGAGCTACTGAAACTGAGAGATTAAGTGACTTTCCAAGGGTCACCCAGTCAGTAATGATGAGATGTAGTCTTTGAAACCCAATCTTCATGACTTTAAGGTCAGCTCTTTATGCATTGTGACATACTGCTTCTAATGCACCTGATCTCATAGACACAGATATAGATAGAAATAGTTTAGATATCTAGGATTCTATAAGTTATTAAAGAATATATATCCATGTAGTAAAAGATGCACTTGCAAGAATTTAATTTTCTGCTTTTGAGTTTTTTTTTTAATCTAGACCTATAGTTTCTTTGGATTAGTAGCTCCTTATGTAAAAATGGCCACTATTCATAAAGATCAGCAACTTACCTAGACCCAGAGTTTTAGAGAGTTTCCTGAGGCACAAGAATTTATGTAATGTGTTCATGATTTGAGGAACTAAAGTTAGTATGTGTCAGAAACAGGACTAGGACTGAGGTCTTCCTGAATAATAATCTGGAATTCATTCTACCATCCTCATCAACCAAGTACAGTGGCAGAAAATTTCCCCTTGCAATTTAAGCATGGAAGAAATTACTCATTATTGAAGAATAGCAAAGAAAACCATGACTTGTGAAGTATTCCTTTATTTTTCATTTGGTCAAAGGAAATACTTTATATATTTCACCCATTACTATTCTGAGTGAAACCTGAGGCTGTTCTTTGAAATCCTTTCACTTACTGTGTGAAAAAAATCATTTGATTACCTTGTCAAGATCTCTCTTTATTTGGATTTAGCCACTGTCAAGGGAGAGAAATGGGTTCTGCATTGCATAATCCTGGATACCCATCCAAGGCAACATTAGTGAAACTTTTCTTGCTTCTTTGAATAGTTGAAAACCAGATTAGGTGGGGAAAAGATGCTGTGCAATGCTCAATTGACCCAAATTCCTTCATTATCCTAATTAGTAGAATTTGAAGGGCTGGATTGAATTCCTGTTTACTAATGAGATAAATTATTATTTTTGATTATATAAATAACCAATTATTACATGGGATTACAGTTTTCCCAATTTCCTTATTCAGGAACTAGCCTTTATAGGTCATGCAGTAAGTCTCTTAAGAACAAGGTTAATAGATGAGATTGGCTTAATCCTCCCAGACCATACCCTATCCTCAGCAAAGATCTGGAATGAAACTCTTCTACTCTAAGGAATTCCTTATCACAATAGGATGTTACTAATTACTAGAAAATATATCTTCTCATGATAGAAATTCTCCTGAGATGTTTTGATGACAACTAAAGGATCCAGGATGGTATAACGGAAAAAATGTAGATCTGGGTTAGGGAGAGAACTAGGTTTATTTGGAAGTCACTTAATTTCTCTGAGACTCAGTTTCCTTGTCTATAAAACTGGAAAAATAATAGGTGTAATATGTTCCTCACAGGGTTATTTTGAAGATAGAATAAATTACATATGCAAACATATTTTGCAAATCTTAAAAGCTTGCTTGCATTAATATCATCAATGCTACTATGCTGCTGGTGGTGGTGATGATGACATGCTAGGGGAGGCATTCATAGGTATTTGGCAACCTATCACAACAGCCAAGAGACTGTTAATAAATGCTGATTAAATTGAATTGAATTGACTTTAATTGAACTGCAGTAAGTGGATTAGATGAAATTGAATTAAAATCAAATGAACTTAATTGAACAGACCCCAAACAGCTTAATCTAGATACCCAGAAATGAGACTATGCAAACCAGAAACAGTCCAGAGCCTCTAGGAAATGTCAATAACAAATGTATCTATTTTGAGGTAGCTTCTGTATGGAAATTATTAACTAGGGACAGTTTCCCTTTCTGAGAATCCTAATAGACAAGTCATCCCTAACAAGAGAAAAAGGGCTATTAGATCCTCTCTGACACACATAAATACATGCACGTGTTTCGGGGCCATTGGTGTGGAAAAAGGCATAGGTAATGGATGTATCATTAAAAACTGAAGAGGGGGATTGTCCAAATGAGATGAGGTTGTAGAGACTCTAGAAAGGAGATAAAACTAAACAAAAACTTACTTGATGGTTCAGATATAGTATAAGTCAAATTATGCCAATTATGAGTATAGTACCACATATTTTCAGGCAGCTACATAGCACAGTGGATAGAGTGCTGGGTCTGGAGTCAGGGCCTGAGTTCATATCTAGCTTCAAACAGTTATTAGCTGTGTGACACTTGACAAGTCACTTAACTCTGTTTGCATAATAAGCTGGAGAAGGAAATGACAAACCATAACAGTATCTCTTTCACAAAAAACTCAAGAGGGGCCACAAAGAGTTCAACATGACTGAACAATAAAACTACACATTTTACAGTGAATTCATGGGGATATGTAATGAGCATGCAATGTTCTCGTATAATTTATGAAAAATGAACATTTATCTAAGATATTGTTAGTTCCATGGAATCTGACTAGTCTATAAAATGATATTAGTCCTGTTGACCAAAATGAAAACTTTAAAGCACTGCATTTGTATTTATTTTATCTAACTGTCCACATTTGTTTCCAAATGAGTACAATTTATACATTTTCAAGTGAAATGAATTTTATCTAAGGGGTCTTTTTTAGGATACATGACCAGAACATAATGTGCAGTGTTAGGATTTATGCCTGTCCAGAAGCTGGATTATCTTGGTTCTTTATTTGATAGCAAGAAAAAAAAAACAACTAAGCAAAATGCATGGCAGTGATGATCCCAGTAATCTAATGAAGTATGTCTTCAAGAAAATTCCTGAGTGGACTAAGTAAAATAACTATTTTTTTTCTGGAAATGGTCAAATGTGTGGGCATAGGAAAGTGTGGCTTTTCTTTTTTAGAGTACTACCAAACTATGTCACAAGAATTATCCAAACTCTAGATGATGAAATACTTCCTTAGCAACAATGCTATGAAGTAGGTACAATAAGTATTATTACTCAGATTTTTCAGTTGAAGAAAGTGAAATTCAAAGGATCATAGAGTGTTTTCAATAAATATTTTATTTATTTCATTAAATATTTCCCAATTACATGTAAAAACATTGCATACATTTAAAAAATTGAATTTCAAATTTTCTCCCTCCTTTAAAACCCTACTTCCTCCTTAGGAAGGAAAGCAATTTGATATTGATTATAAATGTGAAGTCATGCAAAATATATTTCCATATTAGCCATATTACAAAAGAAAAGACAAACAAAAAAGAGAGAAAAAGTAAAAGCACGTTTCAATATTCATTCTGAGTTCATCATTTCTCCCTCTGGAGGTGGATTGCATTTTTCAATACAGGTCCTTTGGAATTGTCCTGTATCAATGTCTTGATGAGAATAGCTAAGTCTTTCACACCTGATCACCTTTACAATATTGCTGTTTCCATATCACTTCATCTTGCATGAGTCTTCATAAACATTCCCAGGTTTTTCTGAAACCATCCTGCTCATCATTTCTTAAGGCATGATGTCATTCCACAACAGTCATCCCCCTTTGATTTCTATCAACCTAACTTTTCTAAAATTCTACTTATGTCTTTAGCTTACTTCTTGCTTATATTTTGTTAAATTTATTTAATTCTGACAGGGGGAAGTTGAAGTTCCTTACTAGAATAGTGTTAATGTCTATTTCCTACTTTAATTCATTTATCTTTTCCTTTCAGAATTTGAAGCCTATGTTATTGGGTACATATATGTTTATTACTAATATCACTTCATTTTCTATGATGCCTTCTAGTAAGATGTATTATTTCCTCCTTATCACTTTTAATTAGGTCTATTTTTTTGCTTTTGTTTTATCTGAGATCATGATTGCTACTCCTGCTCTCTTTATATCTGCTACCTCATAATAGATTCCGCTCCAGCCACTTATTTTATTTTGACTCCGTAATTCTCTGTTTCAAGAGCAATAGTAGTTTTTTTTTTCCAATGAATTATTTTACATGTTATTTTACTTCTTCGTTATTTTGACTTAGTTTCATTGTTTCTTGATATCTTATGGAGTCATTAGCTTCCACTTGCCCAGTTCTAAGTTTTCAGAATTTTTTTTTCTTCAGTGAGCTTTTGTTCACCCCT
The DNA here is from genome assembly GCF_011100635.1 of Trichosurus vulpecula. Taxonomy (NCBI): domain Eukaryota; kingdom Metazoa; phylum Chordata; class Mammalia; order Diprotodontia; family Phalangeridae; genus Trichosurus; species Trichosurus vulpecula. Next base: position 193,633,468 of record NC_050579.1, read on the forward strand.
TTCCATTTTGACTTTTCTGCTTTTTTAAGGAGTTTTTTTTTTTTATCAGTGAAGTTTGGGCCTCTTTTCCCATTTGGCTTAGTATGTTTTTTTTAAGCTGTTCATTCTTCAGTATTTCTGTGCCTTTTTTAAAGCAAGATATTAATTGTCTTTTAATACTTTTTTTTCTTCACTCTCATTACTTTCCCTATTTTTTCCCTCAGCTACTCTTATTAATTTTGAACATTTTCTTTTGTTTGTTTGTTTGTTTGTTTTAGCTTTTCCAGGAACTGTTTTTGGGTTTGTGTCCAATTCACATTTTTCTTTGAGGCTTTGCTTGTAGATGTTTTGACTTCATTGTTCTCTTCGAAATTTGTGTCTGGCACTAAAGTAGCTTTTTGTTGTCAGGTTCTTTTTGTTGTTGCTATTTGCATATTTTCCACCCTATTTCTTGATATTAAACTTTATGTTAAATTTGGGCTGTGTTCTGGGCATGAGTGGAAGAAGGGTATTCCCAAGCTTTTTTTTTTTTTTGAATTGCTGTTTTCAGAGTTCTGGGCATTTGGAAGTTTTTAGTGCTTCCAGCGTGGTTTGATATGGGAAGACATGGGGAGAAATATAACCTAGGTGTGATTCTCAGATAGAAGAAATTAGCATTAAATTGAACAAATAAATGATTGCTGAAGAATGTAGGATTTTAGCTGACACTTCAAATAAGCCAGGAAAGCCAGAAGGCAGAGACAGGAAGGAACTATGTTCCAGGCATGGGAAAACAAACAAACAAAAAAAAGAAAAGAGATTAGAGGTTTAGTCTTTTGTAAGGACCAGAAGGTAGTCCAGGGATATGATAAATTTTAGATCATCTTCCATGCAATATCTGCTGATGTTTTCAGAAGTTAGTCAGTGCTTTTATATAATTCACAAACATTAATGGTTATAAAATTACCATATATGATAAATAATATGGCTCATTGCTGTTCTTTTGAGGAAATAAAAAGGAATTTTTCTAGGTAATATGCTTTCATCACACATTCAGTCCTATGTCTGGGGACACGGTATTCTCCTGGGCTGTGGATTTCCTTATAGATTGAAGCACAGAACCTTTTGACTGCTAAGACCTTGATGAAGCTAATCACCCCTTCCAAGACACCAATAGGTCATTTATCTTTTTTGTGTTAAACTACACCATCAAGTTGTGGCTACACAATTCTATCAATATTTTTTTTTAAATGAGACAAAATAAGATAAAATCCACTACTTTAACAGTGGTTCTCGAATTTTTGGCCTCAGGACAAGGTTACACTTTTAAAAATTACTGATGACTTCAAAGAGTTGTGTTTGTGTAAGTGGTGATGTCTTTCAATATATTCCATATAATAAATTATTGATACATTGAAAAATAATAATTCAATAATTAATTTTAAATGATAATATATATTGATAACATAAATAATATATTTTTGTCAAAAGATAATATTTTCCAAAACAGAAAATAGTGAAAAGAGTGACTTTTTTTTTACATTTTTAGAAACATAACTGGCAAGTTGTTTTTTGCACTATCAATGTAAATATTCACATACTTGCTTTAGGATAAGTTATGAGATTCCCAAAAGTTATTCAATGAATTGAGTATTTCAGCATCACTTAGGTTTGTCATCAATCATTCATTTTAATGAAAATCTTCCTTGATGAATAGTTGGTGCTGATACTGTGTGAGTATCTGTAAAACAAAAAGTCCAAGAGTGTTTATAGATTTCTCCATTTGTAAGGCAGGAGTACAATTCTGAGTGGCCATTTTATCTCCATCTTCATATTTGAAGCCAAATCCTTGTTTCAAATGTTATGTGACTCCTCTAATATTCCATTATATGCTTGCAATAGTGAATGTGGAAAAAGAAATAATATTTTATTATTATTGTAAAAATATGTTTGAACTTACAGACCCCCTAAAAGTGCCTTGAGAACTCCTAGCAGTCCACACTTTCAGTATCTCTTATCTATAACCTAATAAAGAGAATTAAATTTATTTTTCTTAATAAGAGCATCATTTTGATAGAACTATGATCTCAGACTGTTTAATTTAATGATCTGAGGAGGAGTCAATACGTAGGAGTGAGAGGAAGCAGTTTTGACAAGCTCTTACAGGACACCTCCTCCACAATGACCTAGAAAACACACTAGACAAAATTCTGATCAGAAAAACCAAGAAAACATTGAGTCACATTTTTCCAGGGCAGAGAAGCTTAGAAAGACAGACATAGAGGTCTACAGACATTGGAGAATGGAGCTAGCCAGAAGGACATGGCAACAGGAATGAGGTTTTAAGGGCCCAGGATAGAAATCGTGCTAAGAGTTCACCAACACAGGAAGTATAGGATCAGAAAGAGATTCCAAGGTATCCTTGAACCAACATTCTTTGGGTGCAGAAATGGATGCCACCTGGCAAGTCTATAGCCCATTAACAATTTTTGGGTCATAAATCCAGAGGAAAAAGGAGAAGTCATGAGCAAGCATCATCCCTGCTTATATACTAAACAAATAACAAGCTCAAGAAATGTAGGTGTGTGACTCTGAGCCCAGGAGCAGAACAGTGACTTAGTTCCAGCCTTTAGCCCAACATGTAAGACTGCAATGGAATAACTAGGGTAAGAGTTCCAAAACAAAGTAGAGTCAGGAATCCATTCACTCAGAAATTACAATTCTGAAGGTATGATTCAACTCAGTCTTGATGTATGCAGCCAAATTCTTAGTTCATAGGGGATGTAACTTCTCAAATATTCTATTATATAATTACAGGAATGTAAGAAGGCAAATAATGTCTTATTATTTGAATATAATTTCCAATTCATGTGTTGGACTTAATTACTATTGATGCTCCAAAAGGGCTAGAAGTAACTGAATCCAGGAGCAATCTACTTAAAATTAACTACACACAAGCCAACAGACTCTAAATTTGGGTCAGGAACTTGTAGAACAGAACAAATTTTCCTTAGCTCACACTATTTTGGAAGCATTGCAAACTTGTAGGCCCACAGACTGAATTGTAAAAGCAGTTGTAGGACATAAAAGGATGGAAAGCCAAGGCAAATATCATCTTCACTTCAACAGTAGGCAGGGCTTAACACTAACGTAAAATCCAAAGTCAAGAAGTAATCTAGAAAAATATGGAAACAAAACAAACAAAAAATCTCCACCAAAAAGAGTTTCTATGGTAACAGGGAAGATCGAGAAATATACACAGAAAAAGAGAATAACCTGCGGATATCTATAAGCAAAACATCAAAGAAGAATTCAGATTTTACTCAAGCAAAACAATAATTCCTAGAATTCTTAATGAAAGAAATGAAAAGATCATTTAAAAAAAAAATCAAATAAGAGCTATGGAAGAAGGACATAAAAAAAATTAACAACCGGTAAAAGAAGTATAAAACCTTACTGAAGAAATAAGTCCTTGACAATTAGAATTATATAAATGTAAATTAATATCTGAGACATAAAGGAACAGTAAAATATTTTTTTAAAAAATTGAAAAGAAAAAAAATTGAAATATCTCATAGGAAAAAAAATAACTGACCTGGAAAACAAATTGAACAGAGATAACTCTAAAAACCATTTAAAAAAAAAGCATAGGCATCCTATTAAAAATCATAAGAAAAACCTTCCCAAATATCCTAGAGCCAGAAGGAAAAATTAAAATTGAAACAATTTACCACTTAATTCCTGAAATAAACCTTAAAATGGAAACACCCAAGAAAATGAAAGTTGGGGGATAGACAACACTTAAACCTCATTCACATATAAATTGGTTCAAAGAGGGAAATATATACATACTTAATAGGAAATAGAACTCTCTCTTGCCCAACAGGGAATTAGCAGGGAAAGAGGATAAAGAAATGGGGAAATGACAAAAGGGAAGGCAGACAAAAAAGGTGGTGGTCACAAGCAAAAAAAGACTTGGGAGGATAGAGAAAATAAAAATTAAGAGAGAAGGATAAATGAAAGAAAATAGGATGGGAGAAAATACCCAGTTAGTAATCATAACTGTGAATATAGATCTGATCAACTCCCTCACAAAACTTAAGCGATAGTAGAATGGATTAGAAACCAGAGTTCAACAATATGTTATATAGAAGAAACGCTTGAAATAAAGAGACAAATATAGAGCTAAAATAAGGGGCTGGAGCTGAATCTACTATATTCCAGCTCAAGTAAAATAAAAAAGACAGGGGTAGCAATCAGGATCTCAGACAAAGCAAAAGGAAAAAAAAATAGACCTAGTTTAAAAAGAAAAGCAGAGAAACTACCTCTTACTAAAAGGAACTGTAGATAATAAAGTAATATCAATACTAAATATATATGCACCAAATTGGACAGCATTCAAATCATTAAAAGAAAACTTAATTATAGGATAAAATAAGGAGTAAAACTATAATAGTGGGGTCTTCAACTTTACCCTCTCAAAACTAGATAAATTTAACTATAACATAAATAAGAAGTCAAGAGGATGAATAGAATGTGTAAAAGTTTAGATATGATGGACTTTAACCGATGGATGGTAGAGGGGTCAAAAAACTGTTTAGAAGGAGATTCTAGGGCACCCTATGCTGAAAAATGTTCAGGACCTTTTTTGAATTGGCTAAGCCAGTTCTGTGTCACAGTCCCAGGGTCAAAAGGAGTGATAGCACTTGTGGCTGAAGGGAAGTATGGGGTCCTGGCCCTGGTCCTGGTTCCAGGGAAGAGAGGAATGCTCACTTAAGGGAGAATAGTGATTCTGATCTCATTTCTGAAACAGAGGAGAGTTGTAGCAATTGTGAATACAGGAGAATAGGGGCTCTAGTTACAGTTCCAAGGGCCAAGAGGAGTACAAGCATTGGTGCTCACAGGAAAAGCATTCTTTTCCTGGGTAAAAACCAAAGCATAGGCCAAGAAAGCAGTAACCATACCTATCCCTAAATCAGGCCTATGTAGCATATGGCCTACAGGCATCTTGCAGCCAACCAAAGGATTTCAGGTGGCCCACAAAAAGTGTAGAGGATGTAAAAGAAAGTTAAGATGCAATGAGTGCTTTGTCCATGCCCCACTTAACCCACCTTCCACTGGTCACTATTGTACCCCTCATGACATTTGTCAGATGGGTTGCCACTGTGCAATCTCTCCTGTTTGTCATGTGACCCAAGGCAACCAACCATCCTCAGTCTGTCTCTCGTCTGAGAGTCATATCTTTTCACTGTGTTTTCTGTTGTTACTGATGTTGAACAGGGACAAAATGAGTGCAGCCATGCACCAATGCATCTGATGCCCACTATCTGATGAATGGCAACAACTGGAGTACTTCTTCCCCTCTCTCACTGCATGTTACGTGGATGTCTGGTGCTCTTTCCCAACTCAGAAACTAAGTTTAGTATTCTTTTCTATGTGAGGAGTTGTTGGGGAGATTTTTTTGGTTGTAACATTAAAATTTTGGAGGTGACTTTATAAAATAGGTGATAAAGAGAAATGGAACACTGAATCAGAACATAGAGTGTTTAATCTAGAGTGGACAAGTAGATACTTGTTTACTTACATGAAAGACAAAATATTGTGCCTTCTTTGCCAAAAAGTAACAGCCATTCTGAAGGAATGCAATCTTTGTCACCATTTTGAATCAGAACATCCTAACTTAAGCAAATAGGACACCAACAAAAAACATATTAAAGAGTCCAAATTATTGAAAAATCTCAGTGGAGAACAATGATTTTTCAAGAAAGTACAACTTGGAAAGTGAAGAGGTTACTAAAATTAGTTTTCAGATTTCTAAAGAAATTGCTGCTGCTGGGAAGTCTTTTACTGAAGGTGATTTCATAAAGGAGTGTTTGCTAATTGCAGTTTCTGGATTATGTCCTAACATTTTTTTAAAAAGTGTTTTTGAGAAATAGTTTAATCATTAATCATAATACTTTTGTTTGGAAAGTGAGTCACTAAAAACCTGTCTGAGGCCTGCAGAAGTTTAGCCTATTTTAATTTTGGCCCCTACTTACTGCCAAGCTGTGCAGGTCTGTCCTAGATCATATAACGTTGGGAACACCACAACCTACATATCCCCAGAGAAAGCTCTGAAAACAGCATCAAGAAAGGCTGAAGCTTAGGACAATGTTCTAACTACCCTGGGAATAGAGTCCAACTTTAAAATAAAGTTAAAAGTAAAAAAAAAATAGGCTGGAAAAATGAGCAAACAACAAGAAAGAATCTGACAATAAGAAGCTACCATGGTGACAGGAAAGATCAAGACACAAAGTCAAAAGAAGACAACAATGGCAAAGCAGCTACTATCAAAGCCGCAAAGAAAAATGTGAATTTGGATGTAATTCAAACAAGAAATCCTGGAGGTCCTCAAAAACACTTTTTAAAAAAAAAATCAAATAAGAGAGTAGAGGAAAAATAGGGAAAGGAAATGCAAGATTTTGTCAAATGGTGAGTTCCTATCCTAGAAGCTGGAGTCTTTGAGTAGATTATTATAATCATTGATTACTGTGTCTTGTGTACCTAACCTATTAGCCAGTAACAAGTAGTTGTGATGATTGCTGCTTGATAATATAATAATATATTCCTTTGCTTTTTTTATTAATGCCCTTGATATTCTTGACCTTTTGTTCTTCCAGATGAATTTTGTTGTCATTTTTTTTAGCTGTATAAAATACTTTTGGCAAATTGATATGTATGGCGCTGAATAAGTAAATTAACTTAGGTAAAATTGCTATTTTTATTACATTATCTCAACCTACACATAAGCAATTTATATTTTTCCAATTATTTAGGTCTGACTTTATTTGTGTGAAATGTGATTTATAATTGTGTTCATATAGTTCCTGGGTTTGTCTTGGCAGATAGACTCATAAATATTGTATATTGTCTACAGTTATTTTAAATGGAATTTCTCTTTCTATCTCTTGGTACTGGGTTGTATTGTTAATATGTAGAAATGCTGATAATTTGTGTGGGTTTATTTTATATCCTGCAACTTTGTTAAAGTGGTTAATTATTTCAAGTAATTTTTTAATTGATTCTCTAGGATTATCTAAACAAATATTTTCTAGGATTCTCATATCATCTGCAAAGAATGATAGTTTTGTTTCATCATTGCCTATTCTAATTCAACTTCTTTTTCTTCTCCTATTGTTAAAACTAATATTTTAATACAATATTAAATAAGTGAGGTGATAATGGACATCCTTTCTTCACCCCTGATCTTACTAGGCAAGTTTCTAGCTTATCCCATTATATATCATGTTTGCTGATGGTTTTCGATAGATAATATTTGTCATTTTAAGGAAAACTCATTTATTCCTATGCTCTCTAATGTTTTGAATGGGAATAGCTGCTGTATTTTGTCAAAAGCTTTTTCTGCAGTTATTGAGATAGTCATAAGATATCTGTTAGCTCTGTTATTGGGATGGTCAATCATGCTGATAGTTTTCCTAATATTGAACCAACCCAGCATTCCCAGTATAAATCCCAACTGGTTAGACTGTATTATTGTGGTGATAAATTGCTGTAATTTCTTACTAATATTTTATTTAAAATGTTTGCATAAATATTCATTAAGAAAATTGCTATTATTTTATTTCTCTGTTTTGGTTCTTCCTGGTTGATGCATCAGCACTATATGTGTATCAAAAAAAGAATTTAGCAAGACTTCATCTATTCTTCCAAATAGTTCATAAAGTATTAGAATTGATTTTTCTTTAAATGCTTGGTAGAATTCACTTGTAAGTCCATCTGGGCCTTGAGATTTTTTCCTTAGGGAGTTCCTTGATGGCTTGCTCAATTTCTTTTTCTTAAAATGGCTGATTAAAGCATTTTATTTCCTCTTCTTTTAATCGGGAAAATCTATACTTTTTGTAAGGATTCATCCATTTCACTTAGATTGTCCGATTTATTCGCATACGGTTGGGCAAAATAACTCCTAATTATTGTTTTAATTTCCTCTTGGTTGGTGGTGAATTTATACAGTTTTCATTTTTGATGCTGGTAATTTGGTTTTCTTCTTTTTTAAAATCAAATTAACCAAAAGTTTATATATTTTATTGGCATTTTCAGAAAATCAGCTTTTAGTTTTCCTATTAGTTCAATAGCTTTCTTACTTTCAATTTTACCAATCTGTCCTTTGAGTTTCAGAATTTCTAATTTGGTATTTAATTATGCATTTTTAATTTGTTCCTTTTCTAACTTTTTAAATTTCATGCCCAATTCATTTTTCTACTCTTTATTTTATTCATGTAAGCATTTAGAGATATAAAATTTCCCCTAAGAACTGTTTTGGATGCATCCTATAAGTTTTGTTGTGTTGTCTCATCAGTGTTGTTCTCTTTGATAAAATTATTGATTGTTGTGGTATAGATTAGATGACAGAGTAAAGGCAGGGACTCACCTGAGCTCTCCCCCAAATCTCTACAAATACCTTTAAATGATAACTCTAAACAAATTCCACAGGAGCAGAATTCACAAAAGATGGAGTTAAACAATTTTCCAGCCTAAGACACCTTAGAAGGCTGTCAGGAAAGGTCTGTTGAACCAGGATGAGAAAGGAACACAGTGAAGAGCATGTCAGCACAGACCCAGGAAACAGGAGCAAGTCTCAGGGCAACTGAATCAGTGGCAACAGTGGCAATTTCCAGACCTCTCATCGTACAGGAGTCAAAGACAACTTAGACAATCAGTAGGAAAGGTCTGTTGCTCCCAGCACTTGTGCAACAGAGTCTAGCATAGGCTGTGCCAGCACACCCCTGGCCCCAGCAACCCAGGAGCAGGCACTGGGATCCACTGAATCAGCAGCTGCAATAGCTACTTCCAGAGCTATCACCCCACACATGGTAAGGGGGGTCAAACAACTAATCAGAAAAAGATTATAGGGATCTCTTTGCTATCAGAGAAGTAGGACTCTGTTGTTTTCCCATATTCTAATCCAGATCACAGTCCTGGGTGACACTCTCAAAGTGAGGAGAAGCACTAGTATACCAGAGCTTGTAGCCACAATGGAGTGGGGACTCTCTTCACATTTCCAGGGCAGAAACAAGTGCTTATGATCACTCACAGAACAAAGCACAGGCCAGGATAGGAATAAGCACCTCTCCTTAGATATACCACCATGAAAGAACTGAAAACTTACAGATCCCTAGAAGTATCTTTGAAAACAGCTGCACAAAGCCCCCTGAGTCTTGGGATAGTGTGCCCTCCACCCTGACAAAGTAGTAAATGACTGTAGCAGTCTACTCTTTGATAAACCCAAAGAATCCAGCTTCTGGGCTAAGAATTCACTATTTCACAAAAACTGCTTAGAAAATTGCAAAGTAATATGGCAGAAACTGGGCATAGAACAATGCCTCATACCATATACCTAAATAAAGTCAAAATGGGTTTATGATTTGGGAACAAAGGCTATAAACAATTTGGGAGAGCAAGGAATAGTTTACCTGTCAGATTCATGAGAAAGGGAAGAATTCATGACCCAAAAGAGATAGATATCATTTCAAAATGCAAAATGGATAATTTTGATTTTGTTAAATTGAAAAGTTTTTGTGCAAACAAAGCCAATGAAACAAAGATTAGGAGGGAAGCAGAAAACTGGGAAAGAATTTTTACAACCAGTGTCTCTGATAAAGGCCTGATATCTAAAATATTCAGAGAATTGAGTCAAATTTATGAGAATACAAGTCATTCCCCACTTGAGAAATGGTCAAAGAATATGAATAGGCAGTTTTCAGAGGAAGAAATTAAAGATATCTATAGTCACGTGAAAAATACTCTAAATCACTATTGATTAGAGAAATGCAAGTCAAAACAGCTCTTAGGTACCACATCTCCCCTGTGAGATTGGCCAACATGACAAAACAGGAAAATCATAAATGTTGGAGAGCAGGTGGGAAAATTGGAACACTTATGTGTTGTTGGTCGAGTTGTGAACTGATCCAACAATTCTGGACAGCAATTTGGAACTATGCCCAAAGGGCTATAAAAATGTATATACCCTTTGACCCACAAATACCAGTTCTAGGGCTGTATCCCAAAGAGATCACACAAGTGGTAAAGGAAATCGTCTGTACAAAAATATTCATAGCAGCTCTTTTTGTGGTAGCAAAGAACTGGAAATCAAGGGGATGCCCATCAATTGGGGAATGCTTAAACAAGTTGTGGTACATAAATATAATGGAATACTATTGTGCTCTAAGAAATGGAGAACATAAGGACTTCATAATAACCTAGAAAGACCTACATGACATGGTGTTGAATGAGAGTATAACCAGGGGAACACTGTACACAACCACAGACATATTGCTTCTGTGATAACTAACTTTGAAAGACTTGGCTCTTCTCAGCAATACAAGGTTCAAAGACAGCTCCAAAGGACTTATGATAGAAAGGGCTATCTACATCTAGAGAAAGAATAACAGAATATAAATGCAGACTGAGGCAAACTATGTGCTCTCAGTCTATTTTTTCTCTTCTTTTTTGATTTTGTTTCTTCTTTCTCATGATTCATTCCATTAGTCATACTTCTTCTTTACAACTTGACTGTTGTGTAAATAAGTTTAATGTGAACATATATGTAGAACATATATTGTATTCCATGCCATCTTGTGAGGGAGGGAATAGGTGAGGGAGGGGAAGAAAATTTGGAACTCAAAAATTTGTGGAACTAAGTGTTGTAAATTAAAAATAACAAAATATAATTTTTTTTAAAAGTAGAATCCGCCAAATGGAAAAGGAGGTCCAAAAGCTCACTGAAGAAAATAAAACCTTAAACATTAGAATGGAGCAAATGGAAGCCAATGACTTTATGAGAAATCAATAAATTATAAAACAGAGCCAAAAGAATGAATAAAATCAAAGACAATGTAAAATATCTCACTGGAAAATCAACTGACATGGAAAATAGATTCAGGAGAGATCATTGAAAAAATTTGGACTGGGGCGTAGCCAAGATGGCGGCGGGTAAGCAGGGACTAGAGTGAGCTCTGTACCTTAGTCCCTCCAAAAACCTATAAAAAATGGCTCTGAACCAATTCTAGAACAGCAGAACCCACAGAACAGCAGAGGGAAGCAGGGCTCCAGCTCAGGACAGCCTGAATGGTCTCTGGATGAGGTTTATTCCACACGGAGATGGGAGCTGGGAGCTGGGAACGGAGTGGAGCAGAGCCCAGCCTGAGCGGCGTGGACCATCCAGACCAGAAGCCGGGCAGAAGGGGCCCTATGGCCCTGAATATGTGAGCTGCAGCAGTTACCAGACCCCTCGACCCACAAACACCAAAGACTGCGGAGAAGGTTAGTGGGAAAAGCTGCGGGAGTGGAAGGAGTTCACGGTTTGGCTTCCAGCCCCGGGGGCAGCGGAGGTGGGGCAGCTACAGCTGTTGTTACTTCCGGCTCCAGGCCCACCTGGTGGGAGGAATTAAGTGGCGGATCAGAGCAGGAGTGCAACAGCCTGCTGAAGATCTAAGCCCAGTCCATACTGGGGGTTCTTGGGGAAGGAGTAGTGAGGGTCTGACAGAGCTGGCACCTCCCCCCCAAACGTGGAACATAGAACTCGTTAGTCTACAAGCAGTCATACCCCACTGAAAAACTCAAGGGTCAAGTTAGTTGGTTGGGAATATGGCCAGGCAGCGAAAACGCGCCCAGATTCAGTCTCGGACTTTGGATTCTTTCTTTGGTGACAAAGAAGACCAAAACATACAGCCTAAAGAAGACAACAAAGTCATAGAGCCCACAACAAAAGCCTCCAAGAAAAACATGAACTGGCCCCAGGCCATAGAAGAACTCAAAAAGGATTTGGAAAAGCAAGTTAGAGAAGTAGAGGAAAAATTGGGAAGAGAAATGAGAAGGTTGCTAGAAAACCATGAAAAACAAGTCAATGACTTGCTAAAGGAGACCCAAAAAAATACTGAAAAATACACTGAAGAAAACAACACCTTAAAAAACAGACTAACTCAAATGGCAAAAGAGCTCCAAAAAGCCAATGAGGAGAAGAATGCCTTGAAAGGCAGAATTAGCCAAATGGAAAAGGAGGTCCAAAAGACCACTGAAGAAAATACTACTTTAAAAATTAGATTGGAGCAAGTGGAAGCTAGTGACTTTATGAGAAATCAGGATATTATAAAACAGAACCAAAGGAATGAAAAAATGGAAGACAATGTGAAATATCTCCTTGGAAAAACCACTGACCTGGAAAATAGATCCAGGAGAGATAATTTAAAAATTATTGGACTACCTGAAAGCCATGATCAAAAAAAGAGCCTAGATACTATCTTTCAGGAAATTGTCAAGGAGAACTGCCCTGATATTCTAGAGCCACAGGACAAAATAGAAATTGAAAGAATCCATCGATCGCCTCCTCAAATAGATCCCAAAAAGAAATCTCCTAGGAATATTGTTGCCAAATTCCAGAGCTCCCAGATCAAGGAGAAAATACTGCAAGCAGCCAGAAAGAAACAATTTGAGTATTGTGGAAACCCAATCAGAATAACCCAAGATCTGGCAGCTTCTACATTAAGAGATCGAAGGGCTTGGAATGCGATATTCCGGAGGTCAATGGAGCTAGGATTAAAACCTAGAATCACCTACCCAGCAAAACTGAGTATCATGTTCCAAGGCAAAATATGCATTTTCAGTAAAATAGAGGACTTTCAAGCTTTCTCAGTGAAAAGACCAGAACTGATTAGAAAATTTGACTTTCAAACACAAGAATCAAGAGAAGCATGAAAAGATAATCAAGAAACGGAAATTGCAAGGGACTTACTAAAGTTGAACTGTTTTGTTTACATTCCTACATGGAAAGATGATGTGTATGATTCATGAGACCTCAGTATTAGGGTAGTTGAAGGGAATATGCATATATATACATATATATATGTTTATGTATATATATAAGTGAATATGTATGTATGTGTATATGTGTGTATGTATGTATGTGTATATATATATGTGTTCTTATATATGTATATGTATATATATATATATATATATATATATATATATATATATATATATATGTAAAAGAGAGAGAGCAGACACAGGGTGAGTTGAAGATGAAGGGAAGATATCTAAAAGAAATAAAATGAAATTAAGGGATGAGAAAGCAACATACTAAGAGAGGGAGATAGGGAGAGATAGAATGGGGTGGATTATCTCACATAAAGGTGACAAGAGGAAGCAGTTCTGTGGGAGGAGGGGAGAGGGCAGGGGAGGGGGGAATGAGTGAACCTTGCTCTCATCAGATATGGCCTGAGGGGGAATACCATACATACTCAGTTGGGTATCTTACCCCACAGGAAAGAAGAGGGAGGAAGATAAAAAAAAAATAAAAGGGGGGGGGATGATGGAGGGGAGGGCAGATGGGGGTGGAGGTAATCAAAACAAACACTTTGGAAAGGGGACAGGGTCAAGGGAGAAAATTCAATAAAGCGGGATGGGTTGGGAAGGAGCAAAATGTAGTTAGCCTTTCACAACATGAGTATTGTGGAAGGGTTATACATAATGATACATGTGTGGCCTAGGTTGAATTGCTCGACTTCTTAGGGAGGGTGGGTGGGAAGGGAAGAGGGGAGAGAATTTGGAACTCAAAGTTTTAAAATCAGATGTTCAAAAACAAAAAAAGTTTTGGCATGCAACTAAAAAATAAGATACACAGGCAATGGGGCATAGAAATTTATCTTGCCCTACAAGAAAGGAAGGGAAAAGGGGATGAGAGGGGAGGGGGTTGATAGAGGGGAGGGCTGACTGGGGAACAGGGCAACCAGAATATAAGCCATCTTGGAGTGGGGGGGAGGGTAGAAATGGGGAGGAAATTTGTAATTCAAACTGTTGTGAAAATCACTGCTGAAAACCAAATATGTTAAATAAATAAATTTATATTAAAAAAAAAAAAGAAAAAATTTGGACTGCCTGAAAGCCATGATCAAAAAATAGCCTAGGCATCATCTTCTAAGAAATTATCATGGAAACCTGCCCTGATATTCTAGAAACAAAGGGTAAAATAAAAATTGAAAAAATCCACCAATTTCCTCTTGAAAAAATATCAAAAAGGAAAATTCCAAAGAATATTTTAGCCAAATTCCAGAGTTCTCAGATCAAGGAGAAAATATTGCAAACAGTCAAAAACAAACAATTTGAGTATTGTGGGAAAACAATCAGGATAACACAAGGTCTAGCAGCTTCTACATTAAGAGACCTACATTAAGGGCTTGGAATATGATATTGCAGAGGTCAAAGGAGCTAGGATGAAAACCAAGAATCACCCACCTAGAAAAATTGAGTACAACACTTCAGGGGAAAAACATGGATATTCAATGAAATAGAGGACTTTCAAGCATTGTTGAATCAAAGACCAGGGCTGAACAGAAAATTTCAATTTCAAATACAAGAATTAAGAGAAGAATGAAAGAGTAAGCAGGAAATGGAAATAGTAAGGGACTTATTAAAGTTTAACTGTTTACATTCCTACATGGATAGATGATATTCTTAACTCATGAGACCTTTCTCATATATATGTATATTTATGTCTATGTATGCATATATGTGTATGAATATATGTATATGTGTGTATATATTTGTATGTGTATGTATGTGTGTGTCTATGTATATATGTATTTATATGTCCATATGTATGTATACACATACACACATTAATGTATATCTATATATGTATTATATGTATGCATGTATATGTATGTGTATATATATAAACATATATATACATATACATATATATATATATATATATATATATATATATACGCACACAGAGGGCACAGGGTGAATTGAATTGAATATGAAGGGATGCTATCTAAAAAAATAAAATTAAGGGGAGAGAGAGGAATATATTAGGAAAAGGAGAAAGGGAGAGATAGAATAGGGTAAACTATCTCACATAAAAGAGGCAAAAAAAGCTGCTAAATGGAGGGGAAGAAGGGGGAGGTGAAATGGAAGGAGTCAACCTTACTCTCATCAGATTTGGCTTAAGAAGGGAATAACATGCACACTCAATTGGGTATCTTACCCTACAGGAAAGTAGGGGGGAAAGGGATAAGAGTGGGGGATAATAGAAGGGAGGGCTAATTGGAGAAGGAGGTAGTCAGAAGCAAACACTTTTGAAAAGAGACAAGGTCAAAGGAGAAAAAAGAATAAATGGGGTGTGGGATAAGATTGAGGAAAATATAATTAGTCTTTCATAATATGACTATTATGGAAATGTTTTGCATAATGACACATGCATAACCTATATCAAATTGCTTGCCTTCTCAATGAGAGTGGGTGGGGAGGGAAGAAAGGAAAGAATCTGGAACTCAAAGTTTTAAAAACAAATGTTAAAAATTGTTTGTACATGCAACTGGGAAATAAGGTATATAGGCAATGGGATATAGAAATCTATTTTCCCCTATAGGAAATTAAGGGGGAAGAGAATAAGGTGAGGTGGGGTTGCAGAATGGGGAATGGGGTAATCAGAATCCATGAAATATTGGGGTGGAGGAGGAGAGAGATAGGAGAAAATTTGTAACTCAAAATCTTGTGAAAATGAATGTTGAAAACTAAAAATAAGTAAATTAATCTAAAAGAAAAAAAAAAACAAAGAAGTAACTCACCCTCAAAAAAGTATTAAAAGAAAGAGAACTGTCTCTACTTGAATTTTTAACAAAATGTCTCTCTGTTCTCCACCAGTTATAAACTGTTCTTTCATGGATACATTTCTAACTTACACATTCTCCAAGTATGTTATAAACTGGTTTTTTTTTAATTTGTTAAATTGTCCAATAACATACACATTTTTTCTCAAAGAGAATAATCTAATTAGTTTTTTTTAAAATTTAGAAATTGTGGGTATAAATTAATCTTTCCTTAATGTAGTAAATGATAGCAAGAGAAAATATTAAGTGTAATGGATTAAATTCAAAGGGCTTTTCAACAAGATCATGGAAAAGCAGGGATGCCTACTATCTCTACTAACCATTTACCATAGTACTCAAAATGCATAAGGAGCCATACATTTTACACCTTTTCAATGTGGGAATCTGTTTTGGTGAACTACTTTTTTAAAATTTAATCAATGATGGAAAGGTAGTGGAAAGAAACAGAATGTTAAGTAACTTCTAGGGTATGGAAAATCACATATTGAGAGATAATCAGCTGTTTTCCCCCTTGACTGGCAGTGAATATGAGGAAGTGTGTTTATATCCAAGCCAAGTTATGGTAGGTACTACTGGGATTTGATTTCTTTCATGGTTTTACTTACTATCTCCAAACAGATGATGTCTGAAGCAATTACTCAGTCCTTTACTCTTTCCTAGGAGCCATTTACTCCTGTCTGTAGAAAGCCAATGAATGACCTGCTTTCAAGTCAAGTTTAATACAGCCCCATCCAGACTGTCTTTTCATATGCCTTAGTCTTTCTTGTATTATTATCTTACCTCTCCTCAAACTTTGGAATTTTCTGGTTCCTCATTATTATCTTTGTCATTCTCACAGCTAGAATATAAGCTGCTGATAAATCCTGTAACTTTGTTCTACATAATGTCTTGTGCCTCCCTAGAGCCTTTCTTTTCCTATGCTTTCACTGTCTCGGTTTACTTATTTGTAAAATAGGGATAATTATAGCACTTACCTATCATTGTTGTGAAGATAAAATTAAATAAAATATGTAAAGTGCTTTGTAAGCATTAATGTTCTACTTAAATACTAATTATTTTACTGACTTTAATACCTAATTGTTTACATGGTTTTTCTCCATCTGACTGTGCTCATTGAGAGCTAAGACTACATTTTGCCTTTCTCTCTATTCATAAGGTTTAGCACACTGCCTAGCACATTGTAGGTTTATCACTTCACTGATCATCCTCAGCCAGGCATCAGCTTTATTTCATTCCCACCATTCACTTTTTTTTTGTTTTAGCACATATGCAGATAAACAAAGACAGAGAAGATTCTGCATCTACTATAACTAGGTTCACCAGAAATTTATGCTGCACAACTTCAAGTGGGCCCTCACTGCTGCTAGACAAAAATACTCACTACCTGGCTTTCCACAGCAGATATTCCAAGCCTTTTCATTCCTCTTTAAACATCCCATGCTTCCCTTCCTTTAATCTCTCAGCTTATAAACTTGCCTTATATTTTATGGAAAAAAAAATTTGAGGTCATTCACTGTGAGTTCCCTCTCCTCCCTTCTTCTTCACCTATTCTCACTCGGATGTCTTCTGTCCTTATCTTTTTCTTTACCCTGCCTCACGTGATGAAGTGACCTTTCCCTTTACCAAGACTTAACCCCTTTATTTGTTCAAGTGACACCATTCCATCTTTTCACCTCCAATAGATTTTCCCTTCTGTCATTCTCATTCTTTCAAATATTTTCGATCTCTCCCTTACTCCTGGCTTATATCCTAATGCTTACAAATATACCCATGTCTCCCTCATCCTGAAAATTTCTCACTTGATTCTTATATCCCTGCCAACTAGCATCTTATATATCTTTTATCATTTGTAGCTAAAATTAAAAAAGGCTGAAGAAATTGATGCCTCCATTTTTTTTCTCTCACTCTCTTATTGGCCCTTTACAATCCACATTCTGATCTTATCATTCCACGGAAACCGTTTTCTCCAAAGTTACTAATAATCTCTTAGTCGCCAAATTCTATAGCTTTTTCTCAGTCCTCATCCTCTTTAACTTCTCTGCAGCCTTTGAAATTATCGATCACACTGTCCTCCTCCATACTTTTTTCTCTCTAGTTTTTTAGAACATCACTCTATCCTAATTCTTATCCTACATATCTGACCACTCCTTCCTTTTTGCTTCTGTTACATGGTCTTCTATAGCATGCCCTCTAATTAGGTGTCTCTCAGGATTCTGTCCTTGGGCCCTCTTTTTTTTCTCCCTCTATAGTATTTCACTTAGTGATCTCATCAGCTCCTATGGATTTAATTACAATCTGTGTTTATAATTCTCAGATCTACCTATCCTGCCCCAAATTCTCTGCTAATATCCTATCTCTTATCTCTGATTACTTTTCAGATTTCTCAAGTTGAATATCTAGTAGACATATTAAACTTCATATGTTTAAAATGGAACTTATCTTTTCACTTAAATAGTACTCCTCCCTATCTTCCCTATTATTGTAGAGGTCAACACCATCCTCTTGGTACCTGAGGCTTGCAACCTGGAGTCATCCTGGACTCTTGCTTCCCATATTCAATCTATTGTTAGGGCCTGTTGATTTGACCTTTGCATTATCTCTTCCATACTCCCCTTCTCTCCTTGGACACAACCACTGCTGTAGTGCAGGCCTTCATCACCTCAACCCTGGACTCCCATAATAGTCTCTTGGTAGATCTGACTGCCTCAAGTCTCTTTTCACTCTAATCTGTTGTCCACACTAAAGTGATATTCATACAGTACATATTTAATCATATCACACATATGCTTATACTCCCACTGGATAAACTCTAGTGGCTTCCTATTGCCTCCAGAAAAAAAAATACTCTTGCATTCAAAACCTTTTGTAAGTTAGTGTCCTACTACCTTTCTAGTACTCCTGGTCATCAGCACTCTGATAAAGTGACACTGGGCTCCTGACTGTTCAGTTTGAACAAGACATTCCATCTCTTGCCTCTAGGCATTTTTTCTACATTTTCATGCAAGGAATTCTTTTGCTCCTCTATTTGAATTACTAACCTCCCTGGCTTCCTTTAAGTTCCAGTTAAAATCCCACCTTTTATAGGAAGCCTTATGCAACCCATCTCAATTCTAGGGCCTTCCCTGTGTTAATTGTTTGCTATTTATCCTGTATATAGCTTGCTTTGTATATATTTGTTTTCATGTTATCTCCCTAATTAGATTGCAATCTCCTGGAGGGCAAGAACTACCTTTTGCCTCTTTTTTTTATCCTAGTACTTAGCCAAGAGTGTGGCAAAAAGTACATGCTTAATAAATGTTTCCTGATTGATTAGCATAATGTTGATTGACTGACTGATTAATTCAGGTTTTGCTTCATTCTCTTTTCTATTATCTAACAAAGGGTCTGAATTATATGATCTCTAGGGTCCCTTGTTTATCAGACTTTTGTTCATTCTTTACTTTCTTGGAGCAATTTTTTTCCCTACCTCCATCAATCAGTCCAGAATGTCAGCATGAATGCCATAATCCTCATCTGTTTCCTTGTCCAGATTTTTGAATTCATCCAAAGGCACTAGCTTTTCAATAAAACACAAATTGTTGGGAGTTGAGGCTGTGTTCACAATAACATGCATTTAATATGAAGGGAGCTAGAACAAGACTCTAAATGAGGTAAATCTGAGTGGTATCAGGGATGAAAAGAAGTAATTTACATTAGATTCCCAATCCTCTCATTTACACCATTTTATGCCTTACATTTTTAATTTAAGAAAATCTCTGAAAGTTTAAATTATTAAAATTTCTTACTGTCTTTAAACCTTTTCCCCTACCTATTCCAGGGTAAATTAGATAAACATAACCTCTATGAAAAATGTGAATATTTTTTCAAATACCAAAAAGTATCACAAAAACACTTATGTTTAAAAAATAGTGAACAAATGTCAAATTCTAGCTTTAAGATATGTCTGGAATTCCTTTAATTCAACAGAAGTGGAGACACTGAAACATTTTTGTATTTATGCACTGAATCCTTTCTGTATCACTATTCTCAGAGTTCAGGATATGGGACCACTTTAGAGGCCTTGCAACAGTGACCTCTAGCTCATTAGTAACTAAAACTCCTTGTTCGACTCAAAGATAGATCTTCTTTATACTAAATCCTACTTCTCAGTGAATAATAATGTTACTTGAATGTTCTAGAGGTTCTAGACACTTTCTCCTTCAAAGATAATGAAAGCTAAATGTCTGAAAATTTCCACAATTTTAAAATCACAAATGAGACACTACTAATTGCAAATTACAGGTAAAAACATGAAGGCTATATGTATGGATTTCAGCTGAAAAAAAATAACAGAATCAGATTTTTTTTATAAAAATAAAAAAGGAGAAATGATAATGTTCCATCAAATTACCAAGATAGCGCCCGGTTTTATAAGTCTTATCTGGTATATAGCTTATGTTCAATATGTTAGAAATGACATTTTAACATAATTTTAACAAAATAAACTTCAGATGGCCTCAAAATTTAAGAAAGGCTCTATTGTTTATGGCAGATAAGGGTTTACCTTGTCAGTATTCATTTAAATGAAAACTTATGTCAGCTCTGAAAATAATTACAGACCTGACAGCATGGGTTACTTTCATTCTGAAATCATTCCAAAATGAATTCTTGAGATAACTCCCAATTATAACAATGAAACAAGGTATTTCTGTTGCAAAATAATAGTATGCACACTGTCTAGTCAGATTCCATTGTCATTATAGATAAACTCTTTGTTCTTGGAAAGTATTTAGGAATTCTTTGATTCTCATGAATCCATTTCGACAGCAGGGCCATGTCATTCAGAAATTCCACTAAATTCTAGTTTTGGTTTCTTATCATGAGTCATTGTATGTCCTTGGAAGGCACTGTGCCTTAGAGTTTCCATTTCTGCATTTGGAAAATGTACCCAGATGTTGTTGAGTATCTTCATTAAAGGTCTTGGTATTATAATTTCCACTCTCAAATGATGGATTAATTGCAAATAATTTTTAATATCTAAAAATATTTTTTAAAAAGTATTTAGTACATGCAAACAAGGCTAAGAGGGGAAAACATGTTTTCATTATGTATATTGAAGAAAGGAACATGAAATTGAAATAATATTGCTTTTTTGACCTTTGTATGGAGACATTTTAAAACATATTTGATGGCCTTTGTCATCCTGTCAGGCTCTAACAGGTTGCTGGCCCAAGGGCATTTTTGGAAAAAAAGAAAAACATGATAATCTACCTCCCACTATATCTTCCTGGCTCACTTTAAAGGGGTAGCATCTGTGCACCTGAGTCAAAGCAGGTTTTCCAGCAGCTGACCCTATTGTTTGTTTACTCTCCAGGCTATAGAAGAGTGATCAGGGTCCTCCTCTTCTGATAATAACAGTAATTGGAATAGATATGTTTTGAATAGTGTTTTGAGGGCAAAATTTTATTAAATAGAAGACAGCGAGTTAGTATCAGTTTGAGTGATGCTGAACAAAGTCATATAAGTCAGAGAGTGAAGCAACATTACCTATTGTGAGTGAACAAGGATTTTTGGGGGGCAGATCATTGAAAATTGAGATAATTTACAAGATAAGATTTGATTTCTGGGAGCATAGGAAGAGAGAAGAATAATGCATTATTAAGAGGCAGCTGCCCTCTGGCCAATGTGGAATCAGGTAACTTGTATATGCACTGAGTCCTCATGCCCATTCCTGAAGAACTATTCAACATACTGGAACAGTGATGACCAGACTTGACAGATATCATACCTGATTGGTAAAGTTCCAGGTCCCCTGTACTTTCTCTAGAAGAATAAGTTTTGAAGCAGATCTACAGCCAGAAAGACAGAGTTGATGTATGGTCAGGTCTGTAATAGCACACACACAAAAAAAAACAAAACAAAACATAATATGAATCTGAAATATTGCAGTAAAAGACATTATAATCATTTTTAGGTCAGTATCCCTTCCTATGAAAATGGTCTTCTTTCCTAAGTAAAGCTACTATTGAACTCTAACATCACCAAGTTAACTGAGTATATATCTTCCTTAGACATCTAAATTCTTATTTTAGATGAGATGTCCATTCTTCTACTAAGCAGTATGAACTAAGTATGCCAGGAGAGGATAGTCCCTTTGGCAGAAGACGAAGTGTAGAGTATTGGAAAGATCATTGGATTTGGAGTGAGAGAACCTATGATTGAATCCTGCATATACTTACTAGTTGTCTAGGCTTGAAAAAGTCATTTACCCCTTTTCAATGGTATTTTCCTCAATTCCAAAATGAAGAAATTATGCTAGATGAAATTTATGATTCCTTAAAGCTGGAGAGCCTATGGTCCAAACTTAGTCTGATTCACAATCCCACAACATGCATCCAAAAAAAAATATTAAGTAACATCAACCAAATTGAGAACTCAATAAAATCTTTATTCTACTGTATGAAAGTTATGAAAATCAGTGCCCTTTATTAAACAGAGTGCTCAAGTTGGAATCAAGAGAGACAAAGATTCAAATGATGACTTTTATGTTTATTAATTTTATACTCAGAAGAAAGTCACTTAACCACTCTGGGCTTCCATTTCTTCACTTGTAAAATAATTATTTCATAATTATTGGGTGCATTAAATGAGATATGTAAAGTTTTAAACAAATATCAATTGTTAGTATTATCCTTTAACGTCATTATGATGAATATATTTATTTTCTCAATTTGTGTGCCTTTGCTATTCCTTGAAAATAGATGACCATAATGATTGTTAGTCCTGTGGTTTAGAAAAGAATGATCAGGGGTGGAGCCAAGATGGCTGCTGGAAAGCAGGGACTTGCATGAGCTCCCCACCAGGTCCCTCCAAAAGCCTATAAAAAATGGCTCTGAACAAATTCTAGAGCTACAGAACCCACAAAATAGTAGAGGTAAGCAGGGATCCAGCCCAGGACAGCCTGATGGTCTCTGGATGAGAGTTATTGGGCACAGAGTGGAGGAGAGTGGAGCCCAGCATGGGCGGCAGCAGGACCAACCAGACCAGAGCCAGGCGGAACAGGCCCTAGTGCCCTTAATCAGTGAGCTGTGGCAGTTACCAGACTTTTCAATCCACAAACACCAAAGACAAGCTTCGGGGACAGAGTGAAAAGAGTTCACAGTTCGGGCCTTGCCCAGGAGGTGGGAGGAGTGGTGTAGCTAGAGAACTAAAGCTGCAGTTCCTTCTGGCACCAGGCCCACCTGGTGGGAGGATTTAAGTGGCAGATCAGAGCAGGAATGCAGAGCCTGCTTGAGATTTGCATCAGGTCCAGGTTGGGGGTTCTTGGGGAAGGAGGAGTGCTGGTGTGGCAGAGCTGGCTGTATAGAAATAGCTCTGAAATCAACGGCACATCCCCTCAAGCTTGGAACAAAGTACTCTTCACTCTACAAGCAGTCAAACTGAAAAACTCGAGGGTCAAGTAGGTTGGCTGGGAACATGGCCAGGCAGCAAAAATGGACTCAGATTCAGACTCAGACTTTGGAATCTTTCTTTGGTGACAAAGAAGACCAAAACATACTGCCAGAAGAAGTCAACAAAGTCAAAGAACCTACATCAAAAGCCTCCAAATAAAGCATGAACTGGACTCAGGTCATGGAAGAGTTCAAAAAGGAGTTGGAAAAGCAAGTTAGAGAAGTAGAGGAAAAATTGGGAAGACAAATGAGAAAGATGCAAGAAAACCATGAAAAACAAGTCAATGACTTGGTAAATGAGAACCAAAAAAATACTGAAAAATACACTGAAGAAAACAACACCTTAAAAAATAGACTAACTCAAATGGCAAAAGAGCTCCAAAAAGCCAATGAGGAGAAGAAGGCCTCGAAAGGTAGAGGTAGCCAAATGGAAAAGGAGGTCCAAAAGACCACTGAAGAAGATACTACCTTAAAAACTAGATTGGAGCAACTGGAAGCTAGTGACTTTATGAGAAGTCAAGATATTATAAAACAAAACCAAAAGAATGAAAAAGTGGAAGACAATGTGAAATATCTCACTGGAAAAACCACCAAGCTGGAAAATAGATGCAGGAGAGATCATTTTAAAATTATTGGATTACCTGAAAGCCATAATCAAAAAAAGAGCCTAGATATCATCTTTCAAGAAATTATCAAGGAAAACAGCCCTTATATTCCAGAGCCAGAGGGCAAAATAGAAATTGAAAGAATCCACAGATTGCCTCCTCAAAAAGATCCCAAAAAGAAATCTCCTAGGAATATTGTGGCCAAATTCCAGAGCTTCCAGGTCAAGGAGAAAATACTGCAAGCAGCCAGAAAGAAACACTTTGAGTATTGTGGAAAAAAATATTCATGATAATACAGGATCTAGCAGTCATATATATATATATATATATATATATATATATATATATATATATATATATATATATATATATATATATATAGACAGAGGGCACAGGGTGAGTTGAATATGAAGGCATGATATCTAAAAAATAAAATCAAATTAAGGGATAAGAGAGGAATATATTGAGAGAGGGAGAAAGGGAGAGATAGAATGGGTAAATTATCTCACATAAAAGTGGCAAGAAAAAGCAGTTCCGTAGGAAGGGAAGAGGGGACAGGTGAGGAAGAATGAGTAAATTTTGCTCTCATTGGATTAGACCTGAGGAGGGAATACAATACACACTCAATTGGATATCTTACCCCATAGGAAAGAAGGAGGAAAAGATAAAAAAGGGGGGACAATAGAAGGGAGGGCAGACAGGGGGAGGAGGTAAACAAAAACAAACACTTTCAAAAAGGAACAGGGTCAAGGGAGAAAATTCAATAAAGGGGGATAGGTTAGGAAGGAGCAAAACACAGTTAGTCTTTCACAACATCAGTATTGTGGAAGGGTTTTACATAATGATATGCATGTGGCCTATGTTGAATTGCTTGCCTTTTTAGGGAGGGTGGGCGGGGAGGGAAGAAGGGAGACAATTTGGAACTCAAAGTTTTAAAGACGTTCAAATAAAAAGTTTTTGCATGCAACTAGGAAATAAGATCCTCGGGCAATGAGTCGTAGAAATTTATCTTGCCCTACAAGTGGCAAAGGGGGATGGAAGGGGAGTGGGGTGACAGAAGGGAGGACTGACTGGGGAACAGGGCAACCGGAATATATGCCATCTTGGAGTGGGGGGGAGGGTAGAAATGGGGAGAAAATTTGTAATTCAAACTCTTGTGAAAATCAATGCTGAAGACTAACTATATTAAATAAATTTAAAAAATAAAATAAAAAAAGAATGATCAGGATATTCTCATGATGATAACAATCAATGAAGGAGATGAATTGCTACTCCTCATGCTGGATATTTGCACAGGATGCTGAAAGCAAAGTTTGATTATACAGAAAATACAGTCAGTTTTTATGTTGAATAATCAATTTAACACTGAGAGAAGGGATGTGAGTCAAAGGGAGGAAGAAAGCATTACCTATTATCTGTAAAATAAAAGTAATGTTGTATGCAGACTCTCAAAATTTTATGAAAAGTCTAATGGATGCTACAAGACTTGCTCTCACGAGAAAGACATTGTATATGTGGGACCCAAGGACCATAGATCTAGAGATGAAAGTCCGCAGTAGAGAAAATAATGGAAGCCATGGGAGGAGAACAAGAGAGACAGAAAGAGGAAATATAGAGACAGACAAAAACAAAGAGAGAGGCAGAAGACAAGAGAGAAGAAAGAGAGACAGACAGAGACAGAGAGGTACACACAGAGAGATAGAGGGAGAGAAACAGAGAGAACATTTAGTCTCTATTCTGAGTCTTACTGTCTTTGTCTCTTTCTCTCTATGGACCAAACTTTCTTTTTGTTTCTTTGTCTCAATGTCTGTCTTTCTTTGTCTCTCTGTCTATGTCTCGCTGTCTCTATCTCTGTTTCTCTCTGTCTCTCTGTCTCTCTTTTTCTCTCTCTCTCCCTCTCTCTCTCTCTCTCTCTCTCTCTCTCTCTCTCTCTCTCTCTCTCTCTCTCTCTCTCCCCCCCCCACACAGAAACACACACCCACACCCACACCCACACCCACACCCACACCCCCCCCACACACACACAGACATACACACAAACACACACACAATTCAAGGAGAAGAAATACCCAAGAGGATGAAAGGAGCAATATCAAGTAATCCAGAGAGGTAAAGAAGGATGAAAACTGGGAGAACAAACAGAGGACATCAGACTTAAACATTAAGAGATCATTCTTAACTTTAAAGGAAGAAATTTCAATTGAGTGATGAGAGTAGAAGCTATAAAAAGGATTTGAGAAATGATGGAGAGTTGTGGAGTAAGATGATGAGTAAAGACAGCTTTTTCTTAGTGATTTAATATGAATGGGAAGATATAGGTCTGAAATTTGAGGCAATAATATGAATAACTGAGGATTTATGTGAGCAGGTTTGTAGGAAATAAAGGAGACAGAATAAAGATCATTTAAGAGAGGGGAGCCATTATAAAGTCAATCACCTAAACTAATCTTAATGAGGTGTCTACAAAGTGCTTTATAAATAAATACTATTATTAATTATCTCAAAACATTCTCATCTTGTTGCATATAGTTCAATTAGAAAAGTTACATAAACAAATCACTATCCTGACATTATTCTTATATATTTAATGTTCAAAGGACCATTGTGTTCATCTGTTGATTCACTGGAAACATTTTTTTACCACATTAGAGTAGTAGCTAAGATGTATTTCTCACCACATTCTCACATTATTTTGATTTCCTTCTGCTAGGTCTCTCTATTTTGAAAATCTTTTTGTTCCAAGTAGCCTAGAGATTATTACCATTTGTTTTAGAGGAGATTTTGGGCAGCCAGACCCCCTCCCCACACCTCAGGAAACTGAAGGCTGTAATTCACAAAGCCAACAACTAGACTTACAATCCCCAGAATAAGAAAGATGGGTCAGAGAGCCCTGAGCTCCAAAAGCAGAAATTTATTGTAAAGCCAGAAAAAGGCTAACCAACATGAAGAACACACAAAAAACTGAGGACTATTGATTCTTTTTATGGAGACAGGCATGATCAAAATAACAATTTGGAAGAGGATAACAATGACACTATACTCACATCTGATACCTCAGAAGGTAATGTGAACTGATCTCAAGCCCAAAAAGCATTACTGAAAGTGCTAAAGGAGGATTTTAAAAACCAAACTAGGGAGGTAAAAGAACAAATGGAAAAAAATCCACTGATGAAATCAAGACCCTAAAGAATAAGATTGGCAAAATGGCTACAGAGATTCAGAATCTAAATAGAGAAAATGATACCCTGAGAGGTAAAATCAACCAATTGGAAAAGGAGACTCAAAAGCAAAATGAAGACAGTAACTCATTAAAAATTAGAGTTGAGCAAGTGGAAGCTAATGACTCTATGAGGCATCAAGAAGTAGTCAAACAAAATGTAAAGAAAGAAAAAATAGAAAAAAAATGTGAAATATCTGATTGGGAAAACAACTGACCTGGAAAATGGATCCAGGAGAAACAAAGCCCAACAGCAAGAGATAGAAAGAGAAATTCCATTCAAAGTTACTGTAGACACTATAAAATATTTGAGAGTTTATCTGCCAAGACAAACCCAAGGCTGATATGAACATAACTATGAAATACTTTCCATGCAAATAAAGTCAGATCTAAATAAATGGAAAAAAATATCAGTTGCTCATGGTTAGGCTGAGGTAATATAATAAAAATGACAATTTTACCTAAATTAATCTATCTATTCAGTGCCATACCAATTGAACAACCAAAAAAATTATTTTACAGAGCTGGATAAAATAATAACAAAATTCATCTGGAAGAACAAGAGGTCTAGAATATCTAGGGTATTAATGAAAAAGAAATGCTAGAGAAGGTGGCCTAGCCATACTAGATATTAAATGGTACTACAGAGCAGCAGTCATCAAAACTACCTGGTACTGGCTAAGAAACAGAGTTGTGGATCACTGGAATAGGATAAGTACACAAGATGGAGAATTCAACAACTATAGATCTACTCTTTGATAAACCCAAAGAGGCCAGCTTCTGGACCAAGAATTCACTATTTCACAAAAATTGCTGGGAAAATTGGAAAATGGCAGGGCAGAAACTGGGCATAGACCAATATCTTACATCATATACCAACATAAAGTCAAAATGGGTTCATGATTTAGGAATAAAGGCTGAAACTATAAGCAATTTGGGAGAGCAAGGAATAGTTTACCTATGAGATTTATTGAAAAGCAAAGAATTCATGATGCAACAAGAGATAGAGAGCGTTACAAAATGCAAAATGGATAATTTGGATTATGTTAAATTGAAATATTTTTGAGCAAAAAAAGCCAATGCAACAAAGATTAGGAGGGAAGCAGAAAATTGGGAGAAAATCTTTACAACTAGTGTCACTGATAAAGGCCTCATTTCCTAAATATACAAGGAACTGAACCAAATATATAGGAATACAAGTTATTCCTCAATTGAGAAATGGTCAAAGGACATGAACAGACAGGTTTCAGAGGAAGAAATTAAAGATATATATAGGCATATGAAAAAATGCTCGAAATCACTACTGATCAGAGAAATGCAAGTCAAAACAACTCTTAGATACCATATCTCTCATGTCAGACTGGTTAGAATAACAAAACAGGAAAATGATAAATGCTGCAGAGGATGTGGGAAAATTGGAACATTGTTACACTCCTGGTGGAGTTGTGAACTGATCCAGCCATTTTGAAGAGCAGTTTGGAACTATGCCCAAAGGTCTATACAAATGTTCATACCCTTTCACCCAGCAATATCACTTCTAGGGTTGTATCCCAACGAGATCACGCAAGTGGGAAAAGGACCCATATGTACAAAAATATTTATAGCAGCTCTTTTTGTGGTAGCTAAGAATTGGAAATCAAGGGGATGCCCATCAATTGGGGAATGGGTGAAAAAGCTGTGGTATATGAAGGTAATGGAATACTATTGTGCTATAAGAAATGGGGATGATATGGACTTCATAACAACCTGTAAAAACCTACACAACATAATGTTGAGTGAGCGGAGCAGAGCCAGGAGATCATTATACACAACCACAGATATATGGATTCTGTGAGGACTAACCCTGACAGACTTTGCTCTTCTCAGCAACACAATGTGCAAAGACAACTCCAAAGGACTCAAGATGGAGAATGCTATCTAGATCAAGAGAAAAACTATGAAGTATGAATGCAGATTGAGGCACACTTCATGCTTGCCTTTTTCTCCCTGATTTTTTTTCTCTCTTTTGTATTTGTTTTTGGGTTGTGGTTTTTTTTTTTTTTTTTGGTTCTGTTTCTTCTTTCTCATGATTCATTCCATTGGTCATAATCCTTCTCCACAGCTTGACTAGTGTGTAAATTAATTCAATGCAAAGTTATACTTGGAAGTTATATGGGATTCCATGCCATCTTGGTAAAGGAGGTGGGGAGAGAGGGAAGAAAATCTGGAACTCAAAATTATGTAGAAACTTGTGCTGCAATCTAAAAATAAAAAGAAAAAATAAAAATGGAAAAAAATATGAAAAACAAAAAAAAGAAAAAGAAAAGAAATGCTTATTAAAAATGCTCCATTTTTTTTACATATCAGTGTTTATTGTAGAGAGCAATTCAGGGCATGATAATATTCCAGTACATTACCATCTATTGTTAACTACTCTAATATTTTTCAAATCTGTATCTGTTGTATTGAAATTTTTCATCTGACAGTCCATGGAAGAGAGGCACTTCCAAAGTGTAATTCTAGCCACCAAGTCATGTATTTCTGGTTAGTTTGTAAGTGATTTTGTTTGTTCATCTGTTTGTTTTCAGCCTATAGTGATATATTCCAACATGTCTACTGTTTTCGTGACTAATTTATATTGATCATTGATTATGAAAGGAAACTTCTATGAAGAAACTCCTCCTTAAGAAAACTCCTTTGTAATTTCCAGTAGTGGTGAGCTGATCCACATAAGTTATCAAAACCACCTCACTTTTCTTAATCAAATCTTCATGATTTAGCTATATGTTTGATGATTCTGTTACATACATATACATACTTTTAGACCACTCAGTATGTTTGCATATATGTGTGTATGTGTATATACATATACATGTATATATGTATTTTGTGATATGTGTATCCTGTACATGTATATGTTTGTGGTTATATAGTTGTACATGTGTGATTAATATGGATATACATACAGATATAAATGATACAAGAAATTTTTTGAAGCCCAAAACTGTATTAAGACTTTTGAAACAATTTTACATAAATATTTTAAAATTTATAAAAAATATTATATATATTTCTTCATTTGCTCTACATATCTGTAAATAATATACAATTTCATCCATCCCCAAGCCTCTATTTCCTTGAAAAATCTGAAGAACTCACCAATGGCTCATTTTAGCATTTGGACAAATTAGTCCACCCTGTGATATTGACCTTTCTTTTTGAGACCCAAATTACTACAGACTTATGTAAATAGCAGGTGATTTGTATAGTTAAATATTTTATAACATGCTTCAGCAGAAATTCATCACACAGTATGATTATGAGAGGGTAGCAATGAAAACAATACATGTCCACCAGGAGGCCTTGGCTGATGCCTATATGCTGGTGTGTATTTATGTGTATATACATGTGTGTATATATACACACATATATACACATATACACACATTTGTATATATGTGCACACATACATATGTGTGTGTACATACATACACACATGTATACATACATATATATGTATACATATATAAGTATATGTGTGTATATATGTGTGTGTGTGTGTGTGTGTATATATATATATATATATATATATACATACATACACACACATAAACATACACCAATTGACATAGAAGAGAGCTCGGGAGAGAAGAAAGAGCAACAGTTTTAGAATTAGCTGTTTAAGGTTCACCTGTAAGATTTTCTCTCTGACTTTGGGTTATGTGTCCTTTCTGTGACTCAGTTTTCTCTTTTGTGAAATTAAAAAAAAAAAGATTGAGCTACATGCCCTTTGAGGCAGTATGGTGAGCAGTATTGTTCTCACATCAAAGGTCTAGAGTTCAAATTCCTTTACCGATGTTTTCTCTACTTTTGTGACATTGGGCAAGACATTTAAAGTCTCTCTAGTTCCACATCTTTAAAACAGCAGAGATGGAGAGATGACCTCTGAGGTATTTTCCAACTCTTGAAGTATAATCCTTATATTGGATAGGAATATGAGCAAACAAAGGGAATTTTGTCTCCTCCAAAAATGGAATTTGTTTTTAAATATCCTGCCCCTTTATTCATTATATAGGGATCCTTTCCTTTTTATATTAAAATATTAAAATTCTCATGAAATAAAGATTCAAAGAAAGAATATGTGTGTGTGTGTGTGTGTGTGTGCGTGTACATACATATACAAACATATTTAACTTGGTAAGGTGGCAAAGTACGGAATGCAGCAAACTTAAAAGAAAAAAAAGTGCATACTTCAATAGATACCTCTTTGTCTCATTTTTTTCAACTCTTGATGCAATAAATTATCTACTCATTCACTTTAAAATTAATTTAAATACTGAAAATAAATCCCAACCCTTTATTAATGAATTATTAGAATTCAACATAAAAGGTAGAGTAAAAATGTTTCTTTAAGGCATTTCTTCACATGAGATCAATTAAAACATTCTACTCACATTCTACACCTCCAACACTCAGAATTCCTGGAATTGGTCAATGGCTTCAAGAGCTGTTCTCATTTGGTACCTAACTCCCGGTAGGAATCCCTTGGATGCCATTTGATTTTGGAGCCAAACTGTGAAGATGCTACAAGGGACAGATATCTCTGTCTGGCAGGAGTTAGGGCTTAGATCACCAATAAATCACAAGAAGGAATGTTTCCTTTTCCTTCCATGCCATAGGTGGCTTTCAAAGTCTGAAATCCGCTTCTGTTTGCTGGCAGCTGCTTTGCCTGGTCACAGTGGACTTCAGACGGACTGGTGCAAGGAGTAAGGAGGAACAATGAATCATTCAGTGCAAGGAAGGAAATGCTTGGATGGCCAAAAAGCAGTGTGGACTTTCATTTAGAAGTGTACACACATTTCCCTGAAACATGCTTAGGAAAACAGCTTTGCGCTGTTTTTAGGGTGTTCTATTTGTCATTCAGAAACATGACACATTAGATGCTTTGAACTCAGCCCTAAAAATATTTAAGTTACATAAGCAGAGCAAGAGAAGGCCTGAATGAACCTTTTAACTAGGAGGTTCTAAGACATCTCCATATTGCCCTGACTAAATACTGAAACTGTTTTAAGCAGCAGAGCTACAGTCGTGAAGAAAGCCAACATGGAGAGACTGGTAACCAAGGGAAGTAGTCATACACTTTTTTTTTTTTAGTAATGAGAAGGAATATTTTCAAAGTTATATTTTTTATATACCAATACTTTTAATTCAACAATTCCAACCAATTAAATGGTATTAATAAGTAAATAAGCATTTATTAAAAATTTAATATGTCAGAAACATTATTATACCCTGGTAATACATGGATAAAAATTAAAGTAGTCTCTGCCTTCAGGAAGCTTATAGTCTACTGAAGGCAAAACATCATATTTAAGAAAGCAAATACAAAATATTTGAAAATGATTGTTCCTGAATGATCTTTCTGGCTAATTTTTTTCCAAACTGTTTCCAGACTTCAATAATATGTTGATGGGTTTTGCACAAAAAGAGATATAATGCTTTTTATTTTAGAAAAAAAAGTCTTCATCCTTACAGTAGCACTTGAAAACCAGACAAGCCAGAGTATGCTTATAAAAGTGAAATGACTAAATTTAGCTAGAAGGTTTAAACATTTTTTTTGGTGCTCTCTTTCAAATTCTAAAGCTTTGATTCATAACATTGAATCATTTAGTGTTGGTATCCGTTGACTGTGTGGTGCCTTCTGTATGATTCATTCTACTACCTATTTTTGTGCTGGCACAGGTCACCAATGAATGGAGGTTTCCTTAGGATAGAAGGCCTTTGTGCAACTTTCCCTAGGCAGGGCATTAGCAGTGAAATACTCACTATCCATGAAATGGAGAAATCTTCATAGGAGCCATTGCTACTTCAAGTCATTGAAAGGGGCTTTCTTCTGGATCTGAAAAAAAAATAATATAATTTTGAGGCAGAACAAAATTTGTATCCATTCCAAGAATCCTCACATGGTCAAGTATCAATGCATGAGAAGATTTACTTGTTTGATGGTTTTGAGAATTTACCAGTAGAAATAGAAGTAGTGATTAAATATCCTTCAGCAGTGTCTATGTTTTTGCTTAATAGTTTTCTCAACAAAATAATTATTAGAAAATTCCCTCAAGGTTCAACCTATTTTTCAACTAGAAAAGATGGGGGGGGGGATATCAAAATAAGGAAATGTCAACCAGAATGTCATACATAGAATTCATGAACCTAGAGAATGATACTTGATATAGTAACTGTCAAAGCCTGGCAGCATCCCTAAAATACTAGCCTTCTTCCTACTTTTTTGTCATTGGGACACTTAGCTTCACTTTAGAAAATGATATGCTACTCAACAATGCAGATAAATTAAATGTGTGTGTGTATGTATAGTATGTGTGTATATATATACACACACATATACACATACACACATACATACACATGTATATATGCATATGTAAAATGTATATATACACATATGTGTATGTGTAAATAAATGAATGAATATTTCAACCTTATGTTTGGATTAGATGAAATGAGATGGTAAGGAGCTATTAAAATCAGAAGAAGGAAGAATTGAAAACTTGAGGTCCTAGAAACAAATATTTAGTGAGAACTCCAGAAATTATACTTAATAAAGAAACAGGTTACAAAAACTATATCAATACTTATAGTGATTTTGAGGAAGATATGATTATACTTAGATCACAATTCTCAAAGTCCATTTTGAATTGAATTTAATAGCATGAATCTAACCAGTAGACCAATTATTTTAAATTAAATTTTATTCTTTAAGTAACATAAGTTTATTTTTGTCCTTCCCATCCCACTGGGGAAAATGAATTTAATAGCAAAAATCTAACTCAGAAAAATTATAATAAAACATTAATTTAAAAAACTTTGCTAACCATTATGAAAGAACATATTGCCTCATAGTATTTTACATAAATTGTAAAGTACTTCAAAGACTACCCACAATAGCATATGCAACAGCCATTGCCATGCTAAGAACCTTAGGAGGAAAGGAAAAGCTATCAAAGCATTTCCTTAAGCAATAGCAAAAAACACCACTATGGCATAAGCTACTTGAGAGAGTTATTGAAGATGTATAGAAAAGCATCCAAAAGGATCAATATAAAACTGTTTTGAAGAGTAGAAAATTTCAACATAAATGTAATGAAATGTAAATAATTCTACTGGTAATAGGGGTTGACTAGAATATAGCATAGTCCTAAGAAGAGTCAAAATATTCGTGAAGTAACTTTGAAGGAACCTGGCTACAGCCATTGTGACTGAGACGCTTGTGTTGTACAATGGCAAAAATGTCTTCTGGGGGTGGAATCAAGTTGTTGGAGTATAGGAAACACTGGAGTTGATCTTTCCCAACAACCTGATGCATCCCCCGTCAAAAAAAACTTTAATGCTTCAAATCAAATTCTGGAGTAACAGAGCTAAGAAACAAAGTCAGGGTGATACATTTTTTTTCTAGCCCAAGACAACTTAGATTGGAAGGAGAGATCTACAACGTGGGCTGAAGGCTGCCCAGCTTTCGAATGGATTTAAGATCAGTGGTGGGACTTGGTGGTGCTGACAACAACTTTGGGAGCTCTCAAGCTAGAGATAGTAAGGGAATTGGGTAATTAGTCAATAAAAAGATTATAGGGAACTCCTGTGGTAGTGCCAGTGCAGGGCTAAACACTGTTTGACAATTCTTTTTTTTTTTTTTTTTTTTTTTTTTTTGGAGGGGGGAAGGCAGGGCAATTTCAGTTAAGTGACTTGCCTAAGGTCACACAGCTAGTAAGTGTGTCAAGTGTCTGAGGCCAGATTTGAATTTAGGTGCTCCTGACTCCAGGGCTGGTGCTCTACTCACTGCACCACCTATCTGCCCCACTGTTTGGCAATTCTATTGCCTATACCCACTTCCAAGTCACAGTTCCAAGGTTTTGGTAATGCAGGAGCAGGGCCCCTTGGAGCAATGTCATTTGATATGACAAGGGACCAGGGGCCCTGAGGATCAGTATTAACTTTAGTCCCAAGGGATCAGGGGCCCTCCCTGGGTAAGGACCACATGAAAATCCAAGAGAGCAGTGACCACACTTCTCCCTGAATCACATCATCTTTGAAGCATTGAAAATTTCCAAACCCTCAGAGCTAGCTCTGAAAACATCAGTGTAAAAAAATAAACCTTAATGATTGGGACTTTGGCCAACCCACCCATAAACCAGGAACAGAGGCCAGCTTTTACATAAAATTCAAAATCAAGAACAGGCTAGAAAATGAGCAAACAACATCAAAAAAGAGCCTGACCGTAAGAATCTATTATTGTGACAGGGAAGATTAAGACACAAACTCAGAAAAAGACAATGATGTAAAAAGAGATATGAGCAAATGCTCAAAGGGAAAAAAAGTGAATTGAACATGAGCCCAACAAGAATTTCTGGAAGATATTTAAAAAAAATTCAAAGTCAAATAAGAATGGTAAAAAGAAAAATGATTAAAGAAATGAGATAGAAGAAAAAATATGACAAGAAAATTAACATCTGGGAGAAAGAGGAACAAAACAATGCTGAAGAAAATAATACCTTAAAAAAAGACTAGGCCAAATGGGAAAAAGATATACAAATCTTCACCAATGAAAATAATTTCTTAAAAACATAACTGGCTGTATTAGGAGGGCAGAGTTTATAATCCTTTTTGAGATTATAAACTCTGCCCTCCTAATACACTGGCCCAATGGGGAAAGAGGTGCAAAAGCTCAGTGGAGGAAATAATTGCTTAAAAATTAGATTTGGCAAATGGAATGTAATGTCTCCATGAGACATCAAGAAACAATAAAACAAAATAAGTAGAATGAAAAAAAGAAGAAATGTGAAATATCTCATTAGAAAAACAACTGTTCTTGAAAATAGATTGAAGAGAATTAATCTAAGAATTATTGACTACCTGAAAGCCATGATGAAACAAAGAAACTAGAATCATATTTCAAGAAATTATTAAGAACTGTTCCAATATCCTTTAACTAGAGGGTAGAAAAGCTATTAAGAAATTACACCAACTACCACCTGAAAGAATTCCCAGAAGCAAAACTCCCAGGAAAATTATGTCCAAGTTCTAAAGCTCACAGGCCAAAGAGAAAATGCTTCAAGCAGCTACCAAAAAAAAAAACAAAACAAGCAAACAAAAAAACCTATTTCAATATTCTAGAATCACAGTGAGGATTACACAATATTTATGAGCTATAATGTTTAAGGAGCAGAAGGCTTGAAATATAATATTACAGAAGGTGGAAGAGGAATAATCTATCTAGAAAAGCTTAGTAAATCTTTTAGGTAAACATGGGTATTTAATGAAACAGAGGTGTTTCAAGCATTCCTGAAAAAAAAATCAGAGTTGCTTAGAAAATTTGATTATCAAATACAAGACTCAAGAGAAACCTAGAAAGGTAAAAATGAAGCCTTTACAATAAGATAACAGGTGAAACAAGGCAGTTATTATTATTATTCAATATTTTATTAGAAATGTTAGCTATAGTAATAATATAAAAGTTAATTGAGAGGATTCAAATACACAATGAGAAAACAAAGGTATCACTCTTTGCAGATGATATGATGGTGTACTTAGGTCCAGGACTCTAGAAAATTTAGTAAAAACTAGTTGAAATAATAAACAATTTTATCATCATAAATGCAGGATATAAAATAAACCCATATAAATCATCAGCATCTCTCTCTCTCTCTCTCTCTCTCTCTCTCTCTCTCTCTCTCTCTCTCTCTCTCTCATAGTTTGGACTCTAACTGCTAAGGCAAACCCAAAACCAAATTCAAAATATTTTTCACACACATAAAGGTACATCTAAACAATTGGAGCAATATTGATTGTTCATTGATAGGCAGAACCAATATAATAAAATGACAATCTGCAGACATTTATTTATTTAGCACCATGCCAATCAAACTAAAAAAGAATTATTTTATAGAGCTAGAAAAAAAGTATAGCAATGTTCATTTGGAAGAACAAAATGTCAAGAATATCATGAGAATCAGTGAGATAAAAAGAATATAAGTGAAGGCATTCTAGCAGTACCAAATTTAAAACTATATTATAAAATGGTACTCATGAAAACAAATGCTGGAGGAAACATGGAAAAAATAGAGACACTAATGCATTGTCATGGTGCAACTAGGTGGCACAACAGATAGAGTGCCAGGCCTGGAATCAGGAAAGTCATTTTTTTGAGTTTCAATTTGGCCTAAAACACTTACTGGCTGTGTGGTCCTGACCAAGTCACTTAACCCTGTTTGCCTTAGTTTTTTCATCTGTAAAGTTAGCTGGAGAAGTTTCCTTTCATAACTCCAAGTGAAGTCACAAAGAGTTGAAACAACTAAAATAACTGACCAACAACAGACTGCACTGTTGGTAAAATCACGAATTTTTCCAACTATTCTGGAAAACAATTTGAAAATACTCCCAAAGGACTATAAAACTCTGCATATCCTTTGACCCAGTTATTCTACTAGTAGTTCTGTATCCCATAGATATCAAATAAGAGGGAAATGGACCACCTTGTACAAAAAACAAAACATTTATAGCATCTCTTTTTGTGGTGGCAAAAAAAATTGATAATTGAAGAGATGCCCCTCATTTGGAGAATGGCTGAACAGCATGGTATTATTTT
This sequence comes from Trichosurus vulpecula, assembly GCF_011100635.1. Classification (NCBI taxonomy): domain Eukaryota; kingdom Metazoa; phylum Chordata; class Mammalia; order Diprotodontia; family Phalangeridae; genus Trichosurus; species Trichosurus vulpecula. Next base: position 193,670,985 of record NC_050579.1, read on the forward strand.
GATGGACTACTATAGTGCTATTAAAAATGATGAATGGGATGTTTAAAAAAATTGGCAAGTCTTGCATAGACTGATGTAAAAGTAGAATGAGCAAAAGCAGAACAGTGAACACAGTAACATAGCTACTTTGGCCAAGACAATGATGCAAAAGAATTCCAAAGAACCCAAGAATAAAAATGCTATCCACCTCAAGAAAGAGAGAACTGATCAGCTCCGTGTAGATTGAAGCATAGATTTTCACTTCATTTTTTGTGCTTTTATGTGTTTTTTTTTTGCAATATGCCTAATATGGAAACATTTTGCATGACTTCACATGTATAATCAATATAATTTTGCTCAATATCTTAAGGAGCGGGGAAAGAACAGACAGTTAAGAGAAAATTTGGAACTCATTTTTTTAAATGGTAAGATTTTAAAAAAATAAATTTAAAAAAAGGTTAAAACTCTCAGGTGCTACCTTATACTTATCAGATTGGTCAGTGCGACAAAAAAGGAAAATGAATGTTGGAGGGGATGTGGGAATACTGGGACACTAAGGCATTGCCTGTGGAGATATGTACTGATCCAACCATTGTGAAAAACAATTTGGAACCATACCCAAAGGGCTATAAAACCATGCATACCATTTGATCCAGCAATATCACTGCTAGGTCTATATCCCAAAGACATAAAAAAGGGAAAATGATGTATTTGTACTAAAATATTTATAGCAGCTATTTTTGCGGAAGCTAAGATTTGGAAATCAAAGCGTTGCCCATCAGTGGAGAAATGGCCAAATAAGCTGTGGTGTATGATTGTGGTGGAATATAAGAAATCACAAGCAGACTGATTTCAGGAAAAAAAATGGGAAAGATTTACATGGACTGACACAAAGTGAAGTGAGCAGAACCAGGAGAATATTGTACCCGGTAACAGCAATATTGCATGACGAAGAACTGTGAATGACTTAGCTATTCTCTGTAATACAAAGATCCAAAACAATCCCAAAAATTAATGAAGCATGTTATGTGCTTCAGAGAAAGAACTGATATTGTTTGAATGCAGATTGGAGAATGTCATTTAACTCTTTCTTTCATTCTCTTTTTTTGACTATTATTGAAATGTTTTACACGATTACACATGTGTAACCTATATATGATTGCTTGCCGTCTCAGGGAGGGATAAGAGGAGGGACGGAAGGAGGAATGGAGAGAGGGATAGAAATTGGAACTCAAAGCTTTAAAAAAAACAAAAGTTAAATATAGTTTTAACATGAAATGTGGGGGGGAGTAAAATATGTCATAGTGAATGTTAATTTTTTTAGAAATGTAACTGGGAAATATTAATGAAATAGAATCTTTTTTTCACATAGTCTTTTAAAAGACTTGGAATTCTGATGAACAACTAATGTGGAGCTTGACTTCACATGTATAATAAGCTTGATGATTGAGAACTCAGAATGTGTATGCAAAAGAGGAGAGCCCTTTCACTGTTCTTTTTTTTTTTCCTTTCAGCAATGAGGAGTTAGAACTTTGACCTGTCTCTGAGAGCCATGTAGGGGAAAAGGAAGATGCTCTGTATTGTATTTGGCATGGAAACCATAAGAACAAGGGTATTTTCTCTCTGTCTCTCTCTCTCTGTCTCTCTCTCTCTCTCTCTCCTCATTTCTTACTTTCCTTCTTTCTTCTTCCTTTTTTATCATGAAAATACAAATATTATAAAATACAAGGTAACAAAAATGAATATACAGAATATGTCAAATCACTTGGGTGTTTAACATGGGAGAGAAGATAAACATATGAAATAAAATCAATTTCCTAGCATTGTAATGATGTATTTTCATCATTGTTGAGAACAAAAACACCGTATTTGGATGTTATTGCTTTAGTGCTCAAAGTTTTTCTCCTTGATAATTTCCTGAAAGATGGTATCTAGGCTCTTTTTTTGATCACGGCTTTCAGGTAGTCCAAAAATTTTTAAATTATCTCTCCTGGATCTATTTTCCAGGTCAGTGGTTTTTCCAAGGAGATATTTCACATTGTCTTCCATTTTTTCATTCCTCTGGTTCTGTTTTATAATATCCTGATTTCTCATAAAGTCACTAGCTTCCACTTGCTCCAATCTAATTTTTAAAGTAGTATTTTCTTCAGTGGTCTTTTGGACCTCCTTTTCCATTTGGCTAATTCTGCCTTTCAAGGCATTCTTCTCCTCATTGGCTTTTTGGAGCTCTTTTGCCATTTGAGTTAGTCTGTTTTTTAAGGTGTTGTTTTCTTCAGTGTATTTTTCAGTATTTTTTTGGGTCTCCTTTAGCAAGTCATTGACTTGTTTTTCATGGTTTTCTCGCATCCTTCTCATTTCTCTTCCCAATTTTTCCTCTACTTCTCTAACTTGCTTTTCCAAATCCTTTTTGAGTTCTTCTAAGGCCTGGGGCCAGTTCATGTTTTTCTTGGAGGCTTTTGTTGTAGGCTCTATGACTTTGTTGTCTTCTTTAGGCTGTATGTTTTGGTCTTCTTTGTCACCAAAGAAAGAATCCAAAGTCTGAGACTGAGTCTGGGCGCGTTTTCGCTGCCTGGCCATATTCCCAACCCACTAACTTGACCCTTGAGTTTTTCAGTGGGGTATGACTGCTTGTGGACTTACGAGTTCTATGTTCTACGTTTGGGGGGGAGGTGTCAGCTCTGTCAGAGCCGCACTCCTCCTTCCCCAAGGACCCCCAGTCCAGACTGGGCTTAGATCTTCAGCAGGCTGTTGCACTCCTGCTCTGATCCGCCACTTAATTCCTCCCACCAGGTGGGCCTGGAGCAGGAAGTAACAACAGCTGTAGCTGCTCCACCTCCGCTGCCCCCGGGGCTGGAAGCCGAACCGCGAACTCCTTCCACTCCCGCAGCTTTTCCCACTAACCTTCTCAGCAGTCTTTGGTGTTTGTGGGTCGAGGGGGGACTGGTAACTGCCGCAGCTCACATATTCAGGGCGCTAGGGCCCCCTCCGCCCGGCTTCTGGTCTGGATCGTCCACGCCGCTCAGGCTGGGCTCTGCTCCACTCCGTTCCCAGCTCCCAGCTCCCAGCTCCCAGCTCCGTGTGGGATAGACCTCACCCAGAGACCATCCAGGCTGTCCTGGGCTGGAGCCCTGCTTCCCTCTGCTGTTCTGTGGGTTCTGCCATTCTAGAATTGGTTCAGAGCCATTTTTTATAGGTTTTTGGAGGGATTCGGGTACGGAGCTCACTCTAGTCCGTGCTTACCAGCTGCCATCTTGGCTCCGCCGTGCTCAAAGTTTTAAATGAAGAAATCTATATAGTATCTTGAGAGGAAAAATACAGGAAAAGCAGCTCACTGTGATATAATACTTATGAGAGGAAACTTGGCAGAATGTAACTGAATTTCAGTGGCAAAGAGAAATAAATTTTGATCATCTCAAAGGGAGGAAGAGTTAAAATGAAAACAATCACAGTGTTGTTAGAAAACAAAAAGGACTAATGATATCAACAAATACCAACCTACAAGCTTCTTTTCACACCATTATAAGATATCAGGATGATCTTCATTCACAAAGAAGGTATCCTTTTCATGTTTTTCCTGATTCTTGTATTTGAAAATCAAATTTTCTTTTCAGCTCTGAATGCTCAGAAGTCTTCCATTTCATTGAAATTCCGTTTTCCCCCGAAATATATTCAGTTTTGTTGGGTAGGTGAGTCTTGGTTTTAATTCTAGCTCCTTTGACCTCTGGAATATCATATTCCAAGCCCTTCAATCTCTTAATGTAGAAGCTGCTAGATCTTGTGTTATCCTGAGGGTGTTCCCAGAATACTCAAATTGTTTCTTTCTGGCTACTTGAAATATTTTCTGCTTTCCCTGGGAACTCAGGAATTTGGCTATGATATTCCTAGGAGTTTTCCTTTTGGGATCTTTTTTAAGAGGTGAACATTGTATTCTTTCAATTTCTATTTTACCCTTTGGTTCTGGAATATCAGGACAGTTTTCCTTGACAATGTCTTGAAAGTTGATGTCTAGGCTCTTTTTTTGATCATGGCGTTCAGGTCGTCCAATAATTTTTAAATTATTTCTCTTGGATCTATTCTCCAGATCAATGGTTTTTCCAATGACATATTTCACATTGTCTTCTATTTTTTTTCATTCTTTTGGTTCTGTTTTATAAGTTCTTGATTTCCCATAAAGTCATTAGCTTCCGTTTGCTCCATTCTAATTTTTAAGGGGTTGACAATCTCACTTTAATTAAACATACATATATCATTCACTTAGTTCAGAGAAAAAAGTCAGAACCCTGAAGTTCAGAACAAATGCAAACAGAAATTACAGACAGAAAATATAAACAGATCAACAAAAAGGTTTTTGTCTTATCATAGCAACACATGTATAGTCACCAGAGAGAAAAGCATCACCATCTGGGTTTTCAAAGGTGGGGATGGGGGCCTCTTTCAACAGCTACCCAGAGTCTTTTCACCAACACTCTTTCAATGAGTGTGCCTCCAAAACAAAACACCAACCTCAGACCTTATATACATGTCTCAGCGCCCTGGAGCACTTGATTACCTCAGTGTTGAGAAGCACTCAAAGAAAAGCAGCAAAAGTACCATTTTTATTGCCAGAATATTTGAAAGGTAAGACTCATCAAAGGCACTTGATTGCCTTAGCATTCAAAAACAGTAAAAAAAGTCCCACACTAATTACCATAATATTTCCACCCCTTCCAGGATCCTTGTCTTTACACAATCTAAATGGTCATGGATCCTGGAACAAATAGAGGCATTATACATTGTGATCCCATCAGGGAACTAAAGCATAACATTTGCCGCACAACAAAACATATCACTCAGTGTCATTCCCCAAAATACTTGTTTACAGTACAAACACTACCAAAGCCTAGGTCACAGCAAGCTACAATCTCTTTAGTCAATAAAGAGTGTCTAAGTAAAGTACTTCTTGAGGGTGTGTCCTTCTCCCCACACTGCCATTGCCTGTTTCCTCCTGGCACCCTCAGGTACCAGCAAATGAGCTACCTAATTAGTACCTAATTAACAAAGGCCCAACACAAAAATTAAAGTTCTTTTGGGGGATGTGTTCTCCCCACACTGTTCCCACTTCCAAGTTCTGGGGGGGGGCAACTGGGCTAGAAGGCCAACAAGGTGGGGTCCTTGAGGGTCCACAGCACTTCCTCCACCCACCATAGACAACTCCCCCCCTACCCTTGTGTCCCAAACTGTCCCAGCAGAAGGCAGCAAAAAAGCATACTCAGTGCCTTGGTGCAGTTTCCATCCTGCCCCAGGGCTGAACTCTGAGTTCCAGGGTTCCTTAATGTCCAGCAGGAGCCCACCAATCCTGGCCTCTGCCCAAATCCCAATGCAGGCAGCTCTTCACCTTTGCTCTCACTTCACCAAAGTTGGCTTGAAGGCAGTTATCCTCTCTCATTGGCTTGGTAGGTGGGCTGCTCACCTCTCTTTGTCTCACCTCACCTACCACTCCTGCTGAATCTCTATGAAGGCAGTTCTCTGCTTTTTGTCTCACCTCACCAACTGCTCCTGCCAAGTCTGTATGAAGGCAGTTCACCACTCCTGTTTCAAGGCTCTACATACAGTACAATCTCAGGACATTCACCTCTTCAACACAGTCAGGAGCTGAGCTAATCCATTCAAGTTCTGGCTCTGGCCATCCCCACCTCCTCCAAGCCTCTGCTTGTTTTCCTCCCACAGCCACTGCTCCTCTGGAGTGCTAGTGGGATAAGGAGGGGGAGAGGAGAGGTTATCTCCCAGGGCCCCTGCTCTAGGCAACTGGAAAACCACTCCTGTCACAGCTACTTTCCTGTTTTCCTTCAGGCCTCTGCTGTTCCTGGGGCTCCACAGAACCATAGCCACCACAACTTGGAAACAATGAACAAGTATCCCAGGCCCTATACTTTCCTTTTAATCTGAAGATCCTGCCCACTATGCCATTTTGTAACAACAATGTTGCCAGCAGCTGCCATGGGGGTATAAGCCCAGCACACAGGAGGGCTGCTTAGCACAGATTGTTCGATCTGCTTTTCAAAAGAAAGCAACTTTAAGGGGTTAACAATGTCACTTTAGTTAAACATACATATATCATTCACTTAATTCAGGGGAAAAAGTCAGCACCTTGAGCTTCAGAGCAAATACAAATAAAATATAAACAGATCAACAAACAGGCTTTTGTCTGATCATAGCAATATATGCATAATGACCAGAGAGAAAAGCGCCACAATCTGGGCTTTCAAACCTGGGGCAGGAGGAGCTCTTTCAATGGCTACCCGGAGTCTCATCACCAACACTCTTTCAATGAGTGTGCCCACATCCGTTCTAATTTTTAAGGAATTATTTTCTAAAGTTAGCTTTTGGACCTCCTTTTCCATTTGGCCAATTCTGCTTTTTAAGGCATTCTTCTCCTCATTGGCTTTTTGGACCTCTTTTACCATTTGGGTTACTCTATTTTTAAGGTGTTATTTTCTTCAGTATTTTTGGGGTCTCCTTTAACAAGCTGTTGATTCATTTTTCACGATTTTCTTACATCGCTCTCATTTCTCTTCCCAATTTTTCCTCCACTTCTCTTACTTGATTTACAAACTCCCTTTTGAGCTCTTCCATGGCCTGCAACCAATTCAAACTTTTTTGGAGGCTTTGGATGTAAGAGCCTTAACCTTGTGGTCTTCCTCTGGCTGTATGCCTTGATCTTCCTCATCAATAAGTGTGTAAGAAAACATCTTTTCACCAAGAAAGTAACTATCTATAGTCTTATTTTTTTTCCTGTTTTCTCATTGTCTAGCCAATAATTTGACTTTTGAGTTCTTTGTTAAGTGGAGGGTGTACTGCTCCAAGTTTCAGGGACCTTGTGCAGCTGTTTTCAGAGATATCTCTAGGGACCTGTAAATTCTCAGTTCCTCCAAAGTGGTATGATCAAAAGAGAAGTGATAACTCCTCTCCTGGTCTGCACTCTGGTCTGTGAGCAACCACAAGCACTCTTTTCTGCCTAGGAACTGCAAGGCTGACTCTATCTCTACAGCTGCCACCAGCTCTGCTACACCAGTACTCTTCTTCACCCCAGGACCACCACTCAGGACTGTGACCCAGATCAGCCACTAGGCAGTGGCTGCCATCACTCTAGGGCTGGGGCTGGATCTGTGGCTGGATTAAGCTCCTCTTTAATCCAGGTGGGAGGGAATTTCCACTGACCTTTGAAGCTTTCTTTGGCATTTGTGGGTTGAGAAGTATGGAAACTGCTGTAGCTGACAGTGAGTCAGTGCCCTGAGGCCTACTCTAGTCTCATCTGTGCTGGTATGCCCCAGGCTGGGCTGTGCTCTGCTCTAAGCACAGTGTGATAGACCCTTCCTTTTGGCCTTCCAGATTGTCTTGGGGTGGAAATCAGCTTCACTCCATCATTTTGTCACTTCTGATGCTCTAGAATTTGTATAGAATTATTTTTACAGGTATTTTGAGGCATTTGGGGGGAGCACTCAATCAGGTCCCTGCTTTTACCCTACCATCTTGGCTCAGCCTCCCCATCTTCTTTTTTCAGTCAGAATAATCGCACTGCTGAAAGAACAGAAACTTTTACCTGATTTATTTATGCCTTAGCCAATCTGCCTCTGATTAGGAGGCTGGTGCCCTCTTCCACAAAACATTGGGGACTCACCACCACATTGATGATGGATATTGTGCATGTTTTTAAGTCAATTCATCACAGATTTTGAAAAGAACATTTTCTACAAACTGTTATTGGTATACCTTCTCCAGAAATACCTTTTTCTAAAAATTAATACATTCTTACTGGCTGATTGTCAGATGAATTTTGATGTGACAAAAGTTCAAGTTGAGTCAAATGAGAAACAGAAAATTTGTGTACTATTAATATAAATAATGACAGAATAGAACTAACTGAGTATCTAGCTTTTCTGAAAAACTGGTAAGTGGCAGGGCTATATAGAATACATAATTATAGGCTGAAACATTTCATCATAATGCTACTAGAAAATGACTACTAAAGCTATTTACTAGTTTCTTCTTAGACCTAAACTAGATCCCACTTTTCTTAACCAAAGCCATTTATCTTGTACCAGTAGATGAGGAGTCCATTGACTCTTTCAATTACAGCCCAATTATATTTATGCACTTTGAACAAAGCATTAATAATTTATATCACTTAATAAACATATAAATACATAAGAAAACAATATATAGGTGGAGACCCAAAAATCTCCTAGACATTTAAAGACTGATTTATTATTGAGATCAATTTATCATTTATTAATTATTGAACAAACTGCTTGAAAGCACTGCAAAATTTTATGGTATAACTGTTCTGTAATAGTGATATATTGTATATCATTATTGTATAATTTATTTCATACCATGTATATTATTTTATACTGTTGATAATCCCACAGACTTTGACTTAGGTCTCTACTCATGACTCATTCATTTACCACGCTGTACTGTGTGTGAAATTTTCAAAACCTTAAGGAGAATACTAGAGTACTTCATATCTACATGGAAAATTGGTCTTTGTTTAAAATGCTGTTCTTACAAAATGTTATACATATCAAAAGTGAAATTTGTCAGTGAGATATTTTAAGTCCATTACAATTCTGCCTAGTCTTAAATTCTTTGTTTTCTTTCCTATATCATTATCAATTATGTGATGTACTTGCCTGTCATGAAGGTACATAGCTCCATTAAAAACACAGTAATCCACCTCTTCATGTCTTGGAACCTTTTGTGCTGATGATACCAAAATGTTATTTAGACTTCATTAATGTACAATGCTTAATATATAACAAAAACAGATCAATATTGAAGGCTTCAAGTTTGAACCAAAAAGTCACACTCAAGCAATACATGAAGTTGATACCAAAAAATATCTCCTGAGAAAACATTTCAACCATAAGGTGTAAACAAGAAGTCTATAGCTGCATATGTTGAGAATATTATTAGCATTTTGAACTTAAAACTGTTTAAAACAATAAATACCTATGAAATGATAGTCCTAATGTATTGTTGTTCAACTTTAAATGGTCCATAAGAGACTTGTAAAGCATCTTCATTAAACCTGTACAATAATTATAAGATACAAAGTCCATAATCCTATATCAGTTAAAGTAAGATAATTACTTTTTTAATAAAACAAAGGAATTCAGACTTCTAAGATCACATAAAACTCTTTAAAATTAGAATTACTTATAGTTTAACCAAGCAGCATTTCATGGAACAATATCAAAGACACAATAGATACATGCCTTTGGATGTGTTCAATTTAATTGTAAAGGTATGATTTCCACCCATATTTCAAATAATGGAATCACAGAAGACTCTGGCATGTTAACTGAATCAATCAATTAAGAATATTAACTAGTTTTTTTTTTTCTAACTCAATGAAATATGTTTTTGTAATTCAATTGGAATGGCATTAAATAGATTAGTTAGGCATTACCAAATCTCCACCCTCTCTTACCTGATTTTTAAAGTCTCTTTTAAGTTCTCCCAAAAACCATTTTTGGGCTTGTGATCATTTGGCATTTTTCTTTAAAGTAGGTGGCAATGTATAAAACAGCAAACAGCTAACCTGCTGCAGGTCAGCCCATCAGGTAAAGACTTCAGGTTCTTGCAGTAAGGATTTTGGAGTTTGAGGTAGACACCACATTCTCATGGGGCTCTGGGATTCGTGGGAACACCAGGCTTTAAGGTTAGAGAAAGAAATAGTAAACACCTCCATTGGTGACCAAGTCTAGTGAGAGTCCCAAGTTGGTGATTGGTCCGAGAGGGAGGACTACATGCCCCAAAGGGGATCACCACCAGATACAGCCTGTGAAATGGCCAAGATCTGAGATGAAATCCAAGAGTCCTCTATAGGTAACATCCAAATGAACTCAGCTAACAATATGTTATAAAAATAAAAGAAAGGAAAAAAAAACAATCAATTTTTGAGTAGTGAAAAGTTGCATAACTGAAGGGATTTATAATGATATCTTGGGACTTGGCTGTCTCTATCAGAAATTAGGGAAGTTTTTTTTTTTTTAAAGCCCCAATTTTGTGATTGAGGTGGATTGGGTAAATACATGCTAGCAACTTTGTAATGAACCACTGGAGGCTGCAATAACCTACCCAACATCTAGGAAGATAGGGCCTATGGCTAGAATTTTACATCAAAAGCTTCCTATCTTTCAAGGACAGATAGATAACAAATAACAATACTACAAATGTACACCGCAGAATATCCTTGAGAATTCATTCAATAAACTGTACTAGAAGACATCCATTATCCTAAAAAAATTGTTGTCCACAATCATCTTGACCCGGTGTTGATGCATAATACTTTAAGAATGTTGTTTTTGAAAGCTGTTTTTACCAGATAAGCTTAATCCCCAAATGGTATGAAATGAAAAGATGAAAAGCTTTCAGAAGAGTAGTAGTGGTAGTAGCAGCAGCAGCAGCAGCAGCAGCAGCAGTAGCAGAAGAAGAAGAAGAAGAAGAAGAAGAAGAAGAAGAAGAAGAAGAAGAAGAAGAAGAAGAAGAAGAAAAGAAGAAAAAGAAGAAGAAAAGGAAGAAGAAGAAGAAGTTGTCATAGAAGTTGTGATAGTAGTAGTAATATTCATATTCAATTTAAAAAAAGATCTTATCTACTTACAACATTTTTTATTTACTTTTATTTTTATTAAGTTTATTTATTTTCAGTTGTCAATGTTCATCTCCACAAGATTTTGAGTTCCAAATTTTCTCCCCATCTCTCCCCCAATCCAAGATGGTAATTTGATATGGGCTCTACATGTACAATCTACTTACACAATTATTGCCAAACATTAAATAAGAGAAAAATAGTAAGATAGTAACATATTCCTGGGGAAAATTTCTGAGCTAAAAAGAAATAATGATGATGATGATGAGCATGATGTTGATAGCAGAGTTTCTTAGTGAATAGAATGTGTCAGAATAGATGGAATCTGCAAAACCTAGGCTCAGATTTTCCTTCCTGACTTTCACTAATTGGAATCATGGTAAAGCCACAACCTCTCAGTGCCTCAGGCACCTCTCTAGACCTTATAAATTATGTCTAGATTGCCAGTTTTTACCAGTAAAGGTAGTTTCTGGATGAGATATATACTTTGCTTTTTCTCCACCTGATAAAATCATAGGTCTATACAGATCTTATCCTCAAAATTATAAATAATAGCCAGCAATTAGATTTATCCTATGTTAAAAAGAAATTGTTTAGATTAAAAGTTAAACTTCATGTTTGATTTCCCAACATGGCTGAAATATTTGCAAATTCATGATGCTTGAAAGGGAGCTACAGTGGAAATAAATTTTAATTTAATATTAACTAAACATTCTCATTACATTATTCTAAATTTAAACTAGCTTAATTTCATAGTTTCCCTAAGAAAAACCTTGAGTCTTCCTACTACAGAGGAAAAAAAGCTCAGCCCAATTCACCTACATAGCAATAAAACCCTTAATTTTCTAACAGAAAATTATTGGAGGAATTTTCTTTTTAGTCTACCAATTTGAAGAATCAAGTAAATATTAAAAGATGGTATTAATTAGTGTCAGAAACAGACATAAAATAAAAAAGGAGGGGCACAGGATATAGGAAACTATTTGAAATATTTTAGCACTTGAAAATGTCAAGCAATTTATTGAGAATTTATTCCCTTGGATTGGAAGGCTAAGCAGACTTGCTATGAAAATATCTAAGAATAAGTCATCCTATAACTGAATAGAAGAATAGAAAAATTCTTTCAAGGTGCTCTTGTTACTACTAAGAAATGAAAGGAAGACATTAATTCTGGTCATATTAATCTGACCCTCATAGATGGGTGATGAAATATTTGCAGATATGGTCGACTTCTATTTAAAACACATACACAAACAGATGCTAGAAATACAATTAGGTTGGTAGACTACAAAAGCAGATGTGCATCAATTGGAGCTAATTCTAAGGGAAAATCGTTTTGGAAAACATTGGCAACAGTTTCCTCCTTGATCCTCTCCATCAACAAAATTGTGTGTTTTTTAGCTTTCTCACCCATTTTTTTTGATTCAGCTTTATTCAATAAGTATTATGTGGTAATAAAATATTTCAAGATTTGTTCAATTTAACATTTTTTCTCTTTTGGATGAAATTAACTTTTTATGTTTCAATTACATGTAAAAAAATTTTACATTAATTTAAAAAATACTTCCAAATTCTCTCCCTCTCTTACTTGACCCTTCAATGAAAAGGCAAGAAATTTGATGTAGGTTATACACGTGCAGTCAGGCAAAACCTATTGCCATATTAATCACATCATGAAAGAAAACACAGACTTACCTGCAAAAAAAAGTCTCAAGAAAAACAAAATTAAAAAAGTATGCTTCTATCTGCGTTGAGACTCCAACAATTCTTTCACTAGAGGTGGCTAGCACTTTTCATCATAAGTTCTTTGGAATTGCTCAGAATAGTTAAATCATTTATAGTTATAGAATGCATATTGCTATCACTGTGTACAATGTTCTGATTCAGCTCATTTCACTTCGTATTATTTCATATAATTCTCTCCAGGGTTTTCTGAAAGCATCCTGTTTTCCTTTTTCTAGAACATTCTTACAGTGTTCCATCATAACCAGATACTACAAACTGCTCAGTCATTCTGCAATTGATAAACATCCCCTTAATTTCCAATTTTTTGCCACAACTAAAATAGCTGCTATATATATATATATATATATATATATATATATATATATATATATATATATATATATATATACATATATAAACATATATAGATAGATATATATCTATATATACATATATATATACATACATATATTTGCAAATATAGATTCTTTTCCTTTTTTTTTTAGTATCTTTTGGGTAAAGATCGTGATCTTGCCAAACTTTATGCACAGTTTATAACCTTTTAAGCATAATTCCAAATTGTTCTCAAGAATGGTTGAATGAGTTCAAAACTCCACCAACAATGCCTCAGTGATGCAATTTTCCCATATCCCTTCCAATATTTGTCATTTTCTCTTTCCATCATATTAGCCAATCTTATAGGTGTGATGTTGGGCCTCAGGGTTGTTTTAATTTGTGTTTTTCTAATCAATAGTGATTTAGTGCATTTTATATGACTATAGATATTTCTGATTTCATCTGAAAACTGCCTGTTTATATCTTTTGACTTTTTATCAATTGGGGAATTACTTGTATACTTATATATTTGTCTCATATCTCTATGTATCTGGGAAACAGAGCATTTATAAGAGACACTTGCTCTACAAATTTCCCCCAGTCTTCTGTTTTCCTTCGAATCATGGCTGCATTGCCCTTTTTATTTCTGCAAAATGTTTTTAACTTAATGCAATCAAACTTATTCATTTTACAGCCTGTAATGCTTTCTATCTCATTTGGCCATAAATTCTTCCCTTATCCATAAGTCTGACAGGTAAAGTATTTCATGCTCCCTTAATTTGCATATGACATCTGCATTTGAGTCTAAATCATGTAATCACTCCGCTACCTGCTTCCATTTTATGGGTAAGTTAATTACATTCTTACTTTTCTCCTTATCAATCTTTGTCTCTTTCCTTTTTAATTATTTTTTCAATTGTTAAATACTTTTCCTCCTACTACCTAGCGATGGGGGAAGGCTAAAGGAAATATAAATACTTGTATCATATGAGGATAGTCAAGCAAAATAATTTCTCACACTGACATGTGTAAAATATGTTTCTCATTCTGTGTATTGGTTCACTTTTCTGTCAAGAGGTGGGTAGCATTCATCATCTATAGTCATCTAGAAATATGTGTACTCATTCTTTTGATTTCAGGTGTCTTTCAGTATTGCCTGTTTTCATAATATTGATGATGTAGCATAAACTGTTTTCCTTATTATGTTTATTGAACTCTGCATTGGTTCATGCAGATCTTCCCAGATTTCTCTAGAAGCATCTTTTCATTTGTTTTTTGCAACACAGTAATTCCCTTATATTCATATGCTAAAATGTATTCAGGCATTCCCTTAGTGATTGGCATCCTCTTAGCTTCCAGAAACACAATAATTTTTTCATCCACTCCACAATTGATGCTCATTAGTTTTTTATTGTAGGATATTATTTTATTCATTCTTTTTTTCCATCTGCAGAAGGAGTAGTGGTGTTGTCTTTCACACTCACAAGAATATTATAATAATAAATGAGATTTCATATGTGTGAAAGTACATTAAGTGCTTAGAAAAATTGCCTATATTGATTTTTTTTCTAAATCATTCAAATACTGATAAATGTGTTTAATCAAAAATATTTATGGATCAGGCTTTAACTAGCAGAAGTCACACCTGGAGTTAATGCAGGGGTTTTTTGGGGGAGGGGGTAGGAAAAGAGAAGGTGGCAAAAAACATAGTCCAAAGGGGAGGAGGAAAGTGATAACAAGAATGTAATCAAGTCATAGTTCAGGTTTAACATGTGCGGGTGGGGACATATGTCCCTAAAAATTCTGAAGTGTAGTTGTACTCTGTGGGGAACTATAAGTTAAGGTATTGGAAAAGCAATTGAGATGAGGAGAAAGTAGAGAATTATGTAGTCTTTAGCAGGAAATTTGTTGGTCATATATCATTAACCCATTATAAAACCATTTTTATTCTGTGTCTTTTATGACTAAATAGTATGGAAAATAGGGGAAAAAGTAATACTCTGAAGAGAATATATAGGTAATTATAGTATATATCCTCTAGCTAATTAAATATTTTATTCTATGTAGTTAATATATGCTCTAACCTTCATTCACTCAATGTAAAATGGTTTTTTTCAATCCTTATTTCTGATTTATGGGATTTTGTACTCTGCAATAGGTAGTGAGGTGGCAGCATGGATAGAATGCTGTGCCCAGTCTCAGGAAAACGTGAGTTCAAATCTGGCCTCCGATACTTGCTATCTGTATGACTCTGGGCAAGTCACTTAACTCTGTTTCCCTCAGTTTCCTTTTCTATAAAATGAGCTAGAGAAGGAAATGGCAAACTACTCCATTATCTTTGCCAAGAAAACCTCAAACAGGGTCATGAAGAATCAGATCCAACCGAACAACAAAAAAATACTATGAGATGCAACATAGCATGGTGGGAAAAAATGACTCTGGACTTAGAAATTCTAATTATAAATTACACTTCTGAACCTATCGTTACCACCTTGAACAAATCACTTTACCTCCTTGAGCTTCGGTTTTCTTGACAATAAAATGAAAGTGTTGGAATATATTGTCTCTGAGCTCTTTGCAGCTCTGTATCTATGATCTTATGAACTGATGCATTTTAAAATTATTATTAGAACTCCCCAAAACTGAGAGTACTGGGATTGCAGAAAAAACATCAATTATGAAGTGGTGACATGCCCATCTTTCAAATTATATGTTTGATTCAAAGAGAGTTTTCTAGTAGCAGCATATTCAAACACAAATCATATTCTTTTTGACTCTTGGTGTTACCATCTGAGTAGCCTAATAAAGGCTTACTCAGCTTGCCTATGATTCATATATAGGAATGCTATCCAAGAACAGAGTATTTGTAAGCCAAGTAGAAAGAATTAATTGAATCTGGTCATCATTATTTTGGACTTATCCCACTCATAAGGCTAAGGGTAGAAAGCATCTGAAATGTATCCAAGCCATTCTACCATAGACCTCTGAGCTGACCAAAGAGATATATCACAACATTAATTAAGATCAAGGACTTTATTCACAAGTTCCTTTCTCAGTCATTCAGAGTTCATTTCTTTCTTATTTTAAGCAGAACCCTAACAATCTTGGTTAAATGATTTCCCGGGTAATAGAAGATTAGTAGCAGAAAATTAAAATGTGCTTGAAAGACAGAGACATATATAGTGACCAAGGGCAAGAACTGAGAGGTGAGAGACTGACATAAAAGAAGGGGAAATAGAAATTATAAAAATGGAGACCCAAGTACTTGAAATGTACTTTGGTCTGATACCAGTTAGCAATGAATTAATTTGGATAACTAGAATTAGATATGGACTGCTCTTGTGGTGAAAGACACCTCAAATATTACACTGGCTACCTTGAAAGGTTCAAAGAATTAAGGAAATCAGGAAGATTCCTCTGGTGAGGAATCAAATATACACATCACTTGTACTATAAGGAACAGCTAGGCAGCAGAGTGGATAGAGCACCACATTTGGAATCAGGAGGACCTGAGTGCAAATCTGAGCTGGGTGACCCTGTCTAGTCATTTAACCTCTATTTGCTTCATTTCCTTATCTCAAAAATGTGATATCCCCTAAGGTTCTTGAGGGGTCCAAATGAGAAGTACTTAGCACAGTGCTTGAGGTGTAGTAAGTACTATGTAAATATTAGCTACTACTACTATTATATAAGAAAATTGGGATGTCTTTCACAATTATAGTTGGGGGAAAATTCTTAACCAAACAGGAGAACAGGCACACTAATATAATATTGGTTGAGTTGTGAATTAATCCACTTATTCTTGGAAGCAATTTGAAACGGTATCTGGAATGAAACTAAACTACATACCTTTTGACATACCTTAGTGCAGGGGTGGGGAACAAGATTCAGTCAAAGGGCCCCACTTGAGGACCTAGAAGGCCACATATGGCCTTAAGGCCACACCTGCTTAGTCATATATATCAAAGAGGACAAAGACAATGGGAAAGGACCCATATGAATATGTGTGCATGTGTGTATGTACACTTTCATTGCAGGCATTGTGGGATAGATGAACAAATTAAGGTGTACGAATGTAGTAAAATATTATTTGGAAACTTTTACTAAATGATCCAGTAAAGTGACCAACATTAGGAGAACAATTTATATATTCAATGACTTTAAAGGGGAAACAATTTTAGAAGACTTAAAAATTCTGATTAATGCAACAACTAATTACAACTGTAGAGAGCTGCCTGTTAGCAAAGAGGTGATGGACTAGAGATGAAGAATGAGACCTACATATTCAGGTGTGACCAATGTATGAATCTGATTTGCTTGACTTTATTTATTAAAAGAGATCTTTATAAAGGAGTAGAGTGAGTTGTAGGAAAGAATAATGAGGTTTTGATACTGAGGCAAAAGAAAGAGGAAAAAAAGAAAGAAAAGAACATCAATTAACTATTTTAAAATACACTGAAAAATATTGATTGATTTGTATTGATGTCAAGATATATACACAAGAGAAGAGAAGGAATTTTTCAAGAGGACAAAGGAAAGCAGAACACAGTTGGTATTAATGTTAAATTTAACATTTACAAATAGCTGTCCACCATGTAGATTCATTCTTTTATATATAATACTTTATTTTTCTTCATAAATGAATATATTATTTTGGATATTTCACATTCATGATCAAAAAAGTGCCAAACTATCATTAAGAAATTATATATACATGCATATTTAAAGTTTCATATACAATACCCTTGCTGTGCTTTGTATTTGAAAATATTAATGTTATTTGGTATCTGTCAAGTTTGCAACAGAAAAATGAAAATAAATTAAAATGATCAAAGAAGAGAAAGAAAGAGCAAGGGGTGAAAGGAAAGTGAAAAAAGAAAAGACAAAGAATGAATGAAGCACAAAGAGAATCTGTCATAGTTATTGATTCATCATTTCTCCCTAATGTACTTCCCAGTATAAAGGTTTTTATCATTCTTATTACTACTTTACTTCTTCAAAAGGATTAATGATAGTAGAAGTGCTTTAATAACCTTAGTTATTCAACTTTCTCTTAAAGAAGCCACGTCACTACCTTTTTTGGCACTCATTGTTATGGCGTCAGACCATCTTACCCACCGAAGTCAGAATTGTATGAGTATTTGCTCAAATCAACCTTTTCCATGGTCATAGAAGTCAATGAATTGTCAATAAAAGGTTTTGTTGATTTTCCAGGACCATTAAATGTCATGTTATGTATCAAAGTCACCTGATGTTATTGGGCACAGAATGCAACACAAGTCAAAACTGTTTCCATAATAAAACCTCACAAGTATTTATTTAAACTATTTATAGCAATTATTAATGAACTTTGTGGCTTTCATTATATCAGCTAATGATTTCAGCTTTTCTAGTGAAATGCTAAATGGAGACACTAAAAGAAAGGAAAAAACTCTATGTATAAATAAAAATACTGTTTTCAGTTTAATCCCCCCATTTGTTTTGGAGGCAGGGTTAGAAGCAGAGGAGGTGGATTCCATGATTGCTGCTTATTTGTAACTACCTCTGAGTTGAACATTGGGAATTTATGTGTGAAAAATGAAGCATATCATGGACAAAAGCTTCCTTTTTCTTTTCACCTCCACAGCTTGATCCTTGGTCGTAAAAGGTACAGATCAATAACAAAGTACACAAGTTACACAGGCAGCTGTGTGTATCCAGACTCTCTCAGGAGAGAGCTTTGGGGAAAAATAAGAACTGACCCTTCCCTTCCTCATTCCCATTCGATAAACAAAGAATGATTTCAGGCAATCTCATATTAATGGTTCATTCTTCTATCCATAATAGCTTCCATAGAAACATTGAACTACAGAATGTCAGAGTTGCACCATAGAAATCATGTAATCAAGATACTTTCTTTATAGGACAAGGCTGAGGCCCAGGGAAGTTCAATGACTTTGGCCAAGGTCACACAGCTTTGGGGAAGAGCTAGGAACACCCATTTTTGAAGAGTAATAATTTCATGGCATGTCATAATATATCTGATTGATAAATATTTTATATTCCCTTCAAATTTTGGAAGAGGTCTCAGTTGTATGTGTGTGTATGTGTGTGTGTGTGTATACTTACATACATACATACATATATGTATATATATTCATTAGAAGAGATAGAGTAAGATTGGAGTTCTTTTTAAGAAAAACATTTGGTTTAGCTTTGGGAATTTTAGGATGGTCCCATTATGTAGTTTCATCAGCATGAGGGGAGTCCAGTGAGGATTTTCCTTGACTAATTTAAATCAATAATTTGTCTATATTATGGTTAGAGAGTTTCTGGGACACCACATGCAATCTTCAGGCTGGACTTGAACCCAAATCTTCCTATTCACAGGATCATAGAATGTAGGCATAACACATTGTTATAATAATTAGTTCATCTTAAGCTTAAGGGGTGATAAAATAGTCCCAGAGGTCCATATTGTATCCTGCTCTTTGGTTTTAGGGAGCTCATTTTAGATAGCAAATATGTGCCACTTACAATAACTCTTAGTCCCCCACCAAGAAAATTCCTGATATTTAGTAGAGACTGTGTTTTTGGTCTAATTATTTGTCTCTCTCCTATATCATCTATATAATATTTATTAATCTTTGGCCTCTTTTGTTTGAGAAAAAGGTCAATTCTTTGCAAACACATGGGTAATGAAACAGTGGTTTTTCAGTCATTCTCAGCCATGTCTGACTCTGTAATCTCACTTTTTGTGGCAAATACTGGAGTGGATTGTCATTTCCTTCTCTAGCTCATTTTACAGATGAGGAAACTGAAGACACACACATATACATACATACATGTAAACTGGGCTTTCAAACAAACCTGAGGCAATTTGTATATTGCTGGTATGCAAATGGAGATATGATTCTGGATTGGTAGAGGGAATGTTGGGATGACTGCTGTGTACCTGTATAAGGCTTTGGTATCAGTAACATATTGGTGTCAGAGCTTCTTGAGAGATGTATATGGTGCAAAAGATAATTTGGGGTAGACACATTGCCAGAGAATTCAGAGAGGAGAAGAAAGACTTTGGTTGCTTCCTACATATAGGGGAATCCTACTTCCCAACATGTCCCTGATTTCTTGCTTGCCTCTGTAGAGATTTTAGAAAGTTGTTTTTTTAGGTGAGATTGGGACCTCTCATTTGGTATGAGCTGAGATCTTGACATCTCATCTCATTCCCAAACTATCAAGCTCGTTCTCCTTTGTCTGACTTTTAGTATACTCTATTCTATAGAAGTTTGCTGATTTCTGCTTGTTCACTATTTGTGCTTTTTACAGTCTTTTCTATAAGTAGCATTTTTTTAGGAAGGAGTTAAATAGCAACTCTTCGTTACAGGGCTACCCTACCCCTTAACCATGACATTTGAGTAGTTTTTCTTCTTATCCAAAAATACCATGCCAGACCAGCAAAATGTGATTGGAAAAATAGATAAAATGGTAGTTTTATGCCCTTATTGGAGGTGAATGGGGAAAGGATCAAATGCCTAGCCATGGCTTTTATTTTAGTGACCTCAGTTCAGAAATCATAGTCTTTCTTGCAGATGGGGGACCAAATTCCAGAGATCTATCCATGACACCAATGAACTTTGCCACCACACATTGAGAATACCCACATCACATATACTTTACATATAGACATATGTCCTAAACACACACACACACACACACACACACACATACACACGATTGTTGCCCTGGGTCTGTTGTCTGATTTCTCTGCTCAATAGGGTGGGAAAAAAGCTAGAAATTTGTGGAGCAGTGGATTAAGTCCTCTTTCTTTTGCTGTCAGCCAACAACATGATTAATACCTCTTCATCTTCTCATAAGAAGCCTTCAGAAGAGAGGTTTTCTTTGTTATCATCCATAGAAACCTGACAGGGTAACAAATTATTCAAAGTGGGGGTGGAAGAAGTGCTTCCTTTTAACTAGATGGGGTACAGAGAGAGAAAAACCTAGTGAAATAAAATATAGCAGATATAGCCCAGTTCAAAATTAACTGGTTCCTATTTTTAGGTTGCTGCTGGGTAAGGAGACTAGGGAATGCACTCTCAGGTGGTGTAGGTTTAGGTTTCTTCATGGCTAGACTGTGGCTTTGCCCCATCATGCTTCATACTTAGTGCCATAATTCTAGTGTATGATCAGTAAAACCCAGATGAATTGAACTGAGGGAGGGAAGGGTGGAAACCAGGACCTTTTTCTCCTCTTTAGTATTAAAATCCTAAGGATGCCTGTAACTTGCATTATTGCTCTAAAACAGGCAGCCTTTTTCCAGATGTATGCCAAGTTCTCATCTCTCCAAATCTGAAATAAATTGCAAGTGATTTGTGTGTTTTCTTCTTATATTGTGAGTTCAGAGATTTGTGTATCTGCAAACATTTGCACTTGGCAAAAGAGTCACCAGTGTCCTTCCATACTTCTACACACCCAATAATTCTTTCAGAAACCTAAGGAAACACACCTGTTATTTCCTTCCTTGCCCAAATGAACTCAAATGACCCATTAATAGAAAGGCTAATGAAAGTCTAACAGGAGAGAGAGAAAGAGAAAGAAAAAGAGAGACAGAGACAGAGAGAGACAGACACAGAATCAAACACAGAGACAGACGCAGAGAGACACGGAGAGAAAGAGAGAGAGTAGGGAGGAAGGGAAGAAATAAAAGGATAAGATGAAGAGTAGAGAAACAAAGGGTAAAGAAAGGAAAAGAATAAGTGGGTCATCAGTTTATTAAATTGCATTAGAAACCTTCACTTCCCCATCCATCATCCATTTGGTCCCTCAAAAACTCAAGCTCACCTATTTCATTATATTTAGATGAGGCTGATTTATAAGAAGTTTCTCCAAATATATATTTTCAAATGTTTCATAATACTCTCATTTAAATATGAATTACAACTGTAATTATTTTGAAAAAAATGTGTGTTTGATTTAAAAAAAAAACACACAAAAAGAATATTGTATCTGAGTCACAAGGTCTGAATTCAAATCCCAACATGGATATTTGTAATTGCATCTTCTTAGGTAAATCACTTCATTTCTCTGGATATTATTTTCCTGATTTTTAAAATAAGATGGAAGACTAAATGAGTTCTGAGGCCTCTTCTAGCTCTAAATGATACAAAATCTTACGGAGTTTGGCAGTGAGAACTGGAAAGCGTCCTGGATTTAAATGCAAAAGATATAGTATAAAATGTCACTCTGCTACTTACTACTGGTATGATCTTAAACCAAACACTTAAACTCACTGGGATATATCTGAGAAATAAGAGGGCTTTACAAGTTGACCTTTATGAAGTTAGGTAGTACAGCAGATAGAGCCCTGGACCTGTAGTCAAGAAGACCAGAGTTCAAATCTTACCCCCAGACAAAAAATATCTCTGTGACCTTGAACAAATCATTTCATTGTTCTTTGCCTCACTTTCCTCAACTATAAGGTGGGGATGATAATAGCAACTAACTCTCAGAGATGTTGTGAATATCAAATTTGATACTATTTGTAAAGTGCTTAGTATCGTGCCTGGAGCATAGTAGGCAGTTAAATTCTTTTTTTTTTCTTTTCTTCTAGGGCCCTTCCTTGTTTTACATTCAATAATAACATTAGTATTATTTAAACTAGTTGTAGTATATTAGAGAAATATTGCTTATATTAGGTGCTTAATTTGTCAGATATGTTTCTATGTTCTGGGGATATAAACACAAGCAAATAAGAGAATTCATGCCTGTAAGGAACTTGCATTCTGATAGCTGGGAGATAATCCATAAAAGGAAGCTATAAAGTAGCATAGCATACATGGCTTTGGAATGGTGGCCATGAAGTGAGATGAAGGCCTGGTTAAGATAGGTGAAAATCCACTTAATAGAACCCAGAGTGTAGGATCACAATCTAAGGCTCCATTTGAAGAGATGAATGATGCCCAAAGTGGATGCAACAGGGTCATATATTAGTAAATCTTCTAATTCTGTACCATTTCAGAGCTACTAGACATAATTGATTTTACCTCTATTTCTTTTAGAACTTGGGAAAAAAGAAAGTACCTTTTCTTTAACTAGGCAAAGTTATGTTGCTGGTATTTGTGTTAGGTGCTGTGATAAAAAAAGGGGGGGGGGAAGAGACATACATGCAAGGGTTTCAGGGCTTTTTTCCCTTCTCTTCTCAAAGTTTGAATGATCTCAACTAAAAGTAAGAGAATCAATGGAAAATTGTTTCTCCAAGAAAAAATGAATAACTCTAGCTAGGAAATGTGTCTTCCAAGGAATATGCAAACAAAAGGCTGTCTACATTAAGATACTGGGTATCCATTTTCAGAATGAATAATTATCTCAAGGATCTGTGTGTAATCTGCTACAACATGATTTAGGATTTCCAGGAACAGGGACTGCCTATATCCCCTGTCTCATTGAACTTAATGGACTGTTGATTCTTGTCCTGTCTAGAGATAGAGCCAAGCAGTACTCGGCAGCAAGTGCAAGGTAAGTCATGCCAGGAGACCAGACCTGGAAATGTCATTGGTAGGAAAAAAGTATCCAGTGCCTAATGGAATTATATGGAATAGGCTTTTCAACACAGATGGACAGATGACATACTTTTAATTAGGCATTTTCAAAGATGAGGCACATATTAATGAATGGTGATTGCCTCAGTGTGTATGAAATCCAGTTAGGTTGACTTAGTTAGACTTATGGAATCATATATTCAGAGCTAGCTGGGATCTCAGAGGTCTTTTAGTTTAATCTGTTTATGTTATTTACAGGTGAGAACACTGAAGTAAATGGGTGTGAAATGACTGTCAATTGTAAAGTAAGAGGGTTAATCAGAAGGACAAAACCCTGGCCATTTTCCCCTGAGCAACATGTCTAAATGATTAGTAGCTCCTTACTGGTCCCCTCATGTTCCAGTGATCTTGGTGAAAATTCCAGCTTTGATGCTTACTACCTGTCACTTAGCTTCTCGGGGCCTCAGTTTCTTCATCTTTAAAATGAAGGAATTGGACTAGATGACATCTGAAGTATCTCTTAGCTATTAGTCTATGGTCTTAGAATGAGGGATTATATTGAGAATGTTTGGCAATTGACCTGTTGTCCACAGAGAGCTAGGATTCAAACCTGGGACCTCTGTAGCCAAGCCTGGCACTACTACTTCTTCATCATACTGCTTACTTCAGTGACTGAGTAAAAAGGAGCAATCTTTTGCAAGATGCTGATTCAAATTCATACTCAGAAGTTCTGTTACTATCAGAGGAAATGTTGAAAGGGACAAAAGGATGTAAGAACAGGATTGCAAATGTTATTACTGTCTATCAGGGATGGAGAACCTGTGTCCTTGAGGCCACATGTGGCTCTACACATCCTCAAGTGTGGCCCTCTGATTAAATCCAAACTTCCCCTCAATAAAAGTATTCGTTCTGTAAAACTTGGACTCGGTCGAAAGGCCATACCCAAGGACCTAGAAGTCCACATGTGGCCTCAAGGACACAGGTTCCCCACCCCTGCTAGCTGAATGAATGCTCTGTAAAGACTACTAATCAGAACAGTGTCTTTGGCTTTTGTTTTTATCTTCTCTCCCTAATTCTAACTTTGCAAATAACTTAAGCAAACAATTTTTAATTTTTTTCATTCTTTAATAATGTATCTTAAACAGAATAAGAAATAAAAAAGACACCACAGGTTTCAGTAACTTATAAGATTAAAAGCCTAGTAGCAGCTTTCATCCCACTGTGTGCTTGAACCTGTCTATTCTGACTGTGCCAGCAGACTGTTTAAAGTTCCTGTGGCTTGGGGAAAAGCCAGTCTTTACAGAGAAAGTTTTACAGAAGAATTTTTTTTTCCCTTGGACCAGCTAAGTTTAAATCCTTCAATGGCTAATTGGAAAGGGAACTGAGAGGGTTGTGGGAGGGCTTTAGGGGAAAAGAGAAGAGAGGTGAGTTTTCATTTCTTCAAAAATACTGAAATGTTTCCTGCTGCAACAGTGCCCCTCAGTAAAGACTTTATTTATTAGGAAAGATAAAATCAAAAGCTGAGAGCTCCAAGGACCTTAGAGTCAAAATTTACTTTTGAACCATCATCTGCAGAGTATTTCTTCAAAACGCCAGGATTTACTTCACTGCTGTGTAGTTTCCCTGAAACCAGCCTGCAATACTTCATTTGTTCATTCATTCATTCATTCATGCATGCATATAATCATTAACTGAAGACCTACTTGGATCAATATACTGCCCTAGAGCTCTAGTCATTTTTCATGATGAATATCTGTTTTCTTCCATGGCTTTTACTCTTAGAATTTTGAATATTTTATTTCTTCCTCTTCTAGTTTAGATTTTAAAATCAATACTAGATGATGCTTTTTAACATTTGTTCTTACACTTACAGCATAAAGAAACTGATGTAAAATTTGGCAGTAACCTTCTAGTGAATACAAAATAATCAATTTGTTTATAGCACTTTAAATTTTATGAAGCACTTTCTCCACTACAGCCCTCTGAGGTAGTTAGTCAAAGTTTTATTATCTCTGTTTTACAACTAAGAAAACCAAAGTCTAAATAGTTTAAATGGCTGGCCTTTAAGTGCATAGATAGGAAGCACAGTATCTGAGACTGGAACCCTGGTTTTCTTATTCCAGGTCCAGTGATTTATTCCAATAACATACTCCCACACCTCATATTATTTACATAAATCAGAAATTTTTCTTTGGGATTCTATTTGAAATAACATGACCAGAAAGGATTCTTATTTATTTTGATGTTATTTTACTGATTGCAAAATCTTTAGTACTACAACTCAGTGATGCTTTCATTCATTCCTTTTTTAATTACCTAGCATATTAAATTCAAGATATTCATTAATAAAATTCAAATTTACATGGTATTTCAAGGTTTTTCTAAAAAAACGTGGTTGACAAACATTATCACCTTTGAGTCTCACAATAAGCCAGTGACATAGTTACTTAAATTATCCCCATTTTAAAGGTAAGGAAACTGAGTTTTCAGGGCCACACAGCTAGCAAATATCCAAGGCATGATTTGGATTAAGCTCTTCCTGACTACAAATCCAGTACTGTACTAGGCAGCTTTTATTAAGCACCTACTATATTTTATTAAGCACCTACTAAAACAGAAGGGGGAAAAAAACAAAAAAGTAAACTGGCCACACCCTTCAAGTAGTTTATATTCTACTAAGGGATAGGATATATATATGATATATATATATGATATATATATATATATATATATATATATATATATATATATATATATATATGATAAATTGGAGAAGAGTAGAAATAAAGAAGTATGTAAAAACATGGCCATAGGAGATGAAATGCTTTGTTCAAGGAATAGAAACTAGGTCAGTTTATTTGGAACATGGAGAATGTGAAACATTGTAATGTGAAATAAAGATGGAAAAAATGGGCTATGGAATTTTACTTTAACTTCAAGATAATAGGTAGGTACTACACATTTTTCAGCAAGGAAGTAAGCGACACAGATGGACTTGTGGTTTATGAGGATTATTTGGGCAAATGACATGGATAATAAATTAGAGAGGGGAAGAATCACAAGGAAGGAAAACAATTAAGGTATTATTACAATAGTTCAGATGAGAAATGATGAGGGTCTGGACAAGGGTGATCACTAAAAGATATCAAGGGACAGAAATATATATATATATATATATATATATATATATATATATATATATATATATATATATTTATATATATGTGTGTGTGTATGTGTGTGTGTGTGTGTATATATATATATATATATATATATATATATATATATATGGAGAGAGAGAGAGAGAGAGAGAGAGATAGAGAGAGAAGTAGAATCAATAAGCCTTGATAACACACTAGGCATGTAGAGTGAATGGGAGAGAAAAAGTTAAGGGTAACTTAGTAGAGTGGGTTTAGGAGGAAAAAAGAGTTCTGGTTTGGGTTTAAACATTTTTGATTGCATGTAGGACATCAAAGTGGAGGTGGTAAATACATTGTTAGAGTTGTATGTATAGATCTGGGATTCATCTGTCTCCACTTAATTACTAAATCAATTTGAGTTGAGGAAATTGTTAAGAAAGAGGGTGTGGAGAGAGAATAAAAGAACACATAACTATAGATGGGGAGCACCTATAGTTATAACTATCCTAAATCATCCATTCTCCTTATCTTCCCAAATCTACCTTCTCCCTTTACAAATGATTTTGTCTCTTAATTTACTTTCTTAGCTCTATCTCTCTCTATGTCTTACAATATCTCTCGTCTCTTGTTTTTTTTTTTGTCTTCCTGACTTGAGTCTAGTGTTTTATTGTGTTACTTAACTCCATAGATAGTTTCCCTTCAATATGAGACTTATTCCTCCTCTATTTGTAAGCTAACCACTCTATCCATATGTTTAAAAGTATTTATCCTTCTTGTTTGTCTTTATTCCATTAATAATTCTTCCCTTTCAGTATTTTTTCTCCTTTTGATGGTACTGAATTCTCTAATTACTTTACTATTCTTTTCCTTCCTTTCACTAATAAACTTATTCTGAAGAGACAACTAGGTAGTTTAGTGGTTAGCTCACTGGATAGTGGAGATAGACTCAGAATAACATTAGTTCAAATGCTATCTCAGGCTCAATCCCTCAGGCCCTCATGGCTCAATCCCAAGACAGGTGATGATGTATTTTCTCTTCGTCCAGGAGGTCCACTTCACAGTAGAAAGAAGGAGAAGTAGATAATGGAATCTAATCTGGAGGCAGCTGTGGATAGTCTGTGTTGGAGAAGGTGCTAGGTGGGGCAAACTGTGGCAAGAGACTTCTCTTGGATTATCCCCCCAAATTAATTTTTTTCTGATATTCTGTTATTGCTTTGGTCAATGTCATTCTCTAAACTGAAAACATAAATATTCTTTGCCTATTCCATCTACCTTTACCTCACAGATATTAGAATGCAAGGGCCTTTACAATTTCTCTTGTATCTATTGATTCTTTTAGCTTCAAACTTTCCATACCAATATCATCACATGACTAGATCCTACCACATCCTTCTTCCTCTTCCCTTTACATTTACATCTAATTTATGTTTACCAAACATAAACTTTTTTTTCATTTGATACTCTCAAAATGGCAAGGTAGAGGGCACCTGTATTAACTCCTTTTCACAGATTCAATAAATATGGATGAGAATAACTAGAAATAAGAATTCTCGGAAGCTTACAGGGAGTCCATTTATGAAATCACAGAATCAACAAATATGTGAGCTTATAGATCAAGAAAATGATTTTTTAGAAGTTAAAAGATGCATCTGGAATCACTTAACTAGTAAGGGGCAGTGGCACGATTTGAAGCAGTGTCTTCTAACTAGCAATTCACTACTCATTCTACAGCATTCATTTTAATATGCATCCAACTCCCCTTATGAGGTGCAGGGGTAATGGTGAAAACCTGCAGCTGAGAAGAAGGTTGTAAGAGAGAGAGAGCTTTCAGGAAAGGACCATATGTTGAGTATGAACAGATCAAGAATACATGGGAATTTGGGGAAAGAGCTAAAAATATTAAATCCAAGGGGAAAGGCAGGAGTAGGAACAAAGCAAAAGCCAAGAATACTGGGGCAAAATACCAAGAGAAACAGACCAAGCCAATTGAAACAGGAAAATGGGGAAAGCCAGAACAGGGAGGCTAGATGTCAAAACCACAGAACAGCTGGATGGAAATATATGAAGTTGGGTCACTGGGGGGACAAGTGGTCAAGTGATGAGGGTTGTCTGTCTACAGCCTCTTTTAGATAAAGCATGGCAATTGCATATAACTTGGCATCTAAGAAAAACTGCCCCCAAAGGAAAATCAGAGTCCTAACAATCATTTTGTATCCCCAATTGGTCTCCCTGCCTCCAGGTCCTCTTTGCCTCTAACCCATTCTTCTCACCCTTCATGCCAGTTCTTCTGAAAAGCTGCCTGAATTTTAATCTAAGAACCTTTACAATCTTATCCCAACTAAGAGATGTGAGAATCCTATTTTATTCTACCCTAGTCTAACCATATTTTGAATATTGGTTTGAATTACAAATTTGCAACATCATATATATATATATATATATATATATATATATATATATATATATATACACACACACATACTCTGGAGCACCCTCATTTCAATGCCCTAAGTGGTGTTGTTTCATTGTTTTTGCTTGTCATTTATTTATTGCTTTTAGAAATGGTTATTTACCAAGATGGTATCATAAGAAGAGTTGGTGTAAAATATATTCCCAGAAATTTGTGATGGATGCTTTAAAAAGAACATGCAAAATTTAGGACAAAATTGGGTCAAACTCAGACAACGAATGTGGCAAAAGGATAACTCAGTTCCATATGGCTAGATGTCTTCCCACCCCACCTCCCATTTTGCTGGTACCTAGGAAATTCTCCTTAAGTATGACAAATCTGCATCCAGTCCGTCCTTGGTTCCCAATTTGAAGACTGTTGCCATCCTCTACTGTATTGGGATGGGCCAGGGAGATGAAGCCAGGGTGTAAATAATAGTACAGGAATTTAAAATTCTCTGACTGTTTGAAGCCTTCATGGACATAGTCCCACCAAAAAAGGTGTGTGTGTGTGTGTGTGTGTGTGTGTGTGAACAAGACCTGGCAAATGCTAAAAGTAAGGGCTCTCCCTAAGCACACTTTGTTCATTTTCAGGGGTGTGGGCCAGTTAGTGAAGAATATAACCATCCCTTCAGTTTCTCAAATTACCCTGGTTCTCATGAGCTTACTAAATTATAGATAGTCTACTGGGCATAACCAATATTCCTCGGTCTATCTTAAAAAATTATTCCTCTGCAAATACCATGGAAGAATCTTTTTTCATTTACTTCCAAGACTATGATTTACTTATTGATATGGGGGGGGGGGCGGAGCCAAGATGGCCGCATGAAGGCAGCATCTTACTGGAGCTCTCTCACAAGGTCTGTCAGATTCCCATAAAAAAGTGAATTTGAGCAGATTTGAGAGAGTCAGAAACCGCGAGCAGTGTGCATGGGGCAAATTTTCGAGCCGGGAGAGTTTGAAAGGCCGGAGGAACGAACCTGCAGGCTCGGAGAGTGCTCGGTGCGGAGCTGCTCCAGACCAAGGCGGAAGCGGCCGGCCGGGAAATCCACGTGGGAGACGGGCTGGGAGAAAGCTGGGCGCCCGAAACCGGCAGAGATCCCCAGGCCTCCCAACACAGGACGGCAGTCTCTGGGAGCGACAAGAGGCAGCGCAATGCCACCAGCCGCGAAAACACCCAGTCCTGACGCTTGCAAAACCCAGGAACTCGGCTTCTTGAACTTCCGGAAGACTCAATGACCAGGTAAACGGCTCTAATCCCTCCCCCCCTCACCCAGAGAATTCCTCGGGAAAAAAAAAAGAGAACTGAAACAGAGGAGAGAGTAGCGGGGCTTCACAGGACAAATACTAGAAGCTCATTAGTCCCAGAGGGGAAGAGTTGGCAGGGGGCCAAGCCAGGAGCCCAGACGTAACCTTGCTCCCCCAGGGGAAGCGCCAGTCATCAGCTCAAACAACAAACAGCTGAGACCATTGCTGAAAAGCAAGTGCTGGAGAGCACCCATAGGGAGTGAGATGCCAGGGAGCCAGACCCCTCCCCCACACCTCAGGAAACTGAAGGTTATAATTCTAAACTCACAACCCCCAGAATAAGAAAGCTGGGACAGAAAGCCCTGAGACTCACAGATAGAAATTCGTTGTAAAGCCAGCAAAAGGCAAACCAACATGAAGAAGAACACAAAAAAACCGAGGACAATAGATTCTTTTTATGGAGACAGGCAGGATCAAAATATCGACATAGAAGAAGATAGCAATGACACGGTAGATACATCAGATACCTCAAAAGCTAATATGAACTGGTCTCCAGCCCAAAAAGCACTGCTGGAAGAGCTAAAGGAGGATTTTAAAAACCAAATTAGGGAGCTAAAAGAAAATATGGAAAAAATGGAAAAAAGGGAGAAAAAATCCACTGACGAAATCAAGTCCCTAAAGAATAAGATTGGCGAAATGGCTATGGAGATTCAGAATCTAGAGAGAGAAAAGGACACCTTGAGAGGTGAAATCAACCAATTGAAAATGGAGGCTCAAAAGCAAAATGTAAACACTAACTCATTTAAAATTAGACTTGAGCAAGTAGAAGCTAATGAATCTATGAGGCATCAAGAAGTAATAAAACAAAACGTAAAGAATGAAAAAATAGAAAAAAATGTGAAATATCTGATTGGCAAAACAACTGACCTGGAAAATAGATCCAGGAGAGACAATTTGAGAGTTATTGGTCTACCGGAAATCCACGATGAAAAAAGGAGCCTTGACAGTATCTTCGAAGAAATTATCAAAGACAACTGCCCAGAGGTCCTAGAACCAGAGGGCAAAATAGTCATTGAAAGAATTCACCGATCACCCCCTGAAAGAGATCCCAAACTGAAAACACCAAGAAATATTATAGCCAAATTTCAGAGCTATAAACTCAAGGAGAAAATACTGCAAGCAGCCAAAAAGAAGCAATTCAAATATCGTGGAACTACAGTCATGATCACGCAGGATCTCTCAGCTTCCACATTAAAAGACAGGAGAAATTGGAATATGATATTCCGAAGGGCAAAGGAGCTGGGACTATATCCAAGGATCAACTACCCAGCAAAACTACTTATTGATATGTTTTTCCATAGTCATGTATAAAGACTAAAATAGAGGTAGAAGGGTTTCAATACAGCTTTTTAAAAAATGAAATTAATTTCCTTCCAAGCTATGGTGGACCAAAGGCAAAGACTGATGCTTGTTCTATTAGTTACAATAACTTTAAGTTTGTTTTACTATTTTCCCCTTGTTTTAGAGAGCATTGAGAAGAAAGTAGTTTGTTGGGTAGTGACAATGGTGATAAAAGTGAATTACATTAAAAAAAAACCACTAAGCATTATAGGTAACCCATTTTAGGAAAGATATTGACAAACTAAATGCATCAAGAAAATTGTGGTCGAGTGAAAGGGCAAACTAGAATCCAGATGGTACATAAGTTGATCGAATTGATTTCAAGTGTTTAGCCCAGATATAGAGGGAACAAACATTAGGAACCTAACTCTCTACAAGGCACCATGATAAGCACTTTACAATTACTCATTTTACCCTCCCTGCAATTTAGGATATAGATGGCGTCATTGTGGCTATTTTACACTGGAGGAAACTGAAAGAGACAGATGTTAAGTAACATGGTAGGAATTACATAATAAGTTTCTGAAGCTAGGTTTGAACTCAGGTCTTTTGAAAGATTCTATGAAAGTAAAATTCACAGGATTTGGCAACCAATTAGCTGTGAGGGATTATGGTGAGGGAGTAATCAGAGTTGACTCTAAGATTAGGAATAAGTATAAGTGGAAGAATGGTCGTGTCATCACCAGAAACAAAAAAAAAATGCTTGAGAAGCACAAGGAAAGATTAATAGTTGGCATAATATAGAGAGTTATTGGTGACTTCTGGGAGAGAAGATAGTTGAGCAACCAGTAAATCACTGTAGCTCTCCCTTATTCACCTCCAAATAATCATAAAATGGCACCCTAGACCAAATCCTGGAATAGTGGAGCCAGTGGAAAGACAGGGTAGAACAGTCTTTTAGCCTGGGAGACTTGGAGGATCTGCAAGAAAGGTCTATCTCACTCAGGTAAAAGAGGAGTGCATTGCAGGACAGAGGTCATTCCAGGAAACAATCAACAAGCCTCACCTCAGCAAAATAGTGGGAAATCTTGAGCCCCAGTGTGGTGGAGCAGGCAAATGACAACACTAGGACCAAACCCCTCCCCCTTCATCCCCTCCCCCTCTGTGCATAAGCATAGCAAGGAGAATCAGCAGACTCCGGCTCTGATAACTACCTGAGTTGGTAAGCAAAATGGGCTCTTAGCACTTAGTTCACCCAAGTGTTCTTGAAGAGTTTGGCTTTTGTTTACTTTGAGTAATTCAGTGTATTTCATTGAGTCTCACTGGGTGCTAAGCCCCAGGCCCAAACCCCTATTAGGTGTAAAACCTATGTGGGTATGGATTGGTAACTAAGGTGGGGTCCAAGGTGGGGCTAACTCAGGGGAGGGCCTAGTTTGAGTGACATGTCTGGGACAGCAGAGGCTTTTAGACCATGTGTGTTTAAGTCGCCTCTTTGTGATGATTCTAGGTCTCATGGGTGAGTCGCATGTGTGACTCACCCCTGACCTTGAAAAAGATATAAAACCAGGGGTTGGTTTTCTATTTTTTGGAGCTCTTACCCACAGCAGTGATGGTGTATGACTCTGGGCCAGCCCTTGTTCTGAGCTCCCAGGCTGAACCTAGCTGTTGGTAACTATGAATCTGTATTTGGTCTGTCTGTTGATGTTTGTAATTTGTTTGGGGCTCTCACTCTTGGTGGTATTCAGAGACTCTGGGCAGCTGTAGCTAAGAAGCCCTCCAGCTTGTAACCCTGGATGTTGGGACTTTGTTAAATTCTGGTAACTATGAATTGGGATTTGAATCAGATAAGGTCTGTCTGTTGATGTTTGTACTTTGTTTGTATTTTGCTCTGAAGTTCAGGGTGCTGGTGTTTTCCCCTGCACTAAGTGAATGATATTTGTATGCTGAATTAAAGTAAGCTTGTCAACCCCTTAAAGTTGCTTTCCTTACTAAAGCAGATCAAAAGAATCTGTGCTTTTGCAGCGTGTTGGCAGCTTTCTGGGTGCTGGTTGTTGGCTGATCTTACACCCCCACGGAAGCTGCTAGCCAGATTGTTGGAACACTACCACATGCTTCAGTGTAGCTCCAGGCAAACAGACATCCTCTAGAAAACAGGACAGATCTCTACTTGTTTCTGGCACCTTTAGTGGCTGGACCATCACATGCTTCAGTATAGCCCCAGGGAAACACAGAAACAACTCATCAGGCCATAACACATACCACACACCACCACTGGGACCCCAGCTCAGCATCAGGTAAGCTGTCAGATCCGCAAGGCCTCCAGCAGCATCAGCCATCCCACTCCCAACACCCTCAACACAGCACTATAGATGAGGATTCCCTTCCAGGGACCTCAGGGTGACATTGGTGCAACACTGGGGCAAACAGTCAGGCCCTGCAGCCACTGGCACAAGAAGCCTGAGACAGAGCCACTTCCATCCTGGGAGTGGAGCTCAATTTTTAAAAATTTTATTTTATTTTAGATTCTAGGGCCAGAACACAAATAAAGAATAGAGAAAAGAAACAAAACATATCATAAGCGTAAATATTAAAACTTAAGTACAAAGGAAGAAAAAAAAGCATGTTGTATGCATAACAGAATGTAAGAGAGGACTGAAATATACAACAATAGATTCTCATTTCAAGAAAGCCTATATAATAAATACTATATGTTGTTTTGAGAATTGTCCATCTTTGCTTCCTTGTGAGTTTTCTTTTGTTCTCTGCTGTATACTTAATTTTTACTTTGATCTTTTTCCCCTCCCTCCACCCCACCCCCGAAGGCTACAATAAAGTTTAGATATGTTTTTCTATAGCTATAGATATATACATACACATATACATACATATATAGACATATACTTTCCCAAACATACTCTACTTTTAATCTTTGTTTTTGTATGTGTGCATATTTCTTGTTTCCTATCCCTCCTGATTCCTCTAAGGATACCTTCTCTATCCTCCCATTCCCATAAGTCTAAACACCCTTCTATAGCCCCTTTTACCTATTGCCTCATTCTCACCTCTAAAAACCCATGCCTTGTCCTCTCCTCCCCCACTATGCCCTAACCGTCTTATTTTTTCTAAATTTAGAAGACTTTTGTACTCTTCTAAATATGTATGTATTGTTCCCTCTTAATCCCATTCCTGATGAAAGTAGATTATGAGAACTACCAGCCTTCCTCCCCCATCTAAATCCTCTGTATCCTTTCTTCATCTTGCACCTCTTTTGTATAAAAGCCCTGGATGGTTGCAGGGTAAGGTCTATTGCTCCGAGCTGGGAACTGAGGGGAGCAGAGTCCACCATAAGCCATGCCCAGAACAAACAGACCAGGGTGGAACAAGCTCTAGCACCCTGAATCAGTAAGCTCTGGCACTTACCAAACTTCTCAACCCACAAACACCAAACACAACACAGAAAGTTCGTGGGAAAAGCTGCTGACACAGAGTAAAAGGAGTTCACAGTTGAGCCACACACCAGGGGCAGTGGAGGTGGTGCCGGTACTGAACTACAGCTGCAGTTGCTTCTGGCCTCAGGCCCACTTGGTGGGAGGAATTAAGTGGCAGATCTGAGCTGAAGTGCAGAGCCAGCTTAGATCTGAGTCCAGTCTGGGTGGGCAGTTCTTGGGGGAGGAGTAGACATGGTGTGGCAGAGCTTGCTGTGTAGAAACAGCTCTGAAAACAATAGCACAACCCCTCAAGCTTGGAACAAAATATTCTATAATCTACAAGCAATCATATCCGCATGAAAAACTCAAGGGTCAAGTAAGTTGGCTGGGAACATAGCCAGGCAGTGACAACAGACTCAGATTCAGACTCAGACTTTGGAATCTTTCTTTGGTGACAAAAAAGAGCAAAACATACAGACAGAAGAAGTCAATAAAGTCAAAGAGCCTATATCAAAAGACCTCAAAAAGGATTTGGAAAAACAAGTTAGAGCAGTAGAGGAAAAATTGGGAAAAGAAATGAGAGAGATGTGAGAAAACCGTGAAAAACAAGTCAATGACTTGCTAAAGGAGACCAAAAAATACACCTTAAAAATAGACTAACTCAAATTGTAAAAGAGCTCCAAGAAGTCAATGAGGAGAAGAATGCCTTGAAAGGTAGAATTAGCCAAATGGAAAAAGAGGTCTAAAAGACCACTGAAGAAAATATTACCTTAAAAATTAGATGGGAGCAAGTGGAAGCTAGTGACTTGATAAGAAATCAAGATATTATAAAACAGAAACAAAGGAATGAAAAAATGGAAGACAATGTGAAATATCTCATTGGAAAAACCACTGACCTGGAAAATAGATCCAGGAGAGATAATTTAAAAATCACTGGACTACCTGAAAGCCATGATCAAAAAAAGAGCCTAGATATCATCTTTCAAGAAATTATCAAGGAAAACATCCCTGATATTCTAGAGCCAGAGGGTAAAATAGAAATTGAAAGAATCTGCTGATCACCTCCTGACAAAGATAACAAAAACAAAACTCCTAGGAATATTGTTGCCAAATTCCACAGCTCCCACATCAAGGAGAAAATATTGCAAGCAGCCAGAAAGAAACAATTTGAGTACTGTGGAAACACAATCAGGATAACACAAGATATAGCAGCTTCTACTTTAAGGGATCGAAGGGCTTGGAATATGATATTCCAGAGGTCAACGGAGCTAGGATTAAAACCAAGAATCACCTACCCAGGAAAGCTGTGTATGATGCTCCAAGGCAAAATATGGACTTTCAATAAAACAGAGGATGTCTAAGCTTTCTCAGTGAAAAGACCAGAGCTGAATAGAAAATCTGACTTTCAAACACAAGAATGAAGAGAAGCATGAAAGGGTAAACAAGAAAGAGAAATCATGAGGGACTTACTAAAGTTGAACTATTTTGTTTGCATTCCTACATGGAAGATGATATGTATAATTCATGAGACCTCAGTATTAGGGTAGCTGAAAGGAATATATATATATATATATATATATATATATATATATATATATATATATATATGTATAGACAGAGGGCACAGGGTGAGTTGAATATGAAAGGATGATATCTAAAAATGTAAAATCAAATTAAGGGATGAGAGAGGAATATATTGCGAGAGGGGGAAAGGGAGAGATAGAATGGGGTAAATTATCTCATATAAAAGTGGCAAGCAAAAGCAGTTCTGTAGGAAGGGAAGGGGGGCAGGTGGAGGGGAATGAGTGAATTTTCTCTCATTGGATTTGACCTGAGGAAGGAATAACATACACACTCAATTGGGTATCTTACCCCACAGAAAGAAAGGATGAAGGAGACAAAAATGGGGGTGATAGAAGGGAGGGCAGATAGGGGGAGGAGGTAATCAAAAGCAAATACTTTCTAAAAAGGAAAGGGTTAAGGGAGAAAATTAAACAAAGTGGATAGGATAGGAAGGAGAAAAATATAGCTAGTCTTTC
The DNA here is from genome assembly GCF_011100635.1 of Trichosurus vulpecula. Lineage (NCBI taxonomy): Eukaryota > Metazoa > Chordata > Mammalia > Diprotodontia > Phalangeridae > Trichosurus > Trichosurus vulpecula. The sequence goes on from NC_050579.1 coordinate 193,707,822, forward strand.
ACAACATGAGTATTGTGGAAAGGTTTGACATAGTGATACACATGTGGCCTATGTGGAACTGCTTGCCTTCTTGGGGAGAGTGGGTGGGGAGGGAAGAGGAGAGAGAATTTGGAACTCAAAATTTTAAAAAACAGATGTTCAAAAAAAAGTTTTTGCATACAACTAGGAAATAAGATATACAGGCAATGGGGCATAGAAATCTATCTTGCCCTATAAGAAAGTAAGGGAAACGGGGATTGGGGGAGTGGCACGACAGAAGGGTGGGCTGCCTGGGGAACAGGGCAACTGGAATATATGCCATCTTGGAGTGGGGGGACGGTAAAAATGGGGAGAAAATCTGTAATTCAAACTCTTGTGAAAGTCAATGCTGAGGTAAAACTATGGGGGGCAGCGCCAAGATGGCCATGTGAAAATAGCGTCTTACCAGAGCTCTCTCACAATTTCTATCAGATTCCTATAAAAAAGTGAATCTGAGCAGATTTGAGAGAGTTAGAAATGGCGAGCAGTCTGAGTTAGGGAAATTTCCAAGCCAGGAGAGTCTGAAAGGCTGAAGGGATGAATCTGTAGGCTGGGAGAGCACTGGGTGTGCAGAGCTGCTCCAGACAGCACCAAAGCAGAAGTGGCCAGAGAAACCAATGTGGGAGACAGGCTGGGAAAGAGCTAGGCACCCAAAACCAACGGAAATCCTCAGGCGTCCCAACACAGGATGGCAGCGCAATGCCACTGGCCATGAGACATCAACTCCTGAGGCTTGCAGCCCAAAGGTATGAAACAGGTCTACTTGAACTTCCAGGATACATAATGGCCAGGTAAATGGCTCTAATCCCTTCCACTCCCCCACCCAGAGAATTCTTCAGGGATAAAACGCTGGAATAGAGGGAACAGAAGTGGGGCTTCAGTGGCAGAGTAAGGGGAATTCCTGAGTTCCAGAGGGCAGAGCCAGCAGGGGTCAACACCAGGAGCCCAGGTGTACCCTTGCTCCCTCAGAGGAAGTGCCAGACACCAGCTCAAATAACAAAGAGCTGAGACCATTGTTGAAGAGCAACAGCAGTGGAGAGCAACCCTAGGGGAAGAGACTTCAGGCAGCCAGACCCCTCTCCCACACCTCAGGAAAATGAAGGGTATAATTCACAAAGTCAGTAATGAGACTCATAAGCCCCAGAATGAGAAAGCTGGTAGAGAGAACCCTGAGCCCCAAAAGCAGAAATTTATTGTAAAGCCAGTAAAGGCTAACCAACATGAAGAATACACACACAAAAAAATCGAGGACCATTGATTCTTTTTATGGAGACAGGCATGATCAAAATAACAAGTTGGAAGAGGATAGCAACAACACTATACCCTCATCTGATACCTCAAAAGGGAATGTGAACTGGTCTCAAGCCCAAAAAGCATTAGTGGAAGAGCTAAAGGAGGATTTAAAAACCAAACTAGGGAGGTAAAAGAAAAAATGGAAAAAATCCACTGATGAAATCAAGTCCCTAAAGAATAAGATTGGTGAAATGGCTATGGAGATTCAGAATCTAAATAGAGAAAATGACACCCTGAGAGATAAAATCAACCAATTGGAAAAGAAGGCTCAAAAGCAAAATGAAGACAGTAACTCATTAAAAATTAGACTTGAGCAAGTGGAACCTAATGACTCTATGAGGCATCAAGAAGTAGTCAAACAAAATGTAAAGAAAGAAAAAATAGAAAAAAAAATGTGAAATATCTGATTGGGAAAAGAATTGACCTGGAAAATAAATCCAGGAGAGACAACTTAAGAATTATTGGTCTACCGGAAATCCACGATGAAAAAACGAGCTTTGACAGTATCTTCGAAGAAATTACCAAAGATAATGCCCAGAGGTCCTAGGACCAGAGGGCAAAATAGTCATTGAAAGAATCCACCAATCACCTCCTGAAAGAGATCCCAAACTGAAAACACCAAGAAATATTATAGCCAAATTTCAGAATTACAAAGTCAAGGAGAAAATACTGCAAGCAGCCAAAAAGAAACAATTCAAATATCATGGAACTACAGTCAGGATAACGCAGGATCTCTCAGCTTCTACTTTAAAAGACAGGAGAAATTGGAATGTGATATTCTGAAGGGCAAAGGAGCTGGGACTACAACCAGGGATCAACTACCCAGCAAAATTAATCATAATTTTTCAGGCAAGGAGATGGACATTCAATGAAATAAGTGAATTCCAGACCTTCCTGATAAAAAGGCCAGAACTCAATGGAAAATTTGATCTTTGGGAGGGTTATGGGAGAAGAAGTAAGGAGGTAGTGGAAAAGGATAAATTACACCAAATGAAGAGGCACAAAAACGCATTTTAGTAGAGGGAAAGAAGGGAGGGAGAAGAGCAGTATTTGAGCTTTACTATCATCTGATAGGGTTCCAGAAGGGAATAACATACCCTTATAAATATAGGAATCTAACTTGTCCTACAGGTTGTAGGAGGGGAAGGGGGAAAAGAGGGGAGGGGGTGGTCAGAAGGGAGGGGAGACATAGCAAATGGGAAATGGTAAGATAAGGGAGGGGAATCAAGAGGAAAGGTAAACTGAGGAAAGCAATGGTCTAAAGCGAAACTTTGTTGAGGAGTGGAAGGGGTAAGGGAGGAATAAAAGCATAAAGAGAGGGAAATAGGATGGAGAAAAAGACACAGATAGAAATCATAACTGTGAATATGAATGGGATGACCTCTCCCATAAAACGGAAGTAGATAGCTGAATGGATTAAATACCATAATCCTACAATATGCTGTTTACAAGAAACACATTTGAAACAGGTGGATACACACAGGGTAAAGGTAAAAGCCTGGAGTAAAATATTTTGAGCTTCAGCTAAAGTAAAAAAAAAAGCAGGTGTAGCAATCCTAATCTCAGACAAAGCAAAAGTAAAGATAGTTTTAATTAAATGAGATAAGGAAGGACACTACATCCTGCTAAAAGGCACCATAAATAATGAAACAATATCATTGTTTAATGTATATACACCAAGTGGTATGACATGCAAATTCTTGGAGGAGAGGTTAAGGGAGTTACAGGAAGAAATAGACAGAAAAGCTATAATATGGGAGACCTCAACCTCCCCCTTTCTGAACTTGATAAATCCAACCTAAAAATAAATAAGAAAGAAGGAGGTGAACAGTATTTTAGAAAAGGCAGATATGATAGACCTCTGGAGAAAACTAAATGGGGGAAAAAAGGAATATACTTCTTCTCAGCGGTACACAGCACATACTCAAAATTGACCATGTACTAGGGCATAAAAACCTCACAATGCAGTGCAGAAAGGCAGAAGTAGTCAAAGCATACTTTTCAGATCACAATGCAATAAAAATTACTTCCAATAAAGAACAATAGAAAATAAGCTAAAAATTAATTGGAAACTAAATAATCTGATTCTAAAGAATGAGTGGGCCAATAATGAGATAACATACCAAAACTTATGGGATGCAGCAAAGGCAGTTCTTAGGGGAAGTTTTATATCTCTAAATGTTTACATGAATAAAATAGGGGAAAAGGAGATCAATGAATTGGGCATACGACTGAAAAAGCTAGAAAAAGAACAAATTGAAAATCTCCAATTAAATACCAAACTAGAAATACTGAAAATCAAAGGAGAGATTAATTAAAATTGAAACCAAGAAAACCATTAAAGTAATAAATAAAACCAAGTGCTGATTTTATGAAAGAAAGTCAATAAAATTGATAAACCTTTGGTCAATTTGATTAAAAAAAAGAAAGAAGAAAATCAAAGTACCTGTATCAAAAATGAAAAGGGTGAATTCACCTCTAATGAAGAGGAAATCAAAACAATAATTAGGAATTATTTTGCCCAATTGTATGCCCATAAATTTGACCACCTTAGAAATATGGATGAATATCTACAAAAACATAAATTCCCCAGGTTAAGAGAAGATGAAGTAAAATTTCTAATAACCCCATCTCAGAAAAAGAAATTGAGCAATCCATCAATGAACTCCCTAGGAAAAAATCTCCAGGGCCACATGGTTTTACATGTGAATTCTATCAAAACTTTAAAGAACAATTAATTCTTCTATTGTGTAGACTATTTGGGAAAATAGGTGAAGAAGGAGTCCTACCAAATTCTTTTTTTATGACACAAATATGATACTAATACCCAAACCAGGCAGAATCAAAACAGAGAAAGAAAATTATAGACCAATTTCCTTAATAAATATTGATGCAAAAATTTTAAATAAAATATTAGCAAAAAGATTGCAGGAACTTATCATGAGAATAATACACTATGATCAGGTAGCATTTATTCCAGGAATGCAAGGCTGGTTCAATATTGGGAAAACTATTAGCATAATACTAAATGGTACCTTCCTTAAAATTATAAATAGCATCTATCTAAAACCATCAACACGCATTATTTGTAATGAGGGTAAGCAAGATGCATTCCCAAAAAGATCAGGAGTGAAACAAAGATGTCCATTATCACCCCTACTATTCAATTTGGTACCAGAAACATTAGCTATAGCAATAAGAAGAAAAAAAAGAAGTTGAAGGAATTAGAATAGGCAAAGAAGAAACTAAATTATCACTTTTTGCAGATGATATGATGTTTTACTTAGAGAATCAAGTAAAAAAACTACTTGAAATAATAAACACCTTTAGCAAAGTTGCAGGTTATAAAATAAACCAACATAAATCCTTGGCATTCCTATACATTACTAAAAAATCCCAATAGCAAGAGATGGAAAGAGAAATTCCATGCAAAGTAACTGTGGACACTATAAAATGTTTGGGAGTCTATCTGTCAATACAAACCCAGGGACTATATAAACATAATTATGAAACACCTTTCAGGTGAATAAAGTCAGATCTAAATAAGTGGAAAAATATCAGTTGCTCATGGTTAGGCTGAGGTAATATAATAAAAATGACAATTTTGCCTAAATTAATCTATCTATTCAGTGCCATACTAATTGAACTACCAAAAATTATTTTGCAGAGCTGGATAAAATAATAACAAAATTCATCTGGAAACACAAGAGGTCTAGAATATCTAGGGTACTAATGAAAAGAAATGCTAGAGAAGGTGGCCTAGCCATACCAGATATTAAACTGTACTATAGAGCAGGAGTCATCAAAACTACCTGGTACTGGCTAAGAAACAGAATTGTGGATCACTGGAATAGGATGGAGAAGTCAACGACTATAGATCTCCTCTTTGATAAACCCAAAGAAGCCAGCTTCTGGGCTAATAATTCACTATTTCACAAAACCTGCTGGGAAAATTGGAAAATGGTAGGGTGGAAACTGGGCATAGACCAATTTCTCACACCAAATAGCAAAATAAAGTCAAAATGGGTTCATGATTTAGGAATAAAGGCTGATGCTATAAGCAATTTGGGAGAACAAGGAATAGTTTACCTATCAGATTCATGGAAAAGGGAAGAATTCATTACCCAACAAGAGACAGAGAGCATTACAAAATGAAAATCGATAATTTTGATAATGTTAAATTGAAAAGTTTTTCTACAAAAAAGCCAATGCAACAAAGATTAGGAGGGAAGCAGAAAATTGGGAGAAAATCTTTACAACTAGTGTCTCTGACAAAGGCCTCATGTCTAAAATATACAGGGAACTGGGCCAAATATATAGGAATACAAGTCATTCCTCAATTGAGAAATGGTCAAAGGACATGAAGAGGCAGTTTTCAGAGGAAGAAATTAAAGATATCTATAAGCATATGAAAAAATGCTCAAAATCACTACTGATTAGAGAAATACAAATCAAAACAACTCTTAGGTATCACATCTCTCCTGTCAGATTGGCTAAAATGACAAAACAGGAAAATGATAAATCTTGGAGAGGCTGTGAGAAAACTGGAGCATTGTTACATTGCTGGTGGAGTTTTGAACTGATCCAGCCATTCTGGAGAGCAATTTGGAACTATGCCCAAAGGGTCATAATAATGTTCATACCCTTTGACCCAGCAATATCACTTCTAGAGCTGTATCCCAAAGGGATCACGCAAGTGGGAAAAGGACCCATATATACAAAAATATTTATAGCAGCTCTTTTTGTGGTAGCTAAGCATTGGAAATCAAAGGGATGCCCATCAATTGGGGAATGGCTGAACAAGCTGTGGTATATAAAGGTAATGGAATACTATCATGCTATAAGAAATAGGGATGATACAGACTTCCTAACAACCTGGAAAAACCTACACGACATAATGTTGAGTGAGCAGAGCAGAGCCGGGAGAACATTATACACAACCAAATATATGGATTCTGTGAAGACTAACCCTGACAGACTTGGCTGTTCTCAGCAACACAAGGTGCAAAAACAACTCCAAAGGACTCATGATGGAGAATGCTATCTACATCCAGGGAAAGAACTATGGAGTCTAAATGCAGATTGAGGCACATTTTGTGCTTGCCATCCTCCCCTTTTTTTTCCTCTTGTTTTTGTTTTTGGGTTGTTGTTTCTTTTTTTTTGGTTCTGTTTCCTCTTTGTCATGATTCATTCCATTGGTCATAATTCTTCTCCACAACTTGACTAGTGTGTAAATTAATTCAATGCGAAGTTATAAGTGGAAGATATATGGGATTCCATGCTGTCTTGGGGAGGGAGCGGAGGAGGGAGGGAAGAAAATCTGGAACTTAAAATTATATGGAACTGAGTGTTGTAAACTAAAAATAAAATAAAAAAATATGCTATTAAAAAAGGAAAATCAATGCTGATAACTAAAATATTAATTAAATAAATACAAAGGAAAAGAAAAAATGGTTACTCTTTTTAGCTGTTTCTAAATAGTTTTGCTTTTTAAATTCATATCATAGTCAGGTTTATCCCCCTCTTTCTTATGAGCTCAACAATTATTAATAAGAATCTTAGACATACATTTTACATGTTATGTTATATAAAAGATAAAGATTCTGTCCTTATGAACCCCTTATAGTCAGTCTTTGGTATTTACCTTATGGTTCTCTTGGTTCTTGTATGTCAAATCTTCTATTAAATTGAGGATTTTTAAAAATAAAGTCTTGGAAGTCTGAGGGTTGGTCAAATTTCCTTTTTTATTCAAGATAATACTTAAATTGGAAGGGTATGATATTTTTCCTTTTTTCATCATATTAGCCAATCTGATATGTGTGAAGTAGTACCTCAGAGTTGTTTTAATTTGCATCACTCTAATCTAATCTAATCCAATTGATTTATAGCACTTCTTCATATGTCTATAGATATCGTTGATTTCTTCATCTGAGAAACTGCCTGTTCATATCCTTTGAACATTTGTCAATTGGGGAATGACTTGTATTCTTACAAATTTGACTCATTTCTATATCTATTTGAGAAATGAGGTCTTTATCAGAGACACTTGCTATAAAGGTTGTTTCCCAGCTTTCTGCTTTCTTTCTAATCTTGGTTGCATTGGTTTTGTTTGTACAGAAGATTTTTATTTTAATATATTCAAAATTATCTATTTTATACTTTGTAATGCTCTTTATCTCTTGTTTGATCATGAATTCTTCCCCTCCCCATAGATCTGAAAGGTAGACAATTTTTTTGCTCTTCTAATTTGCTTATGGAATCATCCTTTATGTCTGAATCATATGCCCATTTTGACTTTACCCTGGCATACTGTGAGATATTGGTCTATACCTAGTTTTTGTCCTATGGTTTTCCAATTTTCCCCAAAGCTTTTGTCAAGTAGTGAGTTTATCCCAGAGGTTGGGGTCCTTGGTTTTATCAACCAGTAGGTAAATATGGTCATTGACTATGATGCTTTGTCTATCTAGGCACTTCCACTGACCCACCACTCTATTTCTTAGCCAGTACCAGACAGTTTTGATGATTACTGCTTTGTAATATAGTTTGAGATCTAGCATTGCTAAGCCACCTTCCTTTGTATTTTTATCATTAATTCCCTTGATATTCTTGACCTTTGTCCTTCCAGATGAATTTTATTGTTATTTTTTCTAGCTCTATAAAATAATTTTGGTAGTTTAATTGGTATGAAATTGAATAAGCAAATTAGCTTAGTTACTATTGTTATTCTTTATTATATTGGATTGGCCTATCCATGAGCAATTGATAGGTTTCCGAATGTTTAGATCTTACTTTATTTGTGTGAAAAGTGTGTTGTAATTGTTTTTATATTGTTCCTGTGTTTGTCTTGGCAGGTAGACTACCATGGATTTTAAATTATTTACAATTATTTTAAATAAAGTTTCTCTTTCTATCTCTTGCTTCTGGACTTTGTTGGTCATATAAAGTAACACTGATGATTTATGTGGGTTTATCATATATCCTACAACTATACTAAAGTTGTTAATTATTTCAAATAGTTTTTAGCTGATGCTCTAAGATTCTCTAAGTATACCATCATATGATCTGCAAAGAGTGATAATTTTGTTTCCTCATTTTTTATTCTGACTCCCTATTTCTTTTTCTTCTCTTATTGCTAGTGCTATATTTCGTAATTGCTAGTACTATATTTAATAATAGTGGTGATAATGAGTATCCTTGCTTCATCCCCAATCTTATTGGGAAGGTTTCTAGCTTATCCCCACTACAGATAATGCTTGATGATAGTTTTAGATACTGCTTATGATTTTAATGTACATCCTTTTAATTCTATGCTCTCTCTATTTTTTAATAGGAATTTGTGCTATATTTTGTCAAAAACTTTTTCAGCATTTATTGAGAGAATCATATGTTTTCTTGTTGGTTGTGTTACTGATATGGTCAATTATATTGATGTTTTCCCTAATATTTAACAAACCCTGTGTTGATGGGGTGGGGTGGCATTAAGGGTTGCCTGGCACTGCTGGAGGATTTAGTGGTCTGGCAGCTTACCTGGGGCTAAGCCAGAATCCTGCTGGTGGTGTCTGACATGTGCTGAGGCCTGGTGGGGTGTTTCTGTGTTTATGCAGGGATACGCTGAAGCCATGGAGGTCTGACTACTAGAGGTCATCTGTTTGACCCAGCTATGCTTAAGTATTTGGCAGTTCTCAGAGCTGGAGTCTGCTTGTGCACCTGTCTACACTGAGGCATGTATGCTTGGGGGGAGGGGGGTACTGGTCTCAGTATTTGCTTGCTTCTCCCAACTGCAGCTCAGGATCTACTATTGGTTTGCTGAGATAGGGTTTGCTGGGACACTTACTAACTTGGACTGTGTTCACCTTTTGCCCATGTGAGCCAGATTTTCCTGCAGATTTTCCAAGTTTCTTGGGCTCAATGATTGTTTTGCCCTCTCTTTTTGCTGATTCTTCTATTCCAGGATTTGTTTTGGGGCACTATTTTATGATTGTTTCATGGTGAATATGAGAGAATACAGTGATTTACTGCTTACTCCGCCATCTTGGTTCCCAGAAGTCCCCTCAGGTTCAGAATTTAAAGATATAATGAAAGTCTAGATGACTGGCCCAATTTAGGAAGATATAATCTAATGAAATTTAATATCAAGACTTACATTTGAGCTAAATATCACCTCATTAAGTACAAGACAAGAAAAGTATGACTAGGCAGAAAAATGTTGACAAGACAGGAAAAAAAGAGCTAATGTAATTTGATGTTACAAAAGGCATAGTGACCTAGATTGGAAACAGAATGGGACACTAAGGAGGTACATGATGGCCATCTACAGCCTTTGAAAGCTTGTCACATAAAAAAAGAAGTAGATTTCTACTTGGCCCTAGGAACTAGGACTAGGAGCAGTAAGTAAGAGTTGCTAAGAGGTCAATTTATGTTGGAGGTGAGGAAAAATTTACTCATAAGTTACCACATAGTCTAGTCTGCCATAGCAGTAGGTTTACCCTCAAATGATGTTTTCCAGAAGAAAATTTTAAAAAAAACTAATGACTTCTCCGGGCATATAGTTTGAGGGAAATTTTTTGTTTAGGTACAAGTTCTTACAATATGCCAGGCTCTGGGTTAGGTTTGAGTCATACAAAAAAAGTGAAACATATTCCTTCTCTCAAGTAAGTCACAATCTAGTGGAGGAGACAAGAGCAAACCACTATGTACAAATTGAGGCCTATAAAGCATAAATAGGAGACAATCTCAGAAAGAAGTCATACAGGTTAAGGAGGACTGGGAGAGGTTTCTTTAACACACAACAACTGAAGGACTTACCTGAATCTTCTGGATATGTACAAAGTAAATCGAGACTCAGAAGGGCTAAAATTATTTTCCATGTTTACATGGCTAATACATATTGCACTGAGCTCAAACTCAGGTATTCTAATTAAAAAATCCAGTGTTTCACTGCACTAATCTTTCTCTAAGATTTTTTCATTTTAATTGTGAGGTTTAAATATCATTTCCCTATTTTGCTTCTTGCTGCTAAATCAATACCTTTGGTCTTTTTTAATATTAACTTCATCAAAATAGCTTTCATATTTTTTTTCTTTTGTTTGTCCACTGTGCTGTTTTTTTTTTTCATTTTGTGAATGTGAAAATCAATATATTCCTTGGGATTCTTTCATTTAATCTTTCAGAGAAATATTTCAGTTTAAAACTTTTTTAGAAGAAATTTCCTATTTCCTACTAAGCCTTATCCTAGGGCTCAACTATTCACCAAATAAAATTTAACAATGTCTAAAAAAGAATTCATAAAAGGAAAAGATAACTAAAGGAAACAGTGAATGGGATGTATATACCAATTTTGAATCCCTCTATATTTCTCACAAGTGTCTTGGTTTCTGACTTTTATTTACTTTTAAAATGGAAACTTCATGTGGAATGCTGATGGAATTGATTGAAAATCCTAAAATTCTTCTGCTTTTATTTTGAAAATATTTTCTAGAAGATGGTGGCTGGAAAGCAGGGACTTGTGTGAGCTCCCACCCAGGTCCCTCCAAACACCTATAAAAATGGCTCTGAACAAATTCTAGAAATGCAGAACCTATGAAATAGCATAGGGAAACAGGGATCCAGCCCAGGACAGCCTGGATGGTCGCGGGGTAAAGTGTATTGCACGGACCTGGGAGCAGGGCGGAGCAGAGCCCAGTGTGGACCAGGTGGACCAACCAGAACAGGACGCAGGTGAAACAGGCCCTAGCACCTTGAATCAGTGAGCTGTGGCAGTTATCAGACTTCTCAACCCAGAAACACCAAAGACAACAGAGAAGGTTAGTGGGAACAGCTGCTGGGACAGAGTGAAAGGAGTTCGCACTTTGGACACTGCCCTGGGGGCAGCAGAGAAAGTGCAGCTTCAGAACCACAGCTGCAGTTGCTTCTGGTCCCAGGCCCACCTGGTGGGAGGAATTAAGTGGCAGATCTGAGCAGGAGTGCAGAGCCAACTTAGATCTGAGTCCAGTCCGGGTTGGTGGTTCTTGGGGGAGGAGTAGCCTTGGTGTGGCAGAACTTGCTGTGTACTTCCGAAAACAACAGCACAGCCCATCAAGCTTTGGAAAAAGTACTCTATACTCTACAAGCAGTCATATCCCAATGAAAAACTCAAGAGTCAAGTAAGTTGGCTGGGAACATGGCCAGGGAGCAAAAACAGACTCAGATTCAATCTCAGACTTTGGAGTCTTTCTTTGGTGACAAAGAAGACCAAAACATACAGCCAGAAGAAGTCAACAAAGTCAAAGAGCCTACATCAAAAGCCTCCAAGAAAAACATGAACTGGTCTCAGGCCATGGAAGAGCTCAAAAAGGAGTTGGAAAAGCAAGTTAGAGAAGTAGAGGAAAAATTGGGAAGACAAATGAGAATGATGCAAGAAAACCATGAAAAACAAGTCAATGACTTGCTAAAGGAGAACCAAAAAAATACTGAAAAAAATACTGAAGAAAACAACATCTTAAAAAATAGACTAATTCAAATGGCAAAAGAGCTCCAAAAAGCCAATGAGGAGAAGAATGCCTTGCAAGGCAGAATTAGCCAAATGGAAAAGGAGGTCCAAAAGACCACTGAAGAAAATACCACCTTAAAAATTAGATTGGAGCAAGTGGAAGCTAGTGACTTTATGAGAACTCAAGATATTATAAAATGGAACCAAAGGAATCAAAACATGGATGACAGTGTGAACTATCTCATTGGAAAAACCACTGACCTGGAAAATAGATCCAGGAGAAATAATCTTAAAATTATTGGACTACCTGAAAGCCATGATCAAAAAAAGAGCCTAGATATCATCTTTGAAGAAATTATCAAGGAAAACTGCCTTCCTATTCTAGAGCCAGAAGGTAAAATAGAAATTGAAAGATTCCACCAATCACCGCCTGAAAAAGATCCCCCCCAAAAAATTCCTAGGAATATTATCACCAAATTCCAGAGCTCCCAGATCAAGGAGAAAATACTGCAAGCAGCGAGAAAGAAACAATTTGAGTACTGTGGAAACACAATCAGGATAACATAAGATCTAGCAGCTTCTATGTTAAGGGATAAAAGGGCTTGGAATATGATATTCCAGAGGTCAATGGAGCTAGGATTAAAACTAAGAATCACCTACCCAGCAAAAGTGAGTATCATGCTCCAAGGCAAAATATGGATTTTAAATACAATGGAGGACTTTCAAGCTTTCTCAGTGAAAAGACCAGGGCTGAATAGAAAACTTGACTTTCAAACACAAGAATCAAGAGAAGCATGAAAAGGTAAACAAGAAAGAGAAATCATATGGGACTTACTAAAGTTGGACTGTTTTGTTTACAATCCTACATGGAAAGATGATGGTATAAGTCATGAGACCTCAGTATTGGGGTAGCTGAAGAGAATATACATACATACCTACATACGTACATATATATGTATATATATATGTATATATATACATATATATACATATATATATATATATATGTACGTATGTAGGTATGCATGTATATAAAGAGGGAACAGGGTGAGTTGAATATGAAGGGATGATATCTAAAAAAAGAAAATCAAATTAAGGAATGAAAGAGGAATATATTGAAAGAGGGAGAAAGGGAGAGATAGAATAGGAAAAAATTATCTCACTTGAAACTGGCAAGAAAAAGCAGTTCTGTAGAAAGGGAAGAGGAGGCAGGTGAGGGGGAAATGAGTGAGTCTTGCTCTCATCGGAATTGGTCTGAGGAGGGAATAACATACACCCTCAATTGGATATCTTACCCCACAGGAGAGGGAAGGGGATAAAAATGGGGGCAGATAGGGGGAGGAGGCAATCAAAAACAATTACTTTCATAAAGGGACATGGTCAAGGGAGAAAATAGAATAAAGGAGGATAGGACAGGAAGGAGCAAAATATAGTTAGTCTTTCACAACATGAGTATTGTGAAAGGGTTTTACTTATGTAAAAGTATGATACACATGTGGCCTAAGTGGAATTGCTTCCCTTCTTAGAGAGGGTGGGTGGGGAGGGAAGAGGGGAGAGAATTTGGCGTTCAAAGTTTTAAAAGCAGATATTCAAAAAAAAAGTTTTTGCATGCAACTAGGAAATAATATATACAGGCAATGGGGCAGAGAAATCTGTCTTTCCCTACAAGAAAGTAAGGGAAAAGGGGATGGAGGGGAGTGGGGTGACAGGAGCTAGGGCTGACTGGGGAATGGGGCAACCAGAATATATGCCATCTTGGGGTGGGGGAAGAGGTAGAAATGGGGAGAAAATTTGTAAATCAAACTCTTTTGAAAATCATTGCTGAAAACTAAAAATGTTAAATAAATAAATAAATGATCTAAAAATCTCAAAAAAAAGAAACTAGCAGGAGAAAAAAGATCAAAGAAAGGGTAGAATATTTTCTGAGGTGAATGGAATGATACTGGAAAATAAAGAGAAATCAGAGATGCTTTAAAAAGAAAATATTTTCTCTTACATTTCAGTTAACCTTATTTTATGCATTTTGTCTTTCTCTCCATATATTTTTCAAAATAAATCAAAATTGCACATGATTGTAAGGTACTCTTGTATATATTTGAGGTTAATAAATTTCAATATTTAATGAATCAAAAATAAGTCCTTGCATATTTTGTACTCTTTCTTAAAAATTTTAGATTGAAAACATCTTGAGTTTGGCTTTCTTTGTGCTAAATATTTCTACTTTCTAAATTTCTGGAACACAACATATTAAAAGAAAGACCATTATTGAGAAGAGTTCTAGGAATCTTTTGTTAATATTATATCAGTAATACTAAATTAAAAGTCTCTAAATTTTAGGAATAAGTGAACCAAGAGCAAATCACTTCATCTCTGTTAGGTGTTTTCCTCAGCTGTAACAATAGTGGCTCAAATTCTACAATCATTAAGATATTCCTTAGTTCTCAAATGTCATGTTTCCATGATTCATTGATGTATGTTACATTCCATATGTGAAAGCCTGGTCATTGATATACCAATATTCTCACATTTCAAGCATTGTAGAGAGGTAGGATAGTGCATTAGACTATGTCAAATTTTAAGTCTGGAGGTCATGTCCTCAAAACCAGCTTCTGTTTTTATTATCAGTGTGGCCATGCTGGATAAGACATTCATCAATGGCCTAAGATTTTTCATCTGTTAAATGGAGTTAATAACAGCACGGTATTCATTGAGTCATTGGGAAAATCAGTGAGGTAATGTGAATTGTATGAAGCAATTAGCAAACATTAAAGTATGATAAAAAGTGAACTATCATATTAATATTGTGCCCAGATATTGAGGGCTTTAGAAGACATTAAATCCATTAATTGTGATTTTAAAAAATCATTTATTTAAGTATGCCCTGTCAATTCTTTCTCTACCTTTCAAAGTCATTAGATTCAAATTATCAAAAAAATAAATGTTACACAGGCATCTTTCAAAAGCTTCACTGCATTATTTATTTTGTTTAATTCAAGTCAAAGTTTAGATTATGTTTGTACTACAATCAGCCAACTGTCAAGGAGTATTGAGACTTCAGGTAAATAATTTGGATGATTTTGAATGAATCTCCATAGCCTTTTTATGTAATGATAATGTAATTTTTGTATTGGAAATCACGAGTATCATCCACATAATCCAGTTTTCAATCTAGCTGTGTTAGAATGAAAAACTCAGTTGAACTTTCTGAACTTCTATTACCTCATCCATAAATTTGGTATAATGATGCCTGTATTACCTAACTCACCAAGTTGAAAGAAAAACACATTGAAAACACTAACACACTATGAAAATGTAAGTTATTATTTGAATGGATAGGATGTACCAGAGATCAAGTAGGAAGGAGTTCTAAAATCTTGCAAGTCACTATAGTTTTACCACCAGTCTAAAATGCAGTTACCTTCTCTAGACATGATTGTATCACTGGTCTTCTCTGTCCACCTGCTTAAGCAGCTGAACCTGAATTATATTATCTATAATAGGGCCCATCATTAACAATTTTAAAAGTTACGTCTTTGTGGGAAATGGCAATGTCTTCTTCATCAAGCATCCAAGTTTTAACAAATGTTCACCCTACATAGCCAAGTCAATTATATGTAGTACTACTATAAGGAAGCAAGGGCATATGCAATGAAAAATAAATTTATTTCATTTAGGGATTTTTTTCTTCTGCTTACACTTAGGTGCTGGTATGTTTTATATTCTGGGAATTCAGTTTGACAAGTAGTTATGCCTGGTGAAGAACTATGTCATGAAAAAAAGGAAAATTAAAAAAAGCAAATGGATGAACTGTTGCCTTGATTCCACTGATACACCTTCCTTACTATAGGTCAAGGTCTTTGAGCACCTTAAATTAGTGTTACTAACCATTTCAGATGAGAGAAAAGTTTAGAATTAAGGTCTGGTGGGGTTACTTTCACATACAGCCTGCCTAAGTCACAGAGAATTGACTATAATTAGCTCCCACAAGGCAATCATCACTGTGGCTCACACACCATGGGATCTATATAGTGGCTGAACCAGAGTCAAGAAAATATGGAATTAATAGAAGTTAGGGGAACAATCTTTGCTAGCCCTTACCAATAATCTCTCAGACTACTCTTAGTAGTGATTTATTGAGGATCCTCACCATCTCAACAGTGAAAGGTCCTGAATGATATGTGTGTTTGGGAGGGAGTCAGTCAAGATACTAAGTAAATAATCAAAGAAAAAGTACTAATGATTTGAAAATATATTGTGGGGTGAGAGAATTTAAAGGTAATCGTCCAAAAGACAATAATCATACCACAATAAGTTCAAAAGCTACAAAAGCACATAGGTTGGCTATAATATCATATGGATTGAACAGGAGGTCTATTAAATATGTCAAAGCAAACACAAATGAGTTTTCTATGAAACACTAAAAAGGAAAATAAATATTTCCAAACAGAACTAGAAAACCTTTAAAAAGCAACGGATGCCTAAAGAATAATGTAGGAAACATGCTTTGTAAAAATGAATGCGAGAGAGGGGGTGGAGCCAAGATGGCAGCTGGAAAGCAGGGACTTGGGTGAGCTCCCTGCCAGGTCCCTCCAAAAACCTATGAAAATGGCTCTGAACAAATTCTAGAACTGCAGAACACATAAAATAGCAGAAGGAAAAAGGGATCCAGGCCAGGACAGCCTGGATGGTTGCTGTATGAGGCCTATCGCACACATAGGGGAGGGGAGCGGAGCTCAGCATGGGCTGCGGCAGGACCAAACAGAACAGGGGCCGGGCAGAACAAGCCTTAGCACCCTGAATCAGTGAGCTGTGGCACTTACCAGACTTCTCAATCCACAAACACCAAAGACAACAGAGAAGGTTAGTTGGAAAAGCTGTGGGGGACAGAGTGAAAACAGTTGGCAGCTCATCCACCACCCCTGGGGTGGTGGGGGTGGTTCAGCTATAGAACTACAGCTGCAGTTACTTCCAACCCCAGGCCCACCTGGTGGGAGGTATTAAGTAGCGGGTCAGAGCAGAAGTGCAGAGCCTGCTTAAGATTTGCATCAGGTCCCGGTTGGCGGTTCTTGGGGAAGGAGGAGTGCTGGTGTGGCAGAGGTGGCTGTATAGAAATAGCTCTGAAATCAATGGCACATCCCCTCAAGCTTGGAACAAAGTACTCTTTGCTCTACAAGCAGTCATACCCTGACGAAAAGCTCGAGGGTCAAGTTAGCTGGCTGGGAACATGGCCAGGCAGTGAAAACACACTCAGAATTCAGTCTCAGACTTTGGTGACAAAGAAGATCAAAACATACAGCCAGAAGAAGTAAACAAAGTCAAAGAGCCTACATCAAAAGCCTACAAGAAAAATCTGAACTGGTCTCAGGCCATGGAAGAGCTCAAAAAAGATTTGGAAAAGCAAGTTAGAGAAGTAGAGGAAAAATTGGGAAGAGAAATGAGAAGGATGCAAGAAAACCATGAAAAACAAGTCAATGAATTGCTAAAGGAGACCCAAAAAAATACTGAAAAAAATATTGAAGAAAACAACATCTTAAAAAATAGACTAACTCAAGTGACAAAAGAGCTCCAAAAGCCAATGGGGAGAAAAATGCCTTGAAAGGCAGAATTAGCCAAATGGAAAAGGAGGTCCAAAAGACCATTGAAGAAAATACTGCCTTAAAAATTATATTAGAGCAAGTGGAAGCTAGTGGCTTTATGAGAAATCAAGACATTATAAAACAGAACCAAAGGAATGAAAAAGTGGAAGACAATGTGAAATATCTCATTGGAAAAACCACTGACCTGGAAAATAGATCCAGGAGAGATAATTTAAAAATTATTGGACTACCTGAAAGCCATGATCAAAAAAAGAGCTTCAATATCATCTTTCAAGACATTATCAAGGAGAACTGCCCTCATATTCTAGAGCCAGAGGGTAAAATAGAAATTGAAAGAATCCACAGATTGCCTCCACAAAAAGATCCCAAAAAGCAAACTCCTGGGAATATTGTTGCCAAATTCCAGAGCTCCCAGATCAAGGAGAAAATACTGCAAGCAGCCAGAAAGAAACAACTTGAGTATTGTGGAAAACAATCAGGATAACACAGGATCTAGCAGCTTCCACATTAAGGAGCCAAAGCACTTGGAATACTATATTCTGGAGGTCAATGGAGCTAGGATTAAAACTAAGAATCACCTACCCAGCAAAACTGAGTATCATGCTCCAAGGCAAAATATGGATTTTCAATAAAATAGAGGACTTTCAAGCTTCCTCAGTGAAAAGACCAGTGCTGAATAGAAAATTTCATTTTCAAACACAAGAATCAAGAGAAGCATGAAAAGGTCAACAAGAAAGAGAAATGCAAGGGACTTACTTAAGTTGAACTGTTTTGTTTACATTCCTACATGGAAAGATGATGTGCATGATTCATGAGACCTCAGTATCAAAGTAGCTGAAAGGAATATGCATATATATATATATATATATATATATATATATATATATATATATATATATGCATATATATATATATATATATCTGTGTGTCTATGTATGTATGTATGTGTGTCTATGTATGTATATATGTAGGTGTATAGATATATGTAGACAGAGGGCACAGGGTGAGTTGAAAATGAAGGGATGATATCTGAAAAAATAAAATCAAATTAAGGGATAAGAAAGGAATATATTGAGAGAGGATGAAAGGGAGAGATAGAATGGGGTAAATTATCTCGCATAAAACTGTCAAGAAAAAGCAGTTCTCTAGGAAGGGAAGAGGGGTCAGGCAAGGAGGAATGAGTAAATCTTGCTCTCATTGGATTTGATCTGAGGAGGGAATACCATACACACTCAATTGGGTATCTTACCCCACAGGAAAGAAGGAGGAAGAAGATAAAAAAGGAGAGATGATGGAAGGCAGGGCAGACAGGGGGATGAGGTAATCAAAAACAAACACTTTGGAAAGGGGACAGGGTCAAGGGAGAAAATTCAATAAAGAGGGATAGGTTAGGAAGGAGTAAAACATAGTTAATCTTTCACAACATGAATATTGTGGAAGGATTTTACACAATGATACACATGTGGCCTATGTTGAATTGGTTGCCTTCTTAGGGAGGGTGGGCGGGGAGGGAAGAGGGGAGACAATTTGGAACTCAACGTTTTAAAAACAGATGTTCACAAACAAAAAAAAGTTTTCACATGCAACTAGGAAATAAGATACACAGTCAATGAGGCATAGAAATTTATCTTGCCCTACAAGAGAAGAAGGGAAAGGGGGATGGGAGGGGAGTGGGGTGACAGAAGGGAGGGCTGACTGGGGAATGGGGCAACCGGAATATATGCCATCTTGGAGTTGGCAGGAGGTTAAAAATGGGGAGAAAATTCATAATTCAAAGTCTTGTGAAAATCAATGCTGAAAATAAATATATTAAATAAATTTAAAAAATGGTTAGTGACATGCTAAAAAATAAATGCAAGAAAAAATAGTAATTTCAAGTTATTAAGATGCAAAAAGAAGAGAACACATGACATAGCAGATGTTTAAAAATACCTGCTCTGAAAGCATGTCACAGAGGGACAATAAGGGATAAAGACATGAATATAATTACTAAGAATTCAAAAAAATGGAATTCCTTTTTAATTTCTGTGGCCATAAGTTAAATTACAGTTGAATAAAATCTATAGGGCAGTACTAAATAGAAACCATAGAAATAAAACACTGAGAGATACTATTACTGAAATCCAGGTCTTTCAGTTTAGACACAAACACACGCGCGCACACACACACACACACACACACACACACACACACACACACATGCACACACACAGAAACAGATTTCTTTCCAAGAAATCCTAAAGGCCTATGCATTAACTATGAGAAATCAAAGTAAATATTTAAATATGATACATAGAAAGGCAAAGGAAAATGGTTGAGTTGCAAATGATAGCATTTTAAAATATTAAGTCCAATTCTACAGGTAAAAATTGAGTTTTAAAATAATCTCTGTTTTTGAATCATTGCAATGGAAGAAAATGAAAGACTGAATTGGACAGTCTTTAATTGAACAAGAAAGAAAAAGAAATTGTAGAAGGCTCAAAAGTCTGAATAACCTAAAGGGAAACAAATGATATATATATATATATATATATATATATATATTTTAAATACTGAAACAGTTGGGAGGGAAAACTGTTCTTTCAGAGTCCTGCCATCTATTAAGGTCAGTGACCTAATAAACAGAGAAAAAGACAGAACCAATATCGAGAATATAAGGAAAAAAATAGAACTGAAGTCTCTACTTTAATCCCCAAAGGGGATTTAGACCTTTCAGTGGATAACGTCCTGATAAAGAAATATTTTTAAAAATATTTGTTTTAATATTCATTTTTAAATGAATTCCAAATTCTCTCCCTCTCATCACACCTTCACTCACCCCTTAAGAAAGTAAGCAATGGTGTCCATTATTCATATTAAGTCTTGCAAACCATTTGCATATTAGCCAGGTAAGAAAAATAAGGAAGTGAAAAATGTGTTTTTAAAACTTCATTCAGAATTGAGTAGTTCTCTCTCTGGTAGTAGATACCATTTTTTATCATTAATCCTTCATAATTATCTTGGCTCATTGTTTTGATCATAATATTTGGCAGATTATTCACAGTTGATCATCATTACAATATTAGCATATGTTGTAAAATGTTCTCCTGGTTTTGCTCACTTCACTTTGCATCAGTTCATATGGATTTTCAGTGTTTTTCCCCCAGAAACTATCCACCTTATCATCTCTTAAAATTATAGTATTCCATCTAAATAATGTACTACAACTTGTTCATCCATTTTCCAATTTATGGATAACCACTCAATTTCCAATTATTTGACACCACCAAAAAAGAACTGCTATAAATATTTTTGTACGTATAGATCTTTTCCCTTTGATCTCTTTGGGATACAGATTTAGTAATGGTATTGCTGTAGGTACAGTTCCTTTTGCATAGCAACCAATAAGACCCACAGGCATGTTGTACAATCCAAATCAAGGTCAAGAATGTACAAAGTTCAGACTGAAGCAAACAGAGTTTGACCTTGAACAAACTACTTTGGGAGCACTAAAAACTTCCAGGCCACTAGCCTGAGTTCTTGCTGGGATCCTCAAATGACACAACACTCTATTTCCTCAAGAAAGTAATACAAAGAACAGAAAAGATCCAAGCTTATCCCAGATATACTATATACTACACAGAAGTGCAGAGAGCTCAGACCTACAATAAAGTCTGAAGTCAAGAAGTAGGCTGGAAGAATGATTGAAAAACAAATCCCAACATAAAGAACTATTATGTGAAAGCAATGCTCAAGGCACAAACCTAGAGGAAGACAGTGATTCCAAAAGAAACCTCAAAGAAACCATACCTTGGGTATGTATTCAACTAGAATTCCTAGAAAATAAGAAGCAAGGTATTTGTTAAAAATTTAAATGAACTTAAAATCAAATAACTACTAGATTTATTTTCTTAAAATGGAGAAGGAAATGAGAGTTATTGAAGAAAGAACGGGAAAAAGAAATAATGTCTTAAAAAGCCTTACTTAAGCAGACCTCTTGAAAATTAAGATCAAACAAATTGAAACTAATGACTACATAAGATAACAAAAACATTAAAACAAAGTCAACCAAAAATTAGAAGAAAATGTGAAGTATCCCATAGTGGAAACAAATGACCTAGGAAAGAGATCTAGGAGGGAAATTTAAGAATCATTGAGCTACCTGAAACCCATGAACCAAAAAAGAAGGGGAAAAAAGTTTAGACACTTCATTTCAAAAATCATAAAAGAAAACTTTCCATCTTTCTTAGAACTAGGTAAAAAAAATCAAAATAGACTCCATTATAGATATGAAGTCATACAAAATTCTCTCTCTTGGGGTGTGTACAGTATTTTCCATTATAGGTCCTTTGTAATTCCCTTGCCTCATTACCTTGATCAGAGATCTCCTGATACTCCCAAATTAAAATACCCAGGAACATTATAGCCAAAATCCAGAACTTCCATGTCAAAGATCAATATTACAGGCAACAAGAAAGAAAGAGTTCAAGAATCACAGTTAGGATTTAGCAAGGACTGAAATTAAGAAGTAGAGAGTTTGGAATGTAAGATTTCAGAAGGTAAAAGATCAACAGTAACATAGTCTGAAAAATTAGACATAATCCTACTAGGGGACAATGGACTTCTCGTGAAATATAGGACATCCAAGAATTCCTGATGAAAAACACAGAAAAATAAAAAAAAAAACCTTTGAAATGCAAACACAGGGTGCAGATAAATATAAAATAGTATGGACAAGCCAGCAACATAACAGTCTAAACAAAAGTATTTACATTCTAATGTTAGGAGACAATGCATATGTCCCTTCATAAGCCTATTACCATCAGAGGTCAAAGTAGAAATCTAAGACGAGGACTCTGATAATGGTTTTGTTATATTTTCATTATCTAAAAATACAAAGTTAAGGATAGACATAAAATACAGAGTTGACTATAAAAATACATTTCACTAAACAGGGGCACCATAGTGAAAGAGGTTAAAGGGGTAGGAATAAAATATGGCATAGTTTAAGGAAGGAATCAGCTGTAAGCAAAATAAACTCTGATGACAGAGAGTCGATTATAAAAAGGGATTTAAAACAAAAGATAGTAATCATAAAATCCAGTCATTGAGTCTGAGGTGAGGGAAAGAGAAAAGGATTGCCTTTGGAACATTATGCAATTCTGCAAATGCTCCCAAACTTCTTGAAGCAATTATCTGTCTTTGTAGCACCAAAATTCTCCCAGTGACAGAATGTAGACATAAGTCTTGGGATACAGGTCTCCAAAGAATTAAATTTGATGATCTTCCAAAACTCAGTGAACGAATGCGTAAATATCGGTTTTCAAAACAGATTAAAAAGCAGAGGTTTCACCATATGATAAAAGAGGAAGAAACACAGAAGAAATGGAATAAAATATGTTGTGAAATACAATTCCCAGTAGAAAGATAACATCAATTCCCTTTTTTTGAGACAATGGTTTCAACTTCTTTTTTTAAAGATAAATATTTTTTGGTTTCATATTGCATTATTTAACATTTTGGTTTTCAACATTGATTTCCACAAGATTTTGAGTTTAAAATTTTCTCCCCATTTCTACCCTCCCTCCCACTAAAAGATGGCATAAGTTCAGGTTACCCTGTTCCCCAGTCAGCCCTCCCCCTTCTGTCACTCTACTGCCCCTCATCTCTTTTCCCCTTACTTCCTTGTAGGGCAGGATAGATTTCTGTGCCCCATTCCCTATATATCTTATTTCCCAGTTGCATGCAAAACAACTTTTGAGCATCTGCTTTTAAATATTTGAGTTCCAAATTCTCTCCCCTTTTCCCTTCCCACCCACCCTCGATCCCTTAGAAGGCAAGCAATTCAACATAGGCCACATGTGTATCATTATGGAAAATATTTCCACAATAATCATGTTGTGAAAGACTATTTTTCCCTCCATCCTGTCCTGTCCCCCTTTATTCAAATTTCTCCCTTGACCATGTCCCTTTTCAAAAATGCTTGGGTTTGATTATCTCCTCCCCCTATCTGCTCTCCCCTCTATCATCCCCCCTTTTTTATCCCCTTCCTTCTACTTTACTGTGGGGTAAGATACCCAATTGAGTGTGTATGTTATTCCCTCCTTAAGTCAAATCCAATGAAAGCAAGATTCACTCATTCCCCCCCCCTTCCCTGCCAACAGAACTGCTTTATCTTTACAACTTTTATGTGAGAAAATTTACCCCGTTCTATCTCTCCCTTTCTCCCTCTCTCTCTCTATTCTTCTTTCACCTCTTAATTTTATTTTTTAGATATCATCCATTCATATTCAATTCACCCTGAGCCTTCTGTGTGTATATATATATATATATATATACATACATATATACGTATATATACATATATATATACATATATATATATATGTATATATATATGTATATCCCCTTCAACTACCCTAATACTGAAAAAGGTCTCATGAATTACACAAATCATCTTTCCGTGTAGGAATGTAAACAAAACAGTTCAACTTTAGTAAGTCCCTTAGGATTTCTCTTTCTCATTTACTTTTTCATGCTTCTCTTGATTCTTGTAGTTGAAAGTTGAATTTTCTATTCAGCTCTGCTCTTTTCACTGAGAAAGCTTGAAAGGCCTCTATTTATTGAAAATCCATATTTTGCCTTGGAGCATTATATTCAGTTTTGCTGGGTAGGTGATTCTTGGTTTTAATCCAAGCTCCTTTGGCCTCTGTAATATCATATTCCAAGCCCTTTGGTCCCTTAATGTAGAAGCTGCTAGATCTTGTGTTATTTTGATTGTGTTTCCACAATATTCTGATTGTTTCTTTCTGGCTGCTTGCAGTATTTTCTCCTTGATCTGGGAGCTCTGGAATTTGGTGACAATACTCCTAGGAGTTTTCTTTTTGGAATCTTTTTCAAGACGAGATCAGAGGATTTTTTCAATTTCCATTTTACCCTCTGGTTCTAGAATATCAGGGTAGTTTCCCGTGATAATTTCTTGAAATGTGATGTCTAGGCTTTTTTTGATCATGGCTTTCAGGTAGTCCAATAATTTTTAAATTATCTCTCCTGGATCTGTTTTCCAGGTCAGTGGTTTTTCCAATGAGATATTTCATATTGTCTTCCATTGTTTTAGTTCCTTTCATTCTGTTTTATCATATCTTGATTTCTCATAAAGTCACTAGCCTCCACTTGCTCCAATCTAATTTTTAAGGTGGTATTTTCTTCAGTGGTCTTTTGGACCTCCTTTTTTATTTGGCTAATGCTGCCTTTCAAGGCATCCTTCTCTTCATTGGTTTTTTGGAGCTCTTTTGCCATTTGAGTTAGTCTATTTTTAAGGTGTTTATTTCTTCAGTATTTTTTGGGTCTCCTTTAGCGGATTTGTTAACTTGTTTTTCATGATTTTTTTGCATCACTCTCATTTCTTTTCCCAATTTTTCCTCTACTTCTCTTATTTGCTTTTCCAAATGTGTTTTGAACTCTTCCATGGCCTGAGACCAATTTTTATTTTTCTTGGAGTCTTTTCATGTAGGCTCTTTGACTTTGTTGACTTTTTCTGGCTGTACGTTTTGTTCTTTGTCACCAAAAAAAGATTCTAAAGTCTGATTCTGAGTCTGAGTGTGTTTTTGCTGCCTGCTTATATTCCCAGCCAACTACTTGACCCTTGAGCTTTTTGTCAGGGTATGACTGCTTGTAGAATAGCAAATACTTTGTTCCAAGCTTTAGAGACTACCCTGCTGTTTTCAGAGCTACTTCTACTTCACTGTCACTGAAAACTCTGCCACAGCAGCACTCCTCCTCCCCCAACAACCGCCAACCAGGACCTCAACCCAGATCCAAGCAGGGCACAGCAAGAAAACCTCCCTCTTTGCCAAGAAAGGACTCCTTGCACTCCTGCTCTGATCCACAGCTTGATTCCTTCCACTGTGTAAACCAGGGACTCTGGAAGCAGCTGACACTGGAGCTTCAGGAAGTAACTGCTGGAGCTTCCTGTTGCTGCCTGTGCCACCACCATGCCACTTCTGCCACCCCCAGGGCTGGGGCTGGACGATTCTCACACAGATCAAGCAATTTCCCACTAACCTGCTTCATGGTCTTTGGTGTTTGTGGGTTGAGAAGTCTGGTAACCACCACAGCTGAATAATTCATGGCCTTCAGGCCTGTTCCACCTGGTTGGTCCTGGTGGAGCCCACACTGGGCTGTGCTCTGCTCCCAGCACCATGTGATAAACCCTTCCCAGCTACCATCCATCCTATCCTGGGCTGGAGACCTGCTTCCCTCTGGTATTTCATGGGTTCTGCAGCTCTAGAATTTGTTCATTTTTACAGGTGTTTGGAAGGATTGGGAGGACAGCTTAAGCAAGTCCCTGCTTTCCAACTGCCATCTTGGCTCCACCCCCCATGACTTCAACTTCTTATCTAAGAAATTGTCTGTTAGTTCTTATAGTGCCTGGCATCAATGAAAGGGCAAACACAGGTCTAGTCACTCCACAGAATAATGAAGTTGGCTGAGCTTTGATCCTACTTTTATGTCTGTTAGTGCCAGCAACTGTGTCAGTATCATTCTTCTATTGTTTCCACAAAGGCAATGAGATCATAGGAGTTTTTAGATAGGGTTCAAGCCCATAAAACCAAGTTTATGCCCAATAATGGCACTGCATATGTTCCCACAGTGTGAACAAGACATCTCAATATGATCCCAGAGCTGCACAATTTTCTCATTTATCCTGGAGCTCAACAATTTTTATAACCCCATCTGTGATGGACATAAATAATCTGTTTCTCCTTGTAATGCACATTTTTATTCTCTTAACCTTTCACTTAAAAGGTAAAGCCCAAGAATTTATATTCCTAAGGTCAGCTGTGAAGTTATGCTATATTTTAACAAGCAAAAAAGCCAGTAATTATGTAAATGTATTAATTGCCAATAACTTTGAAAGCAAGATTTAGCTTGGATGAACAGAAAGATAAATTATTTTCTTATGAACAATCTAGGGCTGGGTTTTCTTCCAAAAAGAATTATTTATTCTCTGAGAAAATCTTACTTTCTTTGAGATTTTGAAAGGAAAAACCCCTAGAGCACTCAAAAGCATACTAAACGCCTTCAGAATATGCTGATTTATACACATACAGATCACAGGATAGCACTTCAAGAATGGATTTTATTGGATGCCCTGATGTGGTGGAAACTTTGCTACATTCCTTGTCCAGAAAACATTTTGACTCTGATGGAATTTCAACATTAGCATGAATGAAATAGATTGAGCTTAACTGCTTAATAGAAAACAGGTAACAGCAGAAACACTGGCAAACATTTAAAATATGAGACACTTGGATCAAAATGCATTGCTGGAGGACAAATTGAGGTTATGAAATTTCAGTAAAGTAAAACAATAACCTCTTATTGGTTTAAATTTACATTACTTCATGAATCTTAGGCTACAGCAATGAAGTTATCACCTCAAAGATATGGCAATCACATATTTCTCTCATCTTGCTTATGATTAGATCTGATTATACTTGCTAGTGGAAACAGAGGAGCTCTATAATAGGTGGAATGTGTTTTTTCCTCTCTGGTTATGTTTAGAAATATTTCGATATGATCACAGGTGAATATTTTCAATAATAATCTCTTCTAATGTTCTTTGATGGACAATTTTATGAAAAATATTTAATTTAATTAAAATCTTGAATTGGAGTCAGAATACCCAGGTTGAAATTCTGTCCTTTCCATTTACTATGTTTCTAATCCAGGATAAGTCAAAATAGCTAATGCTTTGTTAATATTTATATAGAGATTTAAGATTTGCAAAAGCATTGTGTGTATCCTCATTCTATCCATACAATGATCCTGTGAGGTGGTTGTTATTATCACACCCATTTTAAACATAAGGAAGCTAAGGCTGATAAAAGTTTAGTGTCTTGCTGAGGTTCATGCAAGCAGAATTTGAACTCAGGTGTTTCACTCTAGCTTATCACTCAAGTTTCAAGTCATTCTAGCTAGCAGACCACTAGTGACACAACCCCCTGAGTGTCAGTTTCCTTGCTGGTAAAATGATAGGGTTGTATTAGGTAACCTTTAAATTTCCTTCCAACTTTATAACCCTATTAAAAACTTTATTATGAAGTCTGAGGTGCACTGCTTTCTATGAAGAGAATTGTAGCAATGAAGACCAGATACAATGAGTTTTTTATTAGTCAGTATGTACACATTTAATACCAATATGTTAGGACAACAAAGAACGAATAACCAAAGCACAGGGGAAGGAAGAACACCCAACAATTATAGGGCCAGAAAGCATCTTAGTCCTTCCATTTTAGGAACCATTTTAATTAATCAATATTTTTAAGTGCTGGGGATCAGATGTGGCTAGTTGATGATCTCTAAATTGAACCCATCATTCTGTCATTAGAGAAAAATCAAGTGCACATAAGGAGAAAAAAAAAAAACACATTCAATACATCATGGTCCCAACGGTTGAGTTCAATATCCTCTTACCCCTTGTCTGTATCTTTCTGGCCTTTTTTAGTGCTATCCCGTCAGGAAAAATCTCCAGTACCATTTATTTTGTGTTTCCCTTTAGGCATATATGGTATGTCTGTGGCAACTTTGGCTATTTATTTGAAAGTCTGAGAAAAATAGCCAAGGGTAATCTAGGAGTCAAGATATAATTTTAACATGGGACTGAACTAACATTTAAAACTTTCCCCTTTCCTTAAAAATAAGCCAATAATTTATTTTTCTCAAGACAGAATAAAAGGACAGAGTGAGGAAGAAACCATTGTAATAAACAAGCTCAATGAAGCAAAACAAATTCCTACATTGGCCATGTCCAAAGATATGTGTGCCAAAGATATGCCAGTCCATCACCTCTCTGTCAGGAGATGAGTGGTATTTTCCATCATTAGTTCTCTGATCTTAAGTTTTTTTCAAAATTGTTTATTTTTTACAATGATGTTATAGCTGTAAGTTGATCACCTAGTTTTCTTCACTTTACTCTGCATCAGTCCATGTAAGTCTTCTCAGGTTTTTCTGCAATCATCTCTTTCTTCATTTCATACAACACATTAATACTTCATTACATTCGTATACCATTGTTTATTCAGCCATTTCCCAAATGAAGAATATTTCTTAGTTTCTAGCTCTTTGTCCCACAAATAAAAAGGTACTGTGTGTGTGTGTGTGTCTGTGTGTGTGTGTGTGTGTGTGTTAATTAGAAGACTCTTCCTCTTTGTTTTCTTTTGGGTTAAATCCTACTAACTGTATCAATGGTATACAGAGGATATGTAAAATTTGGCAAGTTTGGGGAATCATCCCAAATTGTTGCCCAGAATGGCTGTAATGATTCATAGTTTCACACCAATAATCCATCAATATGCCTATCTTTCCCTAGTTCCTTCTACACTTGAAATTTTCATTTTTTTTCCAGCCTTGCCAATCTGATGTGAGATATAACTTCTGAGTTGCTTAAATCTGCATTTTTCTACTCAGTGATTTGGAATATTTTTTCCTATGCCTAAGTAACTTCAACTTCTGCCCTTAAGAATGTCCAGTTCATTTTTTTTTTACCTTTTAACAGTTGATGAATAATTTCTATCATAAATTCAACCAATTCCTTATGCATCTTAAAAATACATTCATAACAGAAGCTTGTTGGAAAGATTTTTCCCCATTTCTTTCTCTTCTAATACTAGCTTCATTGGATTTGTAAAAATCATTCACATTCATGAAATGTAACAATTATTCACATTCATGGAATACCCATGGCAGAGATTGGTAATTCTGTCATCATATAGCATATAGATGGGTATATCAAGTTTATGCCATCAAGACCTTACAAATTATAAAGGAAATTAGAAGATAAAATTTCAATAAATAAAATGTGCCCTTTAGGGACTTTATTGTATCCTGGGAGTGAAGCCCATACAATAAACTGGATCAATGAAATGATTGGAGTTCATTCTATATGAGGGATATATTAAAGGAAGTAAAGAGCATTAGCTAGGGTAGGAGAAGTATCAGGGGGACATGATTCAATTTTATAAAAGGCAGCCTTGAGGAAGAATCCTTTATGTATTCTGTTTGGCCTGAGAGGGAAGAACTAAGAGTGATAGGTTGCAGAGAGGCAGAAAAGGGCTTGAAAGGTTGGATATACACCTGTTTAATAATTTGTAAGTGGAATTGTCAGGTATGGGATGTCTATTGAAACCTCTTGACTCTAAGTTCTGGAATTTCATTTAAATGTGCTTCTGACTGAAAGATCAACCAGAAAAATGTATTGAGGAGCTAGTATGTGTCATGATTCATGAAAAAGATGATGATAATGATGATGATGATGATGAATAACATTTATACTGTGCTTTAAATTGGAAGAACACATTAAGATTTTATCTCATTTCATTCTTCCAACAAGCCTTTGTGCCCCTGTTATTTCAATTTCAACGATGAGAAAATTGAGACACATAGAGGTTAAGAGACTTGCCCAGGGTTACAAAGCTAGGGTTTAAGGCTAAATTTGAATTCAGGTCTTCCTAACTCCACCTCTAGCTTCAGTGTTCTAGCTACTTAGTTTTCTCTAAGAAAGATTCCCTGCATTCAGGGAGCTTTTTTTTCTATTAGTGGAGATGAAATGTGTGTGTATATATGCACATATTTGTATCTAGATATGCATGTGCATACACATATGTATATTGTACATATAATTATATATGTGTATATACACCCACATGTATATATGCACATAGACATGCTTGTATATATTCCAGGTTCATTTTGAAACAGGGCCTTGGGGGAGTAAAAAAACTTCATGTGGAACATGGGCTGAGTCCTGAATGTAACAACATATTCTAATAGACAAATGTGGAAAAGGATTTCATTTCAGGCTTTGGAGCACTCAGTGCAATGACATGGAGATGGGAAATGAATTGTCCTCCATGGGGAATAGCTAGAAGGAAAGGTAGGCTAGAACATTGTGTGAAAGAAGGGGGATAATCAATAAGATGGTTGGAATGCTAAGTAGGGGATAGATTGTAAATATATGTAAATGAAATACAGAATGGGTTTATGTTGTTTTTGGATTTTTCTTCCCTAGAGACAATGGAGAACCACTAAATTAAACTTCTTTTTTAAAAAAAAATTTAGCTGGGCAGTGACACGGTCAGACATAAAGAAAGAATACAAATAATATTAATTAATTAAATAATAAATTAAATTAATATAAATATAAGGAAAGAAAATAAGGAAAATAATTCAGGCAGCTATTTGAATAATAAACTGGAATCAGGAGAGGCAGTGAGGCCACTTAGCTGTACACTGAAATATTTAACTTAAGAGCTGAAAAGGGCATAAACTCTAGAGGTGTAACTAGATGGTATTGTATGAATGAGATTGATAAGGCAGAAATAATAAGATTGGGTAAATGAATGAATATATGTGGTTAGGAAAGAGTAAATAGTCCAGGATTCTGCAAACTTGATAGGACAGAGCAATGGTTATATTTAAAAACAAAACAAAACAAACAAAATTTTGGAAGAGGCTCAGCTGTGGAAAGAACAATAATGAGTAATGTTTTTGACATGTTTAATTAGAGCTATCACTAGGGTACCCATTTCAAAATGCTGAATAGCTAATGTGAGATTGTAGTTCAGAAGATTAAGTGGGGCTGGATATAAAGGTGTGGGAACCACCTATGTAAATGTAATAATTAAATCCATGGAAGCTGATCTATGAGTAAGAATGAGAGAATGCAAATAGAGAAAAAAAAAGAAGTCTAGGACAGAACTTTCAAATCATTAATGGCTACTTTTACATCCCACATTATATTCCTTGTCATGACCTTCACAATTAATCTTCCTGGAAATCTCCCTTGAATGAGTTCCCAGTTCAAAATCAAAGGCAGGTCTACTAAATATTTAATAGCATGTGATATTAAACAAAGATTATTTCATTTTTTTAAGTTTAAGATACTATGTTAAAGAGGCAATATATTCTTTACTTTTGAATATTGTTTAATTCTGAATAATTCAGTCTATTCTCTTTTTAAGACATGAAATTAATAATATCCTCATGCATGATATTCAAATACTTTTCTTAAAAATAGGATCATATTGGTAGGTATACTACAGTATAATTACTTGCTGGACATTGAGAGAAAATTGTCTTTTTTCCCCCCTAATATTTCACTTTGATGGCATAGACAGGAGAAATCTCAGAGTTATACTCTCAGAAAAGTGTAATTCGCCTATTACAAGGCCACTTCTCATCAGTAGTTGATGGTTCTAATAACCTGAATAATTGAAGTCAGATTCAATCTTACTTCAAAATACCCAGAGATAGGGTTAGAGTTCTGGTTACCATAGGGATGCAAGTACTCTCTATATATAATCCTAATCCTAATTTTTCTTCTCTAAAGCACTGTGCCAGAACGAAACCCACAAAAATACAAAGGAACAGTTGAAGTAGAAATGTTATTTTGAATTATTAACAATAATTTCAATAATGACATAGATGATATAGTCATCCAATTTGCAGAAAAACCTAAATAGAATGGAAAGCTAACATGATCCAGAAAAAATTGTCACCTGGCAAGAGCATTAATAAACTGAATTAATTTAAAATGAATAAATTTAAAGTGCCACATTTCAAATAAGAAAGCCAACTTTACAAGTTGGCTTGTGGTGTGAGTGTGGCTAGATAATATATTACATCTGGGGTTTTTAGTGATCTATAAATTCAATAAAAATCAAAGGTGAGAATGCTGACTCCTGGTCTCAACATTAGCACATACTTATCTATGATGATGATGATGATAACATTTATGTAGTTCTTTTTAAGTACGAAGTACTATGCTTAGCACTTTACAATAATTATCTCATTTGATTTTCACAACAACCCTGAGCAGTAGGTGCTATTATTGGCCTTTATTTTTTTTTTAAGATCAGGAAACAGTCAAATAGGGAAGTATCTTGCCCTGGACCATATAGCTATAGCATGTCTCAGACCAGATATTATTGAAGTTTTCCTGTTTCTAGGCTTAGAAGTCTGTCCACTGCATTACCTTGCCACCCCAAATACTTCTAATATAATACTTTTGGCACCTTTCCAATTGTCCCAAGTGTGCTTGTATCTCAGGACCTTTGCACTGTTAATTTTAATTGTTTGGTAGGTGTGACACCAGTAGTGTGTGTTGTAAGGCTGATTAGATCCTACTATAGGTACCTTCCAGCAACTATCTCTTAGCAGTTCTGACAGGATATCGCATTTCTAAAACATCCATCAAAGCATATTAAGTAGGGGCTGCTAGCAGAATTCAGAAACTTTCCTGGTAGAAGTATAATGGTCTAACATCAAACAACAATAACATGTTAATTAGGTTATGCTACTATTCTGTGTAATTGGCAACCATGTGACAGTAGGATCCAGGGAGATACAGGTTAAAAGTATTTGGTAGTGAAGGCCAAATTGACCAGGATGATGCACTACAATCGACCAGTCACAGATATATAGAGGTAGCATGAAACTGTTGGGTTTTGCATCAGGAAGGGACTATCCCATGGAGAAGGAGAAATATGAAGACAAGTTTCACATGAAGGATAACATCATTTAGAGTTGGACCAGTCAATGTGATCTACATGTTAAATTCAATTGAAATTAAAATATTTCTTCAAAGTCTAAAAAAGGAAAGAGCTCTAGCATTACCTCCACTTTCTCAGTCCTATAAATTACTTCCCCATTGTGCATCTTAATCAGGTTATTAATGTAAAGGCTGAATAGTGATGGCACTGCAAGACCCTGAAATTCAAATTAAGAAACATACAAAGCAAATTAAAAAAAAATAAGTATACAGAGTATGTAGAGCATTGCACTTTGCCAATAGGAAGTCAACAGCAAACTGACATGGATTCTGCTCTCAAGAAGTTTATAGTCATAGATAGATCATTAGATTTGGATCCAGAGGATCTGGATTAAGATATAACCTCTGTCACTTGCCACCTGTGTGACCTTAGACAAATCACTTCAATGTTCTGAAACTTTATTGACTCACCTATAAAATGAAGGAATAAAACTAGATGACCTGTAAATCTCTTCAAATTTTCAATCTGTGATCCTACAATAGTTTGGATAAAGCATATATAAAAGAGCATGGCATTGGTTATAGAAAATGGATTTGGAGCAGAAAGAACTGGGTTTAATTTCTACAACTGGAATGAGTAATGAATCTGGAGACAAATGACCTGAATTTGAATCCTGGTCTTGACACATTCTACCAGTGACCATAGAAAAGTGACAATGGTCAAGTCACTTCCTTGGGCTTCAGTTTCATTATCTGAGAGGTTTGGTTAGATGGCATTATGGTCCTTTACAGCTCAAGGTCTATGATCCTATGAGCCTGCAAAATGTACCATGTGATTATTATTCACTATAAAATCATAAGTTAGAAAGATGCTGGTCTGAATTGGTGGAGAGAATTTCTATACTTAGAGTTGCTTGTTCTGATAGACTCATTGGTCTTCCTCCCTCAATCAAACCAAAACAAAAAAAAAATCCATGATATAAGGCAGACTGTGACAAATGTAAGTAAATAAAGTCAACAAGCATTTATTAAGCATTAACTTTGTGTCAAGCAGAATAAGGGCTAAAAAACAAGCTTCTATTATATTGGGGAAAGATAATACCTAAAAGTGAGCTGAAAAGGGAATTGGAAATGAAAGTACATGGGCATGGTAAAGAAAAGATTCTGGGAAGATGGCAGAGTAGGTCAGAAAATTCCAAGCTCTCAAGATTTTCCCCACAAAGAAGATAAAATAGCACCTTAGAGCAAACGAAGTGTGGGTAAAAATAAATAAGAATAGCGTGCAATGGTAATCAGGGTGGGGCTTTTTTTCCGGGTTTTCTCTTAAGTGCCTTTAATGATTCTGGCCTTTGTTTGAATGGGGCAGGGAAAGTGGGATCTTGTCTTGGAATGTTTCTCAGCACTAAGACAATTGGGAGTCATTGATTGGAAACCTTGTATTTGGTGGTACTAGGGATCCATTAACTTTCCCACACCCTAAATAGGACTTTCACTGTTCTTTGTTTGAGTGTTTCTCAGCACTGAGGTAATTAAGTGCCCCAGGGTCCTGAGGCAGGTATATAAGATTTGAGGTTGGCATTTGATTTTGGAGGGTACAATCTTTGAAGGTATATGGGTGACGAGACTCTGGGCAAGCCTTTGAACGTGCCCCTCAGCTTTGATAACCCAGACAGATAGATGTTGGTGCTTCTCTGGTAACTATGAATTGTGATTTGAATCAGACAAGATCTGTCTGTTAATGTTTGTAATTTCTGTTTGTATTTGCCCTGGAAGTTCAGGAGGCTGATCTTTTTTCCCCTCAACTATGTGAATAATGTATGTATGTTTTATTAAACTGAGATTGCTAAACACTTAAAATTACTTTCCTCAGAAAAGCAGATCAAAGAACTTATGTTAGCAACCCTTCTGTGTGCTGGTTGTTCTTGGTCTTACATAGACACAGTAGTTGCTAGCCACATTATTGTTACATAGAGGTACAAAAGGGGTCTTCCTGGGACAATTTGAGAAGGTAAGAAGAAAAATCCCAGGACAAGGTTCGGTGTAAAGCCAGTTAGTAAGTGAAAGATATTTCCTACCCATTGACAAGGCCTCAGGTGGGGCCAACAAAGGGAAGCTAGATTAGAGATAGGTCCACAGGCTTTTTCTAACTAGGTATGAGGCCCTAGGCTAGTAAGCAAAATAGTTTGCTAGTTTATGAGAGGCCTGAAGCCCTCAGGGTCCTAAGGAGAGTTGCTAAAGCCAGAGCCAAGGGTATGTGCACTGAGTTCTAGTCAATCAGATGATGGTTAGAACTATATAAAGAGAGAGCCCAGAACTTGGAGCAACAGAGTGGAGAGCAGCAGGATTCAGAAGCAGACATCAAGAAGACATTGAGGCAGTAGGCACAAAGGGAGAGCCAGCATCCAGAGAGACTGCAGAGTGGAGATTGCTGAACAAGAAAGAGTTGCGGGGATCAAGGAACTCGGGATCAGTGGAGCTGCAGGAGAAAGTGCTGGGTGGAGAGTTAAGACTCGTGAGTGACTTTTTACAGGAAGGCCCAGCTGTGCTGAGAAGAGCAGTGGGCACAAGAAAGAAAAAGCACATGCCTGGTGAGTGAAGAAGCAGTGGGGCAGAAAGTCCCTGGCTGTGGGTACTTAGAGAATGTTGTGGGTTTGGCTTTGGTTTCAGGCTAGAGGATAGAACTGAAGATCTGGGGCAAGAGATGCAATCCTCCATACCCCAGGGCTAGAGGTTATTACAAAAATTAAGCTATTACCACAAAAATATGCACAGGCAAAGGAGAAATAACCCAATCACAGAAAGCTATCATGGGAATAAAGAAGACTGGGGTTTATCTTCAGAGCAGGATATTGAAGTAAAGAAACCCCCTTCTACTCCAAAGAATAGCATCAAATGATCATCTGACAAAAAGGAACTCATAGAAGATCTTAAAAGAGACTTTAAAAATCAAATCACAGAGATGGAGGAAAAACTTAAAAAAAAAAGAATCCAAGAAAAACACAAAGATTATGAAAGGAAAGTCAACTAATTAGAAAAGGAGATCCAGAATCTTTTTTTGTTAGTTTGTTTTCTGCAGGGGGAAGGCAGGGCAATTGGGGTTAAGTGACTTGCCCAAGGTCACACAGCTAGTCAGTGTGTCAAGTGTCTGAAGCTAGATTTGAACTCAGGTCCTATTGACACCAGGGCCAGTGCTCTACTCACTGCACAACCTAGCTGCCCCTGAGATCCAGAATCTTAAGGAAGAAAATGATACCTAGAAAATTAGTATTGAGCAAGGCAAAGTGAGAGAAATTATGAAAGATCAAGAAATAATTAAATAAAATATGAATAATGAGAAAATAGAAGAGAAAGTGAAACATCTTATAAGAAAAACAACAAATCTGGAGAATAGATCAAGAAGAGAAAATATAAAAATAATCAGACTAACTAAAAGGTATGATCAAACAAAGAATCTTGACACAATAATACAAGAAATAATTAAAGAAAATTGTTCTGAAGCTTTAGAACAAGGGGGGAAAGTAGAAATAGAAAAAAAAAATTCATCCATCTCCACATAATAGAGATCCTATGGGAAAACTCATAGGAATATTATAGTCAAATTCTGAAATCCCCAACGCAAGAACAAAATATTAGAAGCAACAAGAATAAAATAATTTAAATATGATGGTGCCACAATAAAAATCATATAAGACCTAGCAGCAGAGACATTAAAGGACAGCAGGTCTTGGAAAGCTATATATCAAAGAGTAAAAGTTCTGGCCAAAAACATCATACCCAGCAAAATTAAGCATAATTCTGAATAAAAAAAATGGACATTTGGTCAACTGTCACACTTTTAAAACTTCGTTAAAAAAAACCTGAACTTAGTAGAAGATTTGAAATACAAGGGCCAAGAGAAACATAAGGTACATACCAAGACTGATTACAAGGGATTCAATAAGGACAGACTATTTACTTTTTATATATGTAAAATACAAAATGTATACCTAAGACTCATTAATAATTGCATACCTCACAAGAAGCTCTGGAGTAAATATGAGTATGAAATGAATTTTAAAAGCAAAACCATTTAGAAACAGGTAAAAAGAGTAATTATTTTATACAAATGAGGTGCAAGAAGAAGAATTGATACAGAGGAATTAGATGGGAGTGGAGGGCTGGTAGTTCTGGTAGCCTACTTTCATTGGGAATAGGCTTAAAAGGGAACAATACATATATATTTAGAAAAGTATAAAAATCTTCTAAATTCAGAGGAAATAAAATGGTAAGGGCATATGGAGGGGGGTGAAGAAAAGGGAGGGATCTTTACAGGGGAAGGTTAGAAAACAGGTCATATGGGGCTATAAAAAGGTGTTTAGATTTATGGGCATGCGAGGATAGGGAAGGGATCCTTGGAAGGGGGGTAGGCAAGTAATAGGAAGGCAAGGTACTGGGTAGAAGTAAAGTAGAAGAAGCAGGATGGGTAGGAAATGAGAGATATGCACAAACGACAAAGATCAGGAAGAGAATGTGTTTGGGAAAGTATGTGTTTATATATATATATATATATATATGTATATATATATATGTATATATATATATACATATATGTATATATATGTGTGTGTGTGCATATATATGTATATATATGTATATGTATATGTATGTATGTGTATGTTTATAGCTATAGCTATAGAGAAATCTATCCACACCTAATTGTCATCTTCTGGGGGAGGGGGGGATGGTGGAGAAAAGGCAAAAAAGTGCACAGTGGAGAACAAAAGAAAATTTACAAAGAAGCAAAGATGGACTAAAGATGGACTACTCTCAACATGAAATGTAGTATTTATCATACACATTTTCTTGAAATGAAAATTTGTTACATATGTTGAATCCTTTCTCATGTTCTGCTATGCACATGACATGCTTTTTCTCCTTTC
The DNA here is from genome assembly GCF_011100635.1 of Trichosurus vulpecula. Classification (NCBI taxonomy): domain Eukaryota; kingdom Metazoa; phylum Chordata; class Mammalia; order Diprotodontia; family Phalangeridae; genus Trichosurus; species Trichosurus vulpecula. The sequence goes on from NC_050579.1 coordinate 193,745,649, forward strand.
TTACTTTGTATTTAAGTTCCAACATTTAAGTTTATGATATGTTTTTGTTTCCTTTTTCTGTTCTGTATTTGTATTCTGGTGTTTGAGTCAATTAAAAAAAATATCTGGGAGAGTCATAAATGCAGGCTGAAAAGCAATAAAGACATGGATGGCCTGGGCCTCCTGCTTATAAGTGAGGTTCTGGGAGAAACTAGCTAATCATGGGGAGAGTTCAAAGATGTGGAAGATATCTCCAGTGCTCGAAATCCAATGGTGGAACGTGCTTGTAGGGTGAAGATATTTCTTAGACATTATAGAGAATGATTAAGAAAGTCAAGAGGGAAGTTGGGGGAGGAATGAAGCACAAGGCAGAAGCACAGGAAAAATGCAGTATCAACTGTGAGGAAGGAGATATCTGTTTTAGGGAACGTACCAGAAATTGGGTATGATACTGAGAATTGTTTCAGCTGTACAGCTTTTAGTCCCACAAACAAACTTGGACTAATATCATTCACTAGATAATCTTATGACCTTGACACCAACTACTGAATATTAGGAACAACTACAATAAAGGTGGTTATAATGTAAAGGATCCATAAAGATTAATATGGATTTCCAAATGCATCAATAATTGATGAAAGAAGACATGAATGAAAAGCATTTCAAATACTACATTCCAAAGACTGTTCTGAATACTAGGGATAAAAGTACAAAAGTGAGAGACACCTGTCTTCAAGAGACTTACCATCTAATAGAAGGAGACAACATGTATATGGCAATGGTAACTGAGGAAGGATGATTCCATCTAAGAAAAGAGAGAGAGGAAGCATAAGGCCACTAGACAGGCTCTTTCCATAAGCAATGGTGGAATTAGTTTGATTACAATTTATATAGATAAAGGTGGAAATCTAGAAAGAATGCAGTATCTGAGGTTGGCTAAATGTTATTTGTTTTATGACCTTGGAAGAAAGAGGGAACATGATGAATGAATATCAACAATTAATTAAAATATGAATCCTTCAAATGAAAGAAAAATATTTTGCATTTCTTTTTACTGCAATAAGCACAGCAGCAAGCAGATTATCATCTTTTATTTTTAGTTCTTTGAATGAAAATCATAGATACTCTTAGGGAGGCAGAAAATCCTCTCAAAAATGCTTGAGACCCTAAACATACCTCTGATGATAGTGATGGCGGGCACAACCTGGAGCCATGATGGTTCATCACAAAACAGTTTTCGTTCTAAAAATGGATTGTAGAACTGATATCCCTGTGCTTTTATGGCTGTCAAAAAACAGCAGATTGACCTATACCTCACCCCCCTAAGAAACTCTGAGTATCGCCAGTTCTTTCCTAGGAATGTGGTCTATGTTGGAGTGAGATCCCCGAGACTATTTCCAATCCATTACTATCTTTGCCAGAAAATTCTGGGCTTGGGATAGTACCCAAAGCCTAGAAGACCAGTTGGATGGCAATTGACCTACTCTAGGATATTCTGGTGAAGTGATAGGGTTGCCTAGCAAATTGAAACATCTTTGGGACTCTTCAGTACTGTTCCATTATAATATCTCTATCTCCAACTCTGTCTCCATTTCTCTCTCTTTTTCTGTCTCTGTTTCTGTCTCTCTCTGTTTCTCTCTCTCTCATTATGCTGTCATCTCCAATACAAAGTAAGCTTTTTGAGAGTAAACATCATTTTATTTTTTTATCCAGAGTGCCTGACACATAATTGATATTTGACAAATGCTTATTGATTACTGTTGATTGGTGAATTAATTTATAGATTCATCAGGGAGGAAAATACAATGGGCATGAGCCGTTGGAGCCACTACAGAATTTTTGACTTCTCAATAACTTCTACTAAGAAAAAGCCTTCCTGAAATCTCTGATACTTCACTATGTTTCAAAATGAGCAAAACCCACACCTCATGTCACCAATATATATAACCCAGTAACTTATGTGCACTGAAATATTAAATAGAGAAAAAACAAAAGGAAAAGAGAGGAAAAGAAGATAAAAGAAATAAAATGAAAGTTGTAATTTGACTGAAATATACACAACTTTTGTTTTCTCACAGTGTTCAGGGTAGGAAGGGAAGATGGTCCCAATTTGAAGTCAGTGTTGGAGTTCCCAAAACAAATTTGCAGATAATTAAACTGGAACCTTAATTAGCAGTGGCTCAGCAGAATCTGGAAGGGGAAAAAAAAAGAATTGCAGAATATAAGACAGTGACCATTATAAATTATGCATTTTGTCACTTCAGGGAAAACCAAACAAAACAAAAAAGCAGTAGGAAACATATCTGCTGGTCTCTAATTGATGATTTTTCCTCAATGTCTAATAAATTGGAAGTTGTTTAAAACTGAGAGGGAATGATAATATTGAGGGTTGAGAACTTTTGTACTTAAATGCAAGCTGGTATGATAGAAAATACACTACCCTAGAATAAGTTGATAGTCCTGATTCCACTTCCATGTCTGATATCTTAATGCTGGATGAAGTTAATTCACTCACTTACTTCAAGAACTAAATACAGCAGACACATATAAATCACCCACCATGTGCTATGACCTATGTCGGACAATGAGAGTACAAGTGTGAAAGTAACAAAAGGACAAAAGTCTTTGTCCTCAAGGAGATAACAATGTAATAACAGAGGATCAGTCAAGTGTACATTGGAGTTTGGTACAGAGTACAATGTGACATGATTCACCTGAAAAACAAGCTAAGTACCATGGGATATTATAGAAAGAAAATAATGTTTTTCATTGGGGAGAAAGAGGTAGCACTTGAGTTGTACCTTGAAGGGGAAGTAGAATTTCAATAGGCAGACTTCGAAAGGGAGTGTTTTAGGCATGTGAAACAGCTTATACAAAAAATAGCATCTCAGGGTATCAGTTTCTCATATTTTTTTTTAAATCATTATTTGTTTATTTATTATTTTCAGTTTTCAGCATTGATTTTCACAAGACTTTGAATTACAAATTTTTTCCCCATTTCTACCCTCACCCCACTCCAAGATGGTATATATTCTGATTGCTCCATTCCCCAGGCAACACTCCCTTCTGTCACCCCACTCCCCCCCATCACCGTTTCCCTTACTTTCTTGTAGGGCAAGATAGATTTTTATGCCCCATTGCCTGTATATCTTACTTCCTAGTTGCATGCAAAACCTTTTTTTTAAACATTTGCTTTTAAAACTTTGAGTTCCAAATTCTCTCCCTTCTTCCCTCCCCACCCACCATCCCTAAAAAGGCAAGCAATTCAACATAGGCCACATGTGTATCATTATGTAAAACCTTTCCACAATATTCATGTTGTGAAAGAATAACTATATTTTGCTCCTTCCTATCCTATCCCCCTTTATCCAATTTTCTCCCTTGACCCTATCCCTTTCCAGAAGTCTTTGCTTTTGATTAACTCCTCCCCCTATCTGCCCTCCATTCTATCATCCCCCCTTTTTTATCTCCTCATTACTTCTTTCCTTTGGGGTAAGATACCCAATTGAGTGTGTATGTTATTCCCTCCTCAGGTCAAATCCGATGAGAGTAAGATTCACTCATTCCCCCTCACCTGCCCTCTCTTCCCTCCCAACAGAACTGCTTTTTCTTGCCACTTTTATGTGAGATAATGCACCCCATTCTATCTCTCCCTTTCTCCCTCTCTCAATATATTCCTCTCTTATCCCTTATTTTGACTTTATTTCTTTTAGATATCATCCCTTCATATTCAACTCACCCTGTGCCATCTGTCTATATACATATATGTGTACATGTAAATATACATGTATATATGTATGTGTATATGCAACTGTATATATATATGTACATATATATGTATATATGTGTGTATATTATATATACATATATATGTATATGTGTGTATATATGTATATATTATATATACATATATATGTATATATGTATTGTGTGTGTGTGTGTATATATATATATATATATATATATATATATGTATCTGATATGTATATTCCCTTCAGCTACCCTAATACTGAGGTCTCATGTGGTCTCACTATTCACAGGTTGTACCCTCTGTCTATATATATCTATACACCTACATATATACATACATAGACACACACATACACATATATATATGCATATTTCTTTCAGCTACTATGATACTGAGGTCTCATGAATCATACACATCTTCTTTCCATGTAGGAATGTAAACAAAACAGTTCAACTTTAGTAAGACCCTTATGACTTCTCTTTCCTATTTACCTTTTCATGCTTCTCTTGATTCTTGTGTTTGAAAGTCAGATTTTCTATTCAGCTCTGGTCTTTTCACTGAGAAAGCTTGAAAGTCCTCTATTTTATTGAAAGTCCATATTTTGCCTTGGAGCATCATACTCAGTTTTGCTGGGTAGGTGATTCTTGGTTTTAACCCTAGCTCCATTGACCTACAGAATATCATATTCCAAGCCCTTCCATCCCTTAATGTAGAAAAGCTGCTAGATCTTGTATTATTTTGATTATGTTTCCACAATATTCTGATTGTTTCTTTCTGGCTGCTTGCAGTATTTTCTCCTTGACCTGGGAGTTCTGGAATTTGGCCATAATATTCCTAGGAGTTTTCTTTTGGGGATCTTTTCCAGGAGGTGATCGTTGGATTCTTTCAATTTCTATTTTGCCCTCTGGATCTAGAATATTAGGGGAGTTCTCCTTGATAATTACTTGAAAGAAAATATGTAGGCTCTTTTTTTGATCATGGCTTTCAGGTAGTCCAATAATTTTTAAATTATCTTTCCTGGATCTATTTTCCAGGTCAGTGGTTTTTCCAAGGAGATATTTCACATTGTCTTCCATTTTTTCATTCCTTTGGTTCTGTTTTATAATATCTTGATTTCTCATGAAGTCACTAGCTTCCACTTGCTCCAATATAATTTTTAAGGCAGTATCTCCTTCAGTGGTCTTTTAGACCTCCTTTTCCATTTGGCTAATTCTGCTTTTCAAGGCATTTTTCTCCTCATTGGCTTTTTGGAGCTCTTTTGCCATTTGAATTAGTCTATTTTTCAAGGTGCTATTTTCTTCAGTATTTTTTGGGGGTCTCCTTCAGCAAGTCATTGACTTGTTTTTCATGGTTTTCTCACATCCCTCTCATTTCTCTTCCCAATTTTTTCTCTACTTCTCTAACTTGCTTTTCCAAATCCTTTTTGAGCTGCTGTTCCATGGCCTGACACCAGTTCGTGATTTTCTTGGAGGCTTTTCAGGTAGGCTCTTTAACTTTGTTGACTTCTTCTGGCTGTATGTTTTGGTCTTCTTTGTCACCAAAGAGAGATTCCAAAGTCTGAGATTGAATCTGAGTCCATTTTCGCTTCTTGGACATTTTCCCAGCCAACTACTTGACCCTTAAGTTTTTCATCAGGGTATGACTGCTTGTAGAGTAGAGAGTACTTTGTCCCAAGCATGACGGGTTGCGCTGTTGTTTTCATAGCTATTTCTACACAGCAAGCTCTGCCACATCAGCACTCTGCTCCCAAGAACCACCAACCTAGACCTGACTCAGATCTTAAGCAGGCTCTGCACTCCTGGTCTGATCCACCACTTAATTCCTCCCACCAGGTGGGCCTAGGGCTTGAAGCAACTAACACTGTAGTTCTGTCCTCAGAGCTGTACCACCTCTGCTGCCTCTGGGGTGGTGGCTGAACCAAGAACTCCTTTCACTCTGTTCCCACAGCTTTTCCCACTAACCTTCTCTGTTGTCTTTGGTGTTTGTGGGTTGAGAAGTCTGCTAATTGCCACAGCTCACTGATTCAGTGCCCTAGGTCCTGTTCCACCAGGCTCCTGGTCTGGTTCATCCCAATGCAGCCCATGCTGGGCTCTGCTCAGCTCCACCCCAGCTCTGTGGGATAGACCTTACCCAGCCACCATCCAGGCTGTCCTGGGCTGGAGCCCTGCTTCCCTCTGCTATTCCGTGGGTTCTGCAGCTCTAGAATTCCTTCAGAGCCATTTTTATGGGTGTTTGGAGGGACCTGGGGGGGAGCTCATTCAAGTACCTGCTTTCCAGCTGCCATCTTGGTTCTGCCCTTTTCACATCTTCAAAATGGTTTCAAGAATAAAATCACATATGTAAAACTACAATCTGAATATCCATGCAGTGCAACTTTCTCCTTTTTAAGACAGGATGTTGTACCCAGATTTGTTAAGGTGCTTGCTCAATGTCATGCAGCTACTAAGAATCAAAGGTAGAATTTAAACTCTAGTCATTTTACCACAGAAGCATTGCTTTGACACCACATTGCCTCCTTTCCCTCATCATTTACATCAACAGTGACAATGAGAGAATGGATGAAAATCATTCTGCAAACCAGCAAGTAACTATATGAATGTCAGCTATTGATATGAACATTATAAGTTTAGAAAGATTGGTGCTACATAATTTTCTTTACTCTTTGTGTGTATTTAAAAATAACAGTTGCTGTTTAATGGGTCTTTGATTTTTTTTTTAAATCTGCCAGTGCCAATAATTCAGAAAAAGATGCAATATGGACTGGGAATTGGGAAATTTGGGTACCAGTGTTGGTTATGTGTAACCTCTAGCAAGTCACTTCTCCTATTTGGGCTCTCCTTTTCTCCTCTGCAAAAAGAGTGAGACTGGACTCTGGAATCTTTAAGGTCATTTCTACCTTGAATCTGCTATGATGTGAAGGAGGATTTGTTTCCTTAATGAAGAAACCATTTCAGTTGTTGTCTGAAGCAAACTTTCCCATGATGTTGCTATGAGACACCCTTGTGGATAACATCAAAGCCAGCAGTCCTCCAGGCTAGGCTTATGGAGAGAAGCAACTGGCTCGAGGTACCCATGGGCTTAATGAAGGATTAAGGATTCTCCTCAGAGAAGACTGCTGAACTCTGACACCAGACTCCAACTTTCTAATGATCCATTTACTGTATGTTTAACATTCAATGAACAGCGATACACTTAGCAATGAATTAGTTCAGCTGAAAGTATTTTTCAGATGTTTTTCACACGAACTCATTCTGTGGAAAATGTTGTATTTGGTAATATTTCTGTGCTTTTTAAAATTATTTTCAATGGTCATTGTATTTCTAATGCCTTTACATTTTTATTTTTTGGACTGTGGTTACTGAAAATTGATTCCTTGCACAGCTTGGACACCTTGGGATATGGATCTAGCCAAGAAGGATGCTAAGGATATTTCAGTGCACGTGGCAGACACACAAGCACATGTTCACCAGAAACACATAATCACAACCAGCTGTCATGTACTTAATGCTTTCCCCATAATACCTAAGCACATCATTCCATGGTCTTCTATGGATTCAGAAATATGTATTTCACATGCGCTGGTAGATACCCTGGTTTAATAGAAGCCTACTGAAGTGTGGAAAATATGTAAAGTATTTTGATTTACTATCTCTCAGAGAATTTCTTAAGGAAACATTCATAACTCAGGCTGCTTTGGAAAATAAAATTATGTTTCTCTATAGTTCCGTGAGGAGACCTTAGAGAAATCTGGGCCACAATATGATGCATTCTCATTTTAATCTTGTATTTGGGAGGTTTAAAAAAATGCTTCTTTGTTATCACAGAGAAAATGAAGAACATTAGATATCTTATTTTAATTGATCAAAAAGTATATATTAGGCACAAGTATGGTAAAATGGGAACAGCAATGGATTTAAAGATAGAAGACCCACCTTTGAATTCAACTTCTGCCATTTACTCCCTCTATAACCTTTGAAAAATCATTTGTCCTGTCCTGGTTTTAGTGTTTTCACTTGTAAAATGAAGAGCTTGGGCTAGATGACTTCTGAGGTCCCCCCCAGTTATTTTTTTTTATTTACCCCCCCAGTTATAAATCCAATATACACTATGAAACAAGGTATGGAGAGGCACAAGGAAAAGTGTCAGTCATTTCCCTCAAACTACTTCTCTTCTTAACTATTAAGAGCTATAGTGAAGAGGTATTGTGGAAATTATTATAATATGGTTTGTCCTTCATTCTCAAAGAGGACTCTGACATCAGGGAGATTATAACATGTCTTGCAATTGAATTGGATTTGAGTGAGGGAGGGCTACACAAAGTCATCAGCCTCACTTTTTCCTCCAGAGCCATCTGGGTCCAGTGTCAAGATACAGATTAGGATGACTGGAGATAGACCAGAATGTAGTTGGAGACCTTGGCCTTTTTAAGCTAAGGTCTTATAGAGGTCTCACTTTGAGTGAGGCAAGGCCTATTCAGTAAATAAACCTCTTTAAGAAGTGCAAGGGATGGCCTTTTTAATAAAAAAAAAAATCAAACTGGGAGGGGAAGACCCTCAGATTGTTGGCCAAAATAGTGTTGTTATTTACATTCACTATGAGATAGTAAGGCCCCTCCAAAAATAAGTATTAAGTGGTGCTTAGGCAAGGACCTATTGTTGTCCAATCAGTGAGATCCAGAGTGAAATGTATTCAAGGCATGCTCTTTGAGAAAGCAATAAACCCCAACTTATCTAGATAGGTTTCCTAGGCAATCAAAATTAACCTTCCTTGGGGCAGAACACCCTTGGTTAAGGGAGGAGAGGAAAGAAGAGGAGAGGAGCAGAGGGGAAGAGATAGGAAGGAAGGGAAGGGGAGGAGAGGGGAGCAGACAAACTAAGCTGAGTTGCCCAACTGGAACTGGCTAGCTGGGTCCCCATCTGGGCAGCTCAGACTATTCACAGGTTGTAGTTTGCCCTTTGTTCTTCCTCTGGATATTCTGAGGCTAAGTTAAGTGCTTCACAGGAATGGTTAGAGCACAAACCCACAAAAAAAGAAGGGAATGGACTACAAAAATCAAGTTCCTTGCTATTTCTTGTCAGTTAGCCTGTATTTCAACTAGATTCCAATTCTACAAAAAATTGAAATAACTCTTTGTTACATAATATACTAGGTATTGGGATCAAAAGACAGAAATGAAACAGACATTGAAATCCAGCAGCTCATATTCTCTTGGTGGGGGTGAGATAGGAATATTTTTCAATACTTTCAATACTAGGAGATAAAAATAGGGATGGGGAAAAAGCATTTATTTAATATATACTAAGTGCTAAGCACAGTGCCATTTTACAAATACAACCTCATTTGATCCTCACAACAACTCTATGAGGTAGGCACTATTATTATCCTCATTTTACACCTTAGAATACAGGCAGACAGAGGTTAATTGACTTGCCCAACTGTCACTTATTGTACAGCTAGCAAATTTCTGAGTCCAAATTTGAACTCAGGTCTTCTGGATTTCAGACCCAGGGTTTGATTCCTCAAGGCAGAATTTATTAGGGTATGCATCTATGTGCACTCAAATTTACTTAAATTCACAAGTATCGTTGCTGATTCCTACAGAAATTCCCAGATCATGCTCTTTAGGCCATCCTTGTCATGTGAGTTCCCTTACATACTCGGGCCATTGGTAGAATGTGTTGACTGATATTATTTTATACCTAACCCCATTGTACACATCAATAGTTACATCTTTTTTTTTTGGATGGGGGAAGTTAAATGACTTGTCCAAGGTCACACAGGTAGTAAGTGTCAAGTGTCTGACTCTGGATTTGAACTCAGGTCCTCCTGACTCCAGGACTGGTACTCTATTCATTGCACCACCTAGTTGCCCCAGTTATGTCTTCAAAATGATGTCCAAATGTCTTTTTTTAAGGCTGTACTTTACCTGATTTTTCTTTTGACAATATGTCTTGATACAAATTCTCCAAGGCATGAAATATTAATAAATTATATTCTACAGTTCAGAACACTTCAAATCCATATTGGAGCTCTGCCTAGTATCTTTGAAGATGCATGCAGAATCACTAGTACCTGTCTTCTTCTCTGGGAGTAGCTTCAAAATTTGGAGAACATAAATGAGAAAAGCAAACTTCCTAACATGGATGTTAATAGTAATAACAATAATAGAATTTATAAAATAATTTAAAGTTCATATAGTGATTTAAAAATATTATTTTACTTGATCCTCACAATATCCCCTGTGAAGTAGCTATTATTATAATTATTATTATTATTATTATTATCATTGTTATTATGGTTGTTGCATCACAGTGGGTCACATATTGAGTCCGAATTCTTCTAAATTTCCCAGATATTTTTTTTATTCCAACTGCTGTCCAACTATGCTTCCTCCATCCTGAATTTGTAAAGCTGATTTTTGAACCCATGTAAAATTTACATTTGTCTATATTGATTTTCACATTAGATTCAATCCAGTGCTCTAACTACATGATTTTCAAACTTTTTTAAATCTAGGACTCCTTCATACTCTTCAAAATTATTGAAATGCCCAAAGAATTTTGATTTATTGAAGTTGTATCTACCATACATATGCTATTCAAAATGAAAATTTCATAGCATTACTATGAAAATAGTTTTGACTTCATGGACCCCAGAAAACTGTCTTAGGGATTTCCAGGGATAACCAGGACATACTTTGAGTTCTAGCTTACTAAGGTATTTTTGGATCCAGACTGTTATCCAATGTATTATTTCCATAGCCTTTAGATTATCTGCAAATTTGATAAGTATGTGATCTAGATCTTCAACAACACAATTTTTGAAAATTTTATATAGCACACTATAAGTGGATTTCCCTAGAGAACTCCACTGAAGGTTTCTTACAAAGGTGATATTGAACTACTAATGGTTACTATTTGAGGTCAAAGTGATTCAATCAAGTCTGATTTCATCTAAATATATTATTATTTAGCTGACTTCTCCCATCTTCTGCACAAGAAAAGTATAAAAGTTTTTAAAAAGTGTTTTAATAAATATAAATAAACTATATTAATCATTTTATGGTCTAAAAATTTAGTAGGCAGCTAAGTGGCATACTTGATAGAGTTCCAGACCTGGAGCCAGCAGATGCATCTTCCTGAGCTCCAATCTGGCTTCAGATACTTGCTAGCTGTGTGACCCTAAGCAAGTCACTTAAACCATATTTGCCTCATTTTTCTCATCTTTAAAATGAGCTGGGGAAGGAAATGGCAAGCCAGCCCAGTATGTTCACCAAGAAAACCACAAATGAGGTCACAAAGAGTAGAACATGATTGAAAGATGACTGAACAACAAAATGCATTGTGTACCCATTTAATAATATTGTCAAAAAAGAAGAAATTCATTAGTCCAGCATGACCATTTCTTAATATATTTATGTTGGCTTTCTACAGCTACCAATTCCTTTTCTAGATATTTACCAACCACCTTTTTTAATAAACTACAGAACTTTCTCAGGAATCAAAAAAAAAAAAACAAACCTTTTTTTGTGGGGGGGCGGGGCAGATGATTTTATGTGATTTTAGGGAAGATTTATTGAATGTTAGTGATTACCTGAATATGTAAACTTTTAAAAATGATTAAATTTATAGTGGAGTCAGAAGATGTGGGTTCAAATCCAGATGGTTTTTCACAGTCTGTGTGAGCATAGGGCAATCACCTAAAAACTAGGGCTTGATTCCTCCTGTTAAACATCAGGGTGGATTAGATGATTCTCAGGTCCCTTCAATCTGTAAGTATGTGATGTTACAATCTATGACCTTATGACAATATCAATCTTGAACATTTTTTGGTCATAGTTAATGTGTAGCCTAGAATTGCCTTTCTATTTTGCAAAGTTAATGATTTAAGAAAGGTACTTATCCTCTCCTTTAAAGAATTCCAGTTGTGGGGCAGCTAGGTGGTGCAGTGAGTAGAGCACAGGCCCTGGAGTCAGGAGGACCTGAGTTCAAATTCAGCCTCAGACACTTGACACATGTACTAGCTGTGTGACCTTGGGCAAACCACTTAACCCCAATTGCCCTGCCAAAAAAAAACAAACAAAAAAGAATTCCAATTGAGTGTATATTGTCTAATATCTTCTCAGCTCCTTTTCAAAATGAGAAGGTTGGGCAAGATGGATTCTGAGGTCAGTCCATTTTAGGTCTGGATCTATGATCTTATGATCTGGCAGTTAAGCCAAAATAGTTTTTTTTAAGGAAAATTAGATAGATACTCTGAAAGCTGTCAAAAATCCTTTTGATATAAGTCCTGGATGGATGGCTAATTTTTTTCTCACATAATCACATGTGCTGATGCTTTAATCATATTTTTTCTGGCCAAAATCTCCTTGTCTTATAGTCAAATTTTCTCTCAGTCCAATATCATGTAGGCAGGCCAAAACTACTTAACATCTGAAATATGGAATCTAGTACAGTGAAAAGTGCTATGAAGGAATCCAAAAACACACAGTATTACAGAGGGAAGCACCCTGAAGTTGATAAATATTTTTTTTCCTCCAGGAACAAATTCCAAACTTGATTTTTCTCAAGAGGCTAAGCTAGGAATACAACTATCAAATGTGACTCCAAAAGTCTGTTTCAAAGAGAGGTGATTTTATCCATTTCAGGGAATGGTAGAAAATATAACCAAAAAAACCCCTTTGAATAATCATTAACAAGGAATTATATTTTCTTTTGAGTCATTTTATTATCCTCTATTTTAAGTTATCAAATCAAATTCATTTCTCATATTATTCTTTTATTCCGCAAATGAAATATTAGCTATTAATCTTTCACCGTGATCTTTGTGATTCCTACTGTTATCTAACTAATTGCAAACTTATATTGAGTTATAGGTATTCCTTCTCAAATATGTGGAATTTACTGCCCCATAGAATTCTGTTTCTGAATATGTCGCCTTAAATTTTAAAATCTATTCAGACAATAACATAAAATTAACCAATTTCTAATTTCTTGAGATGCAGGATAACATGCTTGGATTTGGATTCAGAGCATGGGGTTTAATACTGCCTCTACTGTTTGCTATCTTTCTGATCTTGAAACAGTCAGCATGATAAAAATGAAAATTTTACCCCTAAACTCATATATTTTCAATGACATGCCAGTTAAATAATCAAAAACTTTTTTACTTAATTAGAAGAAATGACAAAATTTATTCAGAAGAACAACAAGTCAAGAATATCAAAGCAACTAATGAAAAAAAGGAGATTTAGCAGTACCAAATACTGTCTGGTACTGGTTAAGAAATAGAAAGATAGATCAATGGAATAGAGTAGACATACAATTTATGCCAGCAAGTAAATATAGTAAACATGAATTTTACAAGTGTAAAGACAAGATTTTGTGATAAGAATTCACTATTTGGCAAAAATTGTTGGGAAAAATGGAAAGCAATATGGCAGAAATTATGTATATACTGATATCTTACACCATTTGTCAAGATAAGGTCCAAATGGATACATGATCTAGATATAAAGGGAGATATCACAAGAAAATTTCAAGAACATGAAACATACCACTTCTCAGACTTACAAATAAGTGAACAATTTATGAATAAACAAGAAATAGAGAGCAGAGTGAGGTTTGAAATAGATTATTTCAATTACATTAAATTAAAACATTTTCACACAATTAAAACAAATGCAGCCAAGATCAGAAGAAAAGCAGAAAATTTGGGGAAAAATGTATAGATCATTTCTCAGATAAAGGTTTCATATCTTAAATACATAAAGAACTTTGTAAAATCTGTAAGAATACGAGCAATTCTACAATTGATAAATGGTCAAAGGATGTGAACAGAGAGTTTTTTGATAAAGAAATAAAACCAACTTATAGTCATATAAAAAAGCTGTAAATCATTATTGATTAGAGAAATGCAAATTATAACAACCTTGAGTCATTGTTTTACACCTATCAGATTGGCTAAAATGTTCAAAGGGTAAAGCGACAAATGTTGGAGAGAGTATGTAAAAATTGGGACACTAATTCATTATTGGTAGTATTGTGAACAAATTCAACCATTTTTGAGAGCAATCTGGCCTTATGCTCAGTAAGCTATTAAACCATCTATACACTTTAATAGAGCAATACCACTATTAGATCTACTTCCAAAGAGGATTACTGCTCTCTTTGTGGTAGCAAATAATGGGAAATCTCGGAGACAGCAATCAATTAGGGAATAGCTAAAGAAGTTGTGGTATATGTTGTGATGGTATACTACTGTGCTATAAGAAATGATGAGCTCGATGACCCTGGAAAAACATGGATTGACTTGCATGAAATAATGAAAAGCAAAATCAGCAGAACCAAGATAAAGTAGCAGAAATATTATTTTAAGAAGAACTGAGTGAATGTCATTTTTGCAATTATAAATACCTAAAGTAACTGCAAAGGACATATGAAAGAAGACACTAACTGCATCCAGAGAAAGAACTAATAAATTAAAGTATGTATAGAATGATTTTACATATATATAATATATATTTATGTGTGTATTCATATTTGTGTCTAACGGTACCCATCTCTACAGAGGGGTGGGGAAGAAAAAAGGAAAAAATGACATTTACATGAAAACTTTATTACATATTTAAAAGAAATAAGTTTTACACAATAGATTTGCAGTTTCCTCTGTAAACATCTTTTTATTGCACTATGATATAGAAATGTTTGTTTTATTCCATAAATTAAAAATAAGATAAATGAAAAAAAGAAAAAATCAGTCTCTCTGGGACTCAATTTTCTCATCTATAAAATGAGAGGGTCAGATTAGATAGTTCTTAGTTCTCTTCCAAATCTATAGGAAAGATCATACAATGTATTTTTACTTTAACAATATCTATTGGATAAATGCTTCTCTTAATCTTGCCCTGGTTTTCCTTTCTGAGATTGCTGCTTGTCCTCTAGGAACAGGTCTTCCAATTCAATCCAACTTAACTTACATTTGCTAGATGCCTACCTTGTTTAAGGTTCTCTGCTCACTAACAGGACAAAAAACGTTCCCTCCCCCCTCAAAAAAGATTCTCTGTACTACTGAAGCTTACAATCTATGAAGAAACTGTGATACTATGGATTTAGTATTTGCGATACACTGAGAAGCAGGCTATCACATTGGAGTTAGAAGCAGGAAAACATGAGTTTAATTTGGACTTCAGACATTTACTAGTTGTGCAAGGTCACTTAACCTTTCTTTAACTCAGTTTCCTCATATGTAAAATGGGGATAAAAATGCATTTAGGTTCCAGAATTCTTGTGAGGAGAAAATGAGATAATATTTGTAAAGCACTTTGCAAACTAAAAGCTATATGAATATTATTGTTGCTATTATTAGTAACAAGAAATACCTAGATTTAAAAAATAAGAGACAGAATCTTTGCGAACAAATAATGGACAAGAAAATAATGGTCTAGGAGTCCTAGCAGATCTGGGTTATATTCCCAAGTATTCCAATAACTTGAGCTATCTGCACTTCATTTTCATCCTTTACCTAGTGGGGGAAATAAAAAAAATATTTATACTATGAGGTTATTACATCAAAATCAATCCCTCAAGAAAGCAAGTTTGTATTCAGCAGCTTTTATACATCAGCCATTCTGCAAGGTGCTGGGGATAGAAAGAAAAAAAAAACTAAAATCATTGTTGTCTACAAGAAGCTTATAGTCTATGTATAGATATATACATGAGTAGAACATGGGCCTGATGTGGCCACATGTCCTGGTTGAATACTGTCATTGGCTTTCCATCCCTCTTAGAGCCCTCAAAGTCATCTACAATCTGGGGATTTTTTATACTGCTTCCTTGCACGTAATTTATTTCAGACCTACTACGTAGCTCTATGACCTTCTTCATCCCATGCAGGCAGATGAGAACTTCTTCCCACTCCAGCCACCTGTCTGCTCTCCATCTTTATCCCCAGGATTAGTAAACAAAATAGCACTACTAGTACAGGGAAGGATGAACCAATCAAGAAAACTATTCATCCACTTACCATCCATTTGTCTTCACAGACCACAACACCCCTATATGTCATGATTCCTCTATAATTTGCCTTCTTCTGTTAGAACATAAGAATCTTAAAGGCAAAGGCTATATCATTTGCATGTGTGTGTGTTTGTGTGTGTGTGTGTGTGTGTGTGTGTGTGTGTGTGTGTGTTTATGTGTGTCTTCCCAGCGCTTAGCAGTCTCTGGCACATAGTAATTTCTGAAAATGTTCAATTCATTTTTCCCTGCCAATTATATTATAACTCATTCCCAGGCTTTCCTTCATTTATTTAAGCTCCTATATCTGGACTTGCCTTCTCTACCCCTCTGTCTATCAGACTTCTACATATCCTTCAAACCTTAACTAAAATGCCAACCACTCAAGGAAGAAATATCTGATTCCATAGGTCAGAACAGATTTTTCTCCATTTTAGATTTCCCATAACACTTTTTTTCTACATGTTTCTAACACATATATCATTTAATATTTTAATTATAATTATTTTTTCACATTTTCTAACATTTTTTTCTGAACTTGGACCTCCATGAGGGCACAAGCCAGATCTTGTCCACATTTTCTCTCTCCCTAAGTGCCTAGTTTACTGCTTGGCACACAGGAGGTGCTTAGCAAATTCCTATTTAATGTAAATGGAATAGCAAGTACACACTCAAAGATTTTGAATCCAAGTCCATCAATATCTCTGCATCAATTTACCATTTTATAGTGTGTAATCTTGGATAGGCATGAACTTCTGTTGGTCCAAAAGTCAAATTAGTCAAGGAACAAAAGATATCTAACAGTGAGAGTGATAGAATTTCAGAGCTGGAAGGAAATTCAGAGACCATCGGTTCCAACCCATAATTAAATAAAAATTACCCAGATAAATGGACCCACATCTCTTTAAGACCTTATAGTAATTTTAAAAGTACTTTATGCAGAGGTGGCCCATTCTTGGACAGCTCTCATTGTTAGCAATGTTTGTTTTGTATTTTTTTCCATACAAAGCTAAATTTTGTTTCTGTAACTACTAACCACTAAACCCTAGTTCTTTCCTCTGGGATCAAGCATGATGATGTTAATACCTCTTTCATGCAACATCTTGCTATAGCTTTATGATACTATGATCGATCCAGATACTTGAAGAGAACTATTAGCTCTTCCCTCTGTCTTCTCTTCTCAGGAAAAACAACCCTAGTCTTCCTACCTCAAGATTTGCAGATATGTTCCTTTACACTTCATCTGTTCAATGAGCTCTCTAAAATGTGGCACCAAGAATTGCACATTGTTTCAAAATATGATCTATCCAGAGTAGACTAGAGCAGAACTTTTGCATCTCTCATTCTGGATGTTATTCTTTTATATATGCAGACTAGGAAAAGCATGTGGAATTATAGCATGAGAATTAGTCTCTGAACTAGAAAGACTTAAGTTACAGCCCTGCCTCTGACAGAAGGGAGACCCAAACCGAAGCCTCTTTTCTTCAAAACCAGGATTTTTTCTCTTATGATATCACCTCACTAATATATTGATGGATCTGTAATCTCACAGAAGTACTTCTCCATCTCATGATGAAGCACTTTATGTATGTAATTCTTCAGGAGTAATATGCTTCTGATTCTTCCCTATGAGAACAATCAAAATAAATGTCATCTCTCTCCACCTTTAAAAATATTTGAAATTATCTGACATTTATGTTGCTGGGACAATACTGACATGAATCACAAAGAGAGCTGATATGACTTAGCAAATGGTAAGTTTGCCAGAAATTCAGAAACATCTGGGTTTATGGCCTGTCTATGACACCTAGGGACTGTGTGACCCTGGGCAAGTCACTTCCACTATATAGGAAGGAAGGCATCATGCTACATACTTAAGGGGATTTAAAAATGAATAAAATATAGAATCTGTCTTCAATAAGCTTTGAGCAAAATTCCATAGGTGAGAGGTGAGGGGTAAGGCAGGGAGGATACAATAACCACAGCATCAAAAAAAAAAAAAAAGAACAGAGGCACCCTAGATTATTCAATAGACAATTGACCTTGAAACCTGGAAGATATTGTTTCAAGACCTGATTCTGAACATGTTGGTTGCGTGATCCTGGGCATATCACTTAATCCCTCATTGTTGGAACTTGCTGAGACTACAAAGTTAGAGAAAAGTTGCAGATTTGCCTTGGCAGATTTAGTTCATTTACTTGCAGTTTCTTACACGAATGAAATAAAATATGAATTATAAACAAAGAATTTACAAAATGGCTGCTTAATATTTCTAAGCATTAATTTTTGGAAAAGGAGGAAAATGGTGTTTCTGTATTGCTCTATTTTGCTCACATAAGTTAAACAGTGCCTTACTAAATCCTACTTTTTTGTCTTATCATCAAATGGAGATGAATGAAAACTTGTGTCTTCAAAGATTCTTCCATGAAGTTAAATAATTACAGAAACAGGCTTGAGTGTAGTTCCTTCAACTACAAGTCCCTAAATGACTACATATTGGACATCTGAGGGCACGATTGGGTCATTTGAAAAAAGCTCAGCATCAAATCTTTCAGCAAAAAATTTTAGCCACAAAAACTCATGAAGAACATCTACTAAGATATCTACTAATAGCTAGGAAGATATATCTATGTCTATAATCTATTTATGTCTCCATCAACCTCTATTTCTATGTCTTCTATCTGTATCTAAATCAAAATTTGATCTATCACATTTATCTATCTCTGTTCTTGACTACCTCCGTCCTTATCACTTTATCATCTCATCTATATAGATATATATGTATGTTTATATATGTACATATGAACATATATTGACATGCATATGGATATATATATGAATTGTAGATCTGTATATGTGTGTGCACGCACACATGTGTAGACAATATATTTGTGTGCATACCTACGTGTCTATTCACACTCATAATACTTCTAAGTTTCAGTTGCTGAAGTTACTAATTATCCGCATCCACGGGTGACCATGACTAATTTTAGAAAATATCCCTAGAAGGTTGACATATAGGTTCAAAAATTTACAAAGCATCTACAAAATAATATGCATATATGCACACATAGATGCATGTATTCATATGCCGTGCATTGTGAAGCAACATGCTTTAGTAGGTATATATGCAATAAAGATTTTCTATGCTATGCACTTGCAAATTTTTGTGTATATATGTACACATGCATAACACACATTTACGCATATGGATACACACATATGTACCATGCATTTCCATATATTTGCATGTGCATCTTTATATGTACATACATGAATACATATACACATATATGTCCATTTACACAGATGAGAGAGGAAGAGAAAGGAGAGAGACAGAGACAGACAGAGACAGAGAGAACTTTTTAGCAAAACTTACAGCATTTAAAACTGATAAAACAAACCATTTTCAACTTTTGGCATTTAGAATTTATTAACAAAAAAGAATGCAAATTAAACTTTCGTAATTTGATATAATTATTCCCCATATAATGTGACCTGCATTTCTTTCCATCTTTTTTGCATTGTTTTCATTGTGTATATTATGCTTTTACCTCTTTTCTGTACTATATGTAATTTCATACACATTTCTTCCTTCTCATATTTCTCTGAATTCTCCATTCTTCCTAACCATGCAAAAATATTTCATTACTTTTATGTCATAATTTAGACAGTGGTCCCACAAATGTGACAGTAGGATTTTTCAGAAGACTCCGTTGCTTTCCTCCTTTCAAAGAGGCAACCCCTGCCCTATTGAACACAGACTTGAATATTGTACCTTTGAAGCATGTATAGTCTTGTTAACTCTGGTTTTGGTTTCTCTTGTTCAGTTATTTTTTTTGGGGGGGGGGGGGAGAAGGGGGAACTAGGTGGCTCAGGGAGTAGAGCACTGAGCCTAGAGTCAGGAAGACCTGAGTTTAAATCCAGCCTCGGATATTTATTAGCTGTGTGACCTCGGGCAACTCATTTAACCTCTGTTTGTCTTAATCCACTGGAGAAGGAAATGGCAAGCCACTCCAGCATTTTTGTTAGAAAACTCCATGTACAGTGTGATCCATAGAGTCATGAAGAGTCAGACACAGCTGAAAGACTGAACAACAAAAACAATAAAGGTTTCAGAAGTTAGAAATCATAGTAGATTTATGATGGCTCAGAAAGATAAACACATTTGCATATACGTGTGTGTACAAGCCCAGATAGTCTTAAACTTACAGTAAAACAAGTGTAATCTCTCTCTTTCTCTCTCTCTCTCTGTCTCTCTGTCTCTCTCTCTCTTTCTCTCTCTCTCTCTCGATATTAGGAAGATATCATTCATGTAGTGTTATAAGGTGAATGATACACAGCTAGGCTGATTGTCTCTCTCTGATAATCCTTAGCAGAAGAATTCCTCCATAGTCATTCCAGTATTATTTGACTCTTTCCAAAGATTCAGACCAGCCTTCATGCAGGCCAGGGATAGCCAGTAAAACAGATTCGATAGATCAGTGTTATAATTCTCTTGAGGGTAGAGTGATAGCTAATTAGTCCTTTGAAATATTGTGATTTATACAATTGTTGACACAGTTCATCTTCTTTTATCCTCACTAGGGCTATGCCAATGATTCTGTTGACTAAAGTAGGGGAAAGAGAGCACAGGAGAGACTAAGTACCTAGCTACAATTTCCCCATCATGAAAAGTGAGCATCTGAATGTTTAAACATACAGCAATAGACTGTGAAAAATGTCAGGTAATCCAAAGGTCCAGTTAGTTTACCTGATGAATATGAGACATCATGGAGTCATTTATGATATGAGTTATAAATTATAATAACAACTCTTGTCCATATTTAAATGGAGTTAAAAGAAGACAGAAGAGGAATATCAGGGGTGTTGGAGGAAGTGATATATGCAAGGTCAATCTATAACTCCAAGAAAGATAAATCTTGGCAGAACAAAAAAATCAATACTGGGTTCCCCCTCTCTATGTTTTTCATCCCACCCTGTGAGTAATGTTTTCATTATTTTGTACTATTTTCCAAGAGGAACTGTCCTTGAAAGCTGCAGCCCTCACTTTTTAATCTATCTGTCTGTCTATCTATCTATCTATCTATCTATCTATCTATCTATCTATCTATCTATCTATCCACTTTTCTTCTCCTTCGCATAAGCCTTAGATCTATTTATCTCTCCCCTATGAATGTGTCTTCTTTTCCTAATTGTGTGTGTCTGTGTGTGTGTGGGGTGGTGTGTGTGTTATGGAATTACAATTAGGATTGTAGACATCTTTGTAGATGAGGAACTGAGGCTCAGAGAGGTCTCAAGTGGCTTGTTTGAGGTCACATATTATTAAGTGACAGAGTCATGATTCAACTTTAAATATAGCATCCTTTATACTATACCTGGCTTAAATCATTAAAGCTAAAGTCCTAATTAAAAGTGGTTTTCTAATTAAGCTAATTGTCTTTTAGATCATCTCTGATTTGCCAAGTGATAAATGCATATATTTTAATTCTGTATGCCTGATACATTCATGTTCCTGTTTTCAAAGAAACATTTGTGACAGTCAATTGTCAGATACATACAATCATCCAAACTGTAATATCATCAAAGGTATAAAGTCCTAAAACTCTTGGAATATGTGTAAAAAAAGACATGAACATTACAGAATCTTGTTAATATCCATTGTCTTGGGGAAATCTTTTGGGGGTAGAACAAGGTGAATTTGGAGTGTGACTATCATTAACCCAACATTCCATTAGGATAACCTATGCCTCACTCATCAATTCCTGTGGCCTTCTCAAGACTATCTGGCCTAAGTAAGGAGTCTTTTAGGCCAGCTAGGTGGTACAATGGATAGAGTACCTGGCCTGAAGTCAGGAAGATTCATCTTCCTGAATTCAAACTTGTCTTTCGGCCCTCACTAGCTGTGTGACCCTGGGCAAACCACTTAACCCAGTTTGCCTTAGTTTCCTTATCTGTAAAATGAACTAGAAAAGTACATGGTAGGGGCGGAGCCAAGATGGCCACATGAAGGCAGCGTCTTACCAGAGCTCTCTCACAAGGTCTGTCAGATTCCCATAAAAAAGTGAATTTGAGCAGATTTGAGAGAGTCAGAAACCGCGAGCAGTCTGCGTGGGGCAAATTTCCGAGCCGGGAGAGTCTGAAAGGCCAGAGGAACGAACCTGCAGGCGCGGAGAGTGCTCGGTGCGGAGCTGCTCCAGACCAAGGCGGAAGCGGCCGGCCGGGAAATCTACGTGGGAGACGAGCTGGGAGAAAGCTGGGCGCCCGAAACCGGCGGAGATCCCCAGGCCTCCCAACACAGGACGGCAGTCTCTGGGAGCGACGAGAGGCAGCGCAACGCCACCGGCCGTGAAAACACCCAGTCCTGACGCTTGCAAAACCCAGGATCTCGGCCTCTTGAACTTCCGGAAGACTCAATGGCTAGGTAAGCGGCTCTAACCCCTCCCCCCCTCACCCAGAGAATTCCTCGGGAAAAAAAAAAAAGAGAATTGAAACAGAGGAGAGAGTAGCGGGGCTTCACAGGACAAATACTAGAAGCTCATTAGTCCCAGAGGGGAAGAGTCGGCAGGGGGCCAAGCCAGGAGCCCAGACGTAACCTTGCTCCCCCAGGGGAAGCGCCAGTCATCAGCTCAAACAACAAACAGCTGAGACCATTGCTGAAAAGCAAGTGCTGGAGAGCACCACAGGGAGCCAGACCCCTCCCCCACACCTCAGGAAACTGAAGGTTATAATTCTAGACTCATAACCCCCAGAATAAGAAAGCTGGGACAGAAAGCCCTGAGACTCACAGATAGAAATTCATTGTAAAGCCAGCAAAAGGCAAACCACCATGAAGAAGAACACAAAAAAACCGAGGACAATAGATTCTTTTTATGGAGACAGGCAGGATCAAAATATCGACGTAGAAGAAGATAGCAATGACACGGTAGATACATCAGATACCTCAAAAGCTAATATGATCTGGTCTCCAGCCCAAAAAGCACTGCTGGAAGAGCTAAAAGAGGATTTTAAAAACCAAATTAGGGAGCTAAAAGAAAATATGGAAAAAATGGACAAAAAGGGAGAAAAAATCCACTGATGAAATCAAGTCCCTAAAGAATAAGATTGGCGAAATGGCTATGGAGATTCAGAATCTAGAGAGAGAAAAGGACACCCTGAGAGGTGAAATCAACCAATTGAAAATGGAGGCTCAAAAGCAAAATGTAAACACTAACTCATTTAAAATTAGACTTGAGCAAGTGGAAGCTAATGAATCTATGAGGCATCAAGAAGTAATAAAACAAAACGTAAAGAATGAAAAAATAGAAAAAAATGTGAAATATCTGATTGGCAAAACAACTGACCTGGAAAATAGATCCAGGAGAGACAATTTGAGAGTTATTGGTCTACCGGAAATCCACGATGAAAAAAGGAGCCTTGACAGTATCTTCGAAGAAATTATCAAAGACAACTGCCCAGAGGTCCTAGAACCAGAGGGCAAAATAGTCATTGAAAGAATTCACCGATCACCCCCTGAAAGAGATCCCAAACTGAAAACACCAAGAAATATTATAGCCAAATTTCAGAGCTATAAACTCAAGGAGAAAATACTGCAAGCAGCCAAAAAGAAGCAATTCAAATATTGGGGAACTACAGTCAGGATCACGCAGGATCTCTCAGCTTCCACAATAAGACAGGAGAAATTGGAATATGATATTCCGAAGGGCAAAGGAGCTGGGACTACAACCAAGGATCAACTACCCAGCAAAACTAAGCATAATTTTCCAGGCAAGGAGATGGACATTCAATGAAATAAGGGAATTCCAGACCTTCCTGATGAAAAGGCCAGAACTCAATGGAAAATTTGATCTCCAAATACAAACCTCAAGAGAGACATAAAAAGGTAACCAGGGGGAAAAACCCCACAAACTTCATCAACCAATAAGCTTAGGTTGTTTACATCTTTATGTGGGATTATATCATCTTATGTGTGTTTTTTATGTATATATATATATATATATATATATATATATATATATATATATATACATATACATATATAAGTCATTCTTGTGAATGGTACAACTATTGTGACAAATGAAAGGGATATACATAGGTTGTGAATGCCTGTTGAAACTAACTGATGTAAAGATATAAAATATAAATAAGAGATATAAAGGGAGGGCTATGAGGGAAGTGGTAAGGAGGTTGTAGAAAAGGGTAAATTACACCAAAGGAAGTGGAAAAAAAACATATTATAGTAGAGGGAAAGAAGGGAGGGAGAAGAGCAGTATTTGAGCTTTACTGTCATCTGATCTAGTTCAAGAAGGGAATAACATACTCTGATAAGTTTAGAAATCTAACTTGTCCTACGGGAAGTGGGAGGGAAAGGGGGGAAAAAGGGAGGGGGGAGGGCAGAAGGAAGAGGAGAAGTAGCAAGTGGGTAATGGTAAGATAAGGGAGGGGAATAAAGAGGGAGTGTTAACTGAGGAAAGCGGCGGTCAAAAATAAAACTTTGTTGGGGAGGAGAAGGGGAAAGGGAGAAATAAAAGCATAAACAGGGGGAATTAGGATGGAGAAAAAGACACAGATAGAAATCATAACCCTGAATGTGCAGGGGATGAATATTCTCACAAAACAGAAGCAGATAGCAGAATGGATTAAAAACCATAATCCTACAATATGCTGTTTACAAGAAACGCATCTGAAACAGGCGGATACACATAGGGTTAAGGTAAAAGGCTGGAGTAAAATATATTGTGCCTCAGCTAAAGTAAAAAAAGCAGGGGTAGCAATCCTAATCTCAGACAAAGCAAAAGTAAAGATAGATCTAATTAAAAGAGATAAGGAAGGACATTATATCCTGCTAAAAGGCACCATAAACAATGAAGCAATATCATTGCTTAACATATATGCACCAAGTGGTAAGGCATACAAATTCTTAGAGGAGAGGTTAAGGGAGTTACAGGAAGAAATAGACAGCAAAACTATAATATTGGGAGACCTCAACCTCCCCCTTTCTGAACTTGATAAATCTAACCTCAAAATAAATAAGAAAAAAGTTAAGGAGGTAAACAGAATTTTAGAAAAGGCACATATGATAGACCTCTGGAGAAAACTGAACGGGGATAAAAAGGAATATACTTTCTTCTCAAAAGTACATGGCACATACTCAAAAATTGACCATGTACTAGGGCATAAAAACCTCACAATCCAGTGCAGAAAAGCAGAAGTAGTCAATGCATCCTTTTCAGATCATGATGCAATAAGAATCATTTTTAATAAAGTACCATGGAAAAATAAGCTAAAAACTAATTGGAAACTAAATAATTTAATTCTAAAGAGTGAGTGGGCCAAAAATCAAATTAGAGAAACAATTAATAATTTCATTCAAGAGAATGACAATAATGAAACAACATACCAAAACTTATGGGATGCAGCAAAAGCAGTTCTTAGGGGAAGTTTTATATCTCTAAATGCCTACATGAATAAAATAGGGAAAGAGGAGATCAATGATCTGGGCATACAGCTGAAAAAGCTAGAAAAAGAGCAAATTGAAAACCCCCAATTAAATACCAAATTAGAAATACTGAAAATCAAAGGAGAGATTAATAAAATTGAAACCAAGAAAACTATTGAATTAATAAATAAAACAAAGAGCTGGTTTTATGAAAAAACCAATAAAATTGACAAACCTTTGGCCAATTTGATTAAAAAAAAGAAAGAAGAAAATCAAATTACCAGTATAAAAAATGAAAAAGGTGAGGTCACCTCTAATGAAGAGGAAATCAAAACAATAATTAGGAATTATTTTGCCCAACTGTATGCCCATAAATTTGACAACCTTAGAGATATGGATGAATATCTACAAAAACATAAACTGCCCAGACTAACAGAGAAGGAAGTGAAATTTCTTAATGACCCCATATCAGAAAAAGAAATTAAGCAGGCCATCAACGAACTCCCTAGGAAAAAATCTCCAGGGCCAGATGGTTTTACATGTGAATTCTATCAAACATTTAAAGAACAACTAATTCCAATACTTTGTAGACTATTTGGGAAAATAGGTGAAGAAGGAGTCCTACCAAATTCTTTTTATGACACAAATATGGTACTAATACCCAAACCAGGTAGAGTTAAAACAGAGAAAGAAAATTATAGACCAATTTCTCTAATGAATATTGATGCAAAAATTTTAAATAAAATATTAGCAAAAAGATTGCAGCAACTCATTACGAGAATAATACACCATGACCAGGTAGGATTTATTCCAGGAATGCAAGGCTGGTTCAATATTAGGAAAACTATTAGCATAATTGACCATATCAACAACAAAACTAGCAAAAACCATATGATCATCTCAATAGATGCAGAAAAAGCCTTTGACAAAGTACAACACCCATTCCTATTAAAAACACTAGAAAGCATAGGAATAAGGGGAACCTTCCTCAAAATTATAAATAGCATCTACCTAAAACCATCAACAAGCATTATTTGTAATGGGGATAAACTAGATGCATTCCCAATAAGATCAGGGGTGAAACAAGGATGTCCATTATCACCCCTATTATTCAATTTGGTCCTAGAAACATTAGCTGTAGCAATAAGAGAAGAAAAAGAAATTGAAGGAATTAGAATAGGAAAAGAAGAAACTAAATTATCACTTTTTGCAGATGATATGATGATTTATCTAGAGAATCCTAGAGAATCAAGTAAAAAACTACTTGAAATAATAAACAACTTTAGCAAAGTTGCAGGATATAAAATAAACCCACATAAATCCTCAGCATTCCTATACATTACTGACAAAGCCCAACAGCAAGAGATAGAAAGAGAAATTCCATTCAAAGTTACTGAAGGCACTATAAAATATTTGGGAGTCTATTTGCCAAGACAAACCCAGGGCCTATATGAACATAACTATGAAACACTTTTCACGTGAATAAAATCAGATCTAAATAAATGGAGAAATATCAGTTGCTCATGGTTAGGCCGAGCTAATATAATAAAAATGACAATTCTACCTAAATTAATCTATCTATTCAGTGCCATACCAATCGAACTACCAAAAAATTTTTTTACTGAGCTGGACAAAATAATAACAAAATTCATTTGGAAAAACAAGAGGTCTAGAGTATCTAGGATATTAATGAAAAGACATGCTAGAGATGGTGGTTTAGCCATACCAGATATTAAACTGTACTACACAGCAGCAGTCATCAAAACTGCCTGGTATTGGTTAAGAAACAGGGGTGTGGATCAGTGGAATAGGATAGGTACACAAGTAGGTGAAATCAACAAGTTTAGCAATCTACTCTTTGATAAACCCAAAGAAGCCAGTGTCTGGGCTAATAATTCACTATTTCACAAAAACTGTTGGGAAAATTGGAAAATGGTAGGGCAAAAACTGGGCATAGACCAATATCTTACACCATATATCAAAATAAAGTCAAAATGGGTTCATGATTTAGGAGTAAAAGTTGATACTCTAAGTAATTTGGGAAAGCAAGGAATAGTTTACTTATCAGATTTGTGGAAAAGTAAAGAATTCAAGACCCAACAAGAGACAGAGAGCATTACAAAATGCAAAATGGATAATTTTGATTATGTCAAATTGAAATGTTTCTGTACAAAAAAAGCCAATGCAACAAGAATTAGGAGGGAAGCAGAAAATTGGGAGAAAATCTTTGCAACTAGTATCTCTGATAAAGGCCTCATCTCTAAAATATATAGGGAGCTAAGCCAAATATATAGGAATACAAGCCCTTCCCCAATTGAGAAATGGTCAAAGGATATAAACAGGCAGTTTTCAGAGGAAGAAATTAAAGCTATCTACAGGCATATGGAAAAATGCTCTGGATCGCTGCTGATTAGAGAAATGCAAATCAAAACAACTCTTAGATACCACATCTCTCCTGTCAGATTGGCTAAAATAACAAATCAGGAGAATGATAAATGCTGGAAAGGATGTGGGGAAATTGGAACATTGTTGCATTGCTGGTGGAGTTGCGAGCTGATCCAGCCATTTTGGAGGGCGGTGTGGAACTATGCCCAAAGGGCTATAGAAATGTTCATACCCTTTGACCCAGTAATACCACTTCTAGGGTTGTATCCCAAAGAAATCACGCAAGCGGGAAAAGGACCCATATGTACAAGAATATTTATAGCAGCTCTCTTTGTGGTAGCCAAGAATTGGAAAGCAAAGGGATGCCCATCAATTGGGGAATGGCTGAACAAGCTGTGGTATATGAAGGTGATGGAATACTATTGTGCCATAAGAAATGGGGATGATGCAGACTTCATAACAACCTGGAAAAACCTACACGACATAATGCTGAGTGAGCGGAGCAGAGCCAGGAGAACGTTGTGCACAGCCACAGATATGTGGATTCCGTGAGGACCAACCCTGACATACTGAGCTTCTCTCAGCAACCTAAAGGGGCAAGGACAACTCCAGGGGACTCACGATGGAGAATGCTATCTTCATTCAGAGAAAGAATTGCGAAGTTTGAATACAGACTGAGGCACACTACATGCTCGCCTTTTCTGCTTCTCTTTTGTTTTTGTTTTTGGGGGTTTTTTTTGTCTTTTTTGTTTGTTTGTTTGTTTTTTGGTTCTGTTTCTTCTTTCTCATGATTCATTCCATTGGTCAAAATTCTTCTCCACGACTTGACTAGAGCATAAATTAATTCAATGTGAAGTTATACATGACAGTTATATGAGACTTCATGCCATCTTGGGGAGGGAGGGGGGAGGGAGGGGAGAAAAACTGGAACTCAAAACTATGTAGAACCGTGTGTGGTAAACTAAAAATAAATAAAGAAAAAGAAAAAAAAAAAGTACATGGTAAACCACCCCAGTATCTTTGCCAAGAAAATCCCAAATGGAGTCACAAAGACTCAGGCACACCTGAAAGGGCTCAACAATAAAATGAGACTTTTACAAAAAACTAAAATCTTCTAGGTACTTTCAGCCCTTAGCTGATTTCCCTCCTCTCCCTTCCCAAAAAAAGTAAGAGCTCTTCATTTTTATGGATTTGTCAAATGGGATAGTAGAAAGGCTACTGCTTTTGGAGTCATTTTCCCTCTCTAAGACTTGATTTCTTCAACTTAAAATGGGAATAATAATACTGGTAATATATGTCTCCCTGGAACTTTATGGGGGAAAAAATCACATTTATGTTATATAAGTTAAATATAAACCAGACCCAAGAACCCTAAGGGAAGAACACCTTGGGGGAAAAAAATCCAAATCAGAGCTCCCTTCTGGCTCCAGATTTGCAAACCTTTGCAGACAACTTAGTTTTACTGCCTTTAGGTGTTCTCTTCAGAAAAAGTAGTCCTTCTGTATATCTCTGACTCCACCACTGGGAGACTTTATACACTCAAGTCCATTATGATATATCAGAAAAGAAGCTCAATTTTTATTTTTTTCTCCACTGCAGTACTTTAGAACATTCAGCTCGCCTTTCCTTCACTTTGACATAAACAGGCCAAGCTAGATCCAAGTAAACCATGACTAAATGAGTATCTGGCTATCCCCCTCAATGTTACTGCTTGGCAAGCCTAAGGCTCCAAGGTCATATTAAGGTCTCTTCAATCCAAGGCATGTCAGCGCCCTAAGTACAACCTCCGATCAGGCACTTTCCAGATTTTTTTCCACACAGCCAGATGGAGTGTTTTACATCTTTTGAACAGAGTAAGCTTGGACTCAGTTTCTCACCCTGACTCCAGTTTTGGCCTATTGTCATTGCAGCTTTTTTCCAAGATGAACATTGGGCAACAATTTCCACCACTGTGATTTTGTGTATTTTAAATATACATGCAATTGTATTTCTAAAAGAATTACCTTATATAACCTCATTTAAACTTCATATTTTTATTTGCTGAACACATATACATAGTGGATGTTACCGGCAAAACTTTACTCTTTCTCAGATACCCCATATGTAACCAATTGAATGCAGGTAATAAAAGAGCTTAAGAACTAGGGATCTTAGTGATGGAAGAATGGAGGGAACTCAGGCAGCTGAGGAATTATAACATAAACAGCCCTGCATTTATAGAATTTGAAAGGCTTGGGTTCAAATGTTGGTTGTTTACTTAGATTCTACTCATAATCATTTGGTGTCAATTTTTTTTCTGAAAAGTAAGAGGATGTACTACATGAGCTTTAAAAAGCCTTCAAGTTCAAATCCAATGGTGCCATGAGTTTTTAGAAGAGATAGTTAGAAAGAAAACATTCACAAGTAAAAAGCAAAAAAACCACGCAGTTATCAAAATCAGAACCTAGAACTTCAATTCCCGCTTGATGATAGTATATGCCCACCTTATGCCCCACCAGCCAAACATCCAAAGAAAGTCAGTGCTGTATAAAATTGTAAAGGAACAACATTTTTTTTAAATTCTCCTAATCTCTTCTTTAAAGGTACACACTCCCCATCAGACAGCTATTCTTTAAAAAGCCCAACTTACAAGTTCCTAGAATTTAAAAAAAGGAGAGGACATTGGTGGTCATTAAGTACAAACCCCTAATTTTACAGATCAGGAAACTGAATCTCAGAGAGCTTAAATGACTTCCCCAAGATCCCACAGGTAGCAAAATCGGTTGTTGTTCAGTTATTCAGCTGTTTTACAGTCATGTCAGACTATTTGTGACCACTTGTGGGGTTTTCTTGGCAAAGATAATCGAGTGGCTTGTCATTTCTTTCTTCAGCTAATTTTACAGATGAGGAAACTGAGGTAAACTGGGTTAAGTGACTTGCCCAGGGTCACACAGCTAGTAAGTGTCTGAAGCCAAATGTGAACTTTGGAAGAGAAGTCTTTCTGATTTCAGGTCAGGCACTCTATCCACTGTGCCACTAACTATCCAGTAAACAGTAGAATCAGGATGTGAACACAGAGCCTCTGGATCCAAATCTTCAGTTCTTTCCACTACACTAAAGTTATCATCTTTATCACTGTCAAGTCAATATACTACCTCTCCTAGAAGCATTCTTTTTTATTCGTTATATGTTAATGTTATTGGTCAAAAGAGAGTCATTTTTGAAGTCAGGAATCCTAGGTTCAATTCATTGTCTCTGATGCATTATATATGGGTGACCCTGGCTAAGTCACTTAACCTCTAAGTGCCCCGAGGGAACCCTCTAAGACTATAAATTATAGATTCATCATTTATCTATTTCAGTGATGGGAGTTTCCCTACACAAATGAAGCAATGACTCTGGACCAAAAGTATCTCCGATAGTGGCTTTATTCAGAGATTATGAAATTTCAAATATTAGCCAGCTGACAGAGGAATTAATTTGTAAGAATTGAGGGGTTTTCTTCAACTTAAAATTTCAACAGTAGGAGACAACCTATTCTATCCTACCTTAGATACTTTATAAGAATAAGCCACAGGCCAACCTTCTACATTTAATTTTTTTTCTAAAAACTGTCTTCTTTTCTCCAATCAGTCCTCTTATTTTTACTGTTCCCAGTTCCAACTACCATTCTATAACTCATTGATTCAATTTATATTTTTAACCTTTCCTCATAAAGGACAGAAGGCAATGTGTGGTTGACTCAACTTTGCTGAATTGTGAATAAGGTCTTTCCACCAGCCCCATAGTATGTATTTAAATCAAAACACCTTCTAAAAGACAGAATTCCATATAGCTAAGTACAAACATTTAAACATAAAAATTTTAACTGTTCTTAAGGGTATCCTTTGATAAGGACATAAAACAATCCTGTCCAATTAATAGTTTTTAAAAAGTCAGTCTGGCATCATATTTCAGCAATAGAGATCAAAGGATGAAAAGCCAAAACAATTTGCCAATTGTAACAAAATTTTCATTTTTTTTCTCCTTCATGCATGAAAAAATAAGTGGGTCATTTGCTTGAATTATTTATTTTTTGGCACCTGATTTTTTTTTCTGAGAAAAGGTCTTTCAAGAAAAACAGCAAAGATATATGTGAAAGGAAGTTTGTGTGTGGTATGAAGAGAAAAGAAAGGACAGACAGGATAATCTTCCAAGTGGAACTTCATCCAAATAGACTGATTCTGTCCCTGTACTATATTTGAAAAATAGATTTGAGCTTGGTTAAGTTCTTCATATTTTTTGTTGAGTGGAATTGGGGGAAGAAAATTTAAGATGTTCAAACAATCTTACAGACTCTGAAAAACAAGCACCTTATCATTAAAAGACAAAGTCAGTTTACAATTGTGCAAAGCAAATATTCTCCTATTTAATTTTGGCACCAGTGTATATTGTTTTCAGAGAGCCAATATTTCTTTCCACAGGATTCCTGGGATACATCAGCCATAATGTTTTGTAAACACAAGTACATATTGATAAATTATACAAATATACAGCCCATTGTTGTTTAATGTTCAGTTATTTCAGTCATATCTGACTCTTCATGACCCCATTTGAGGTTTTTTTGGCAAAGATACTAGAGTGGTTGCCATTTCCTTCTCCAGCTCATTTTACAGATGAGGTACTGAGGCAAACAATGTTAAGTACACTCTATCCACCTAGCTGCCCATATACAACCTTGCAGCCATTCCAAAAATCATTTAAAAAAATCATGTAGTACTTGAGATGCACCATAATTACTTTTCCAAAACTGCTCATCTCTGATTTTTTTTCTTTCAGAATCCTACCTTGGTCAATGAGAAAGAGAGAGAGAGAGAGAGAGAGAGAGAGAGAGAGAGAGAGAGAGTCATGAAGAGACAAAGAAGACACACATACATACATATCTTGCATTGAATCTATACCTTCATCAATGTGGGCACATATTCCCTTGACAAAGATTATAAGTTTTCCATGTTTTCTCATCCTGTCTCATTCTTGTCTGAGGTTTTCCATCGTTGTTTGTCCTTCATTTTTGAAGAGGACCAATGACATCACAGGTGATATTTTGACTTGTGTACAAATTGGGTTTAAGTGAGGCAGAGTTACAGTCATCAGCCTCACTCTCTCTTCCAGTCATCAAAAGCCAGTGGCAGGGCAAAAGCCAGTATGATTGGTGATGGCATAGAATGCAGTGGAAGACTTTGGTGTCTTGAATGTCTGATCAAGCTCTAAGTATTCCACAACACCTGCTTTAGCTTCCTTCAAGGCCACCAAAACAAGTTGTTCTAATCTGCTGGGGGAACTCTTCACGTGCCTGGGGGTAGACATCTCCCTAACTCATCAATGGGTCTGCGACCTGTTTATTACCCCCAATCTTGTTTAGCCTGTCTATTAAGATAGTTTTACCATGGGGTGGTGGCTAAGCATGCTATAGTTTCTTCGAACCACAAGTGAGAATTTAGTGACAGGTAAACATCAAAGGTGAATGAATAGTCCTGAAAAGAGCTCAGTAAGCCCTCATGCCAGTGATGCTAGTCCTCCTTGAACACCTCAGATACCCCAACAGCAAGTACTGGTTGATAGAAAGGGTGCTGGTCCCCTCAGAAATGTGAGCAAGAGGGGTACATGTGCTTCTTCCAGATCTAGTAAAAGGGAGGAGAGAACAAGGCATCTGCTACATCACCTCAGATCATTTTTAAAAAATATGGCCCAAATGGAGCCCAGTAGGAGACCTTGGTTCTAATCCTGGCTCTGGTACTTGCTACCCATGTAGGTAAACCCTCTTGTCCAATTCTTAGCAAATTTCTTTCTTAAATTATTATCTGAGGTATCTCCGAGCTCCAAATCTTTGATTTACCATTGAGTCTCAGTTTCACCATTTGAGAAATAAAGATAAAGATGCTTTGATCACCTACCTGACTTCTTGTGCCCTTCCTCTGGCCCTGTGTGTCCATATCTGTGAATTGAACAGTTTGGGCTAGGTAAGCTCTAACATCAAATCTAAGGTCTCTTCCAATCTAAAAGCAGTAAGCTTGTGATAGCAACCAAGGCATGTTCCTATATTATTCCCGGGAAGACATACCTAACTTGTTGGAGACCTTGGTTCTTTTAATATTTTAGTCTATCAATATACCACTTGAGCTGTACATTTATTGCCTCTCGTTCCTAGTACATGATTCACCAATTTATTTTTCCTCTCTCAAATAACTTTGATGATATCTCTTTCCACATAGTTGCTAGAAGCAATCAGTTTGGTAGCATGTTCATAGGGTACTTAGCTTTACCACATGAGATTTCCCATTTCCCTTTTACTTTCCTCTTCAGGGTACAGAATGACCTATAAGGACTAACTTAAAGAGGAACAGTGTGCCTTTCTAAAATGTACATTTCAGGGAATATGACATTAGGAATAGAAAGTTAGAATCCAAGATTTCTCTTTTTTATTCAGGGTGTCTTTCTGTTTTTCATTTTAGAAAAATGGTGATTGATTTATAGTTTTTGCTTTTCTCAATGAGTAGTGAGAGGGAGAAAAATAATTTTAAAAAATTAATTAAAAAATTAAATAGTAAAAAATTAAATTTTGGAAAGAAAATTGAAGCTTTAAAAGCTAAACTTTATTTTGTCAAATACAAACTTTTAGGGGGAGGGTGCTTTATGGCAAAGAATAGAAGCAAAAATAAATAATTGCTTTTCTGAAACAGTTCATTTGTTTTATATTCCATTTGGCCCACTACCTTGCTCCATTCTCACTCTATATCAAGGTACATTCCTACAGGAAAGGAGGAAATTGCCTGAAAACTTCTGGATATTTTTTGAAATAAGCATCAATTATTGGTTTTAATAAATCATAAAGGCTGGTTCTTGTTTTAGATGTTAGTTTTTATCATTGAATCAGAAAGATTATATATAGTATTGAATATAGGTATAAATATGCAAAGAGGAAGGAAACAAGGAAAGAAGGAAGGAAAGAAGGAAGAAAGGAAGGGAAGGAGGGAGGAAAGGAGGGAGGGACAAAGGAAGGAATAAAGGAAGGAAGGAAGAAAGAAAGGAAGGAAGGAAGAAAATATATTTTATAACATACTCTTCACCTACACATTTAATAAAATTAACTGAATTGAGAGATTCTGGCTGACCAGAATTTTATTGTGTAGTGGTGGTGGTGGTGGCAATGGTAATAAGAAGTAAGCTCATTTTAAAAAAAATAATAAATTTCAAGTCATTATTCTAAAATTTTCATACTTTCCATATGTAATTCACGGATAGAGTTCCAGGCCTGGAGTCAAGAAGACTCTTCCTGAGGTTAAATCCATCCTCAGACACTTAATAGCTGTGTGACCCTGTTGTTTGTTGTTGTTCGCCCTTTGTTCTCAAAGGGGATCAATGATGTGAAGAGAGGAATGTCTTGATTTGTACATGAATTGGATATAAGGAGGCAAACTCATCAGCCTCACTCTTTCTTTGACCTGAACAAGTTGCTTAACCCCATTTGCTTCAGCATCCTCATCTGTAAAATGAATTGGGGAAGGAAATGGCAAACCACTGCAGAATCTTTGCCAAGAAAACCCCATGTGGGATCAGAAGGAGTCAAACAAGACTGAAATGACTCAACAACAACAAATATACTTCCTTGTATAAACATGTCTCCACAAAATAGATATTACATAAAAGTTTAAAGGTTTTTTTTTTCAGAAGGGGCAAGGCAGGGCAAATGGGGTTAAGTGACTTGTCCAAGGTCACACAGCTAGTGTGTCAAGTGTCTGAGGCTGGATTTGAACTCAGGTCCTCCTGACTCCAGGGCTGGTGCTATACTCACTGCACCATCTAGCTGCCCCTTATTTATTTTTTAAAGGTATTTCCATTTGTCCATTCATATTTTCAATACTTATTAGAAGCCTCTAAATACAAAATAATTCTTGAAAAGTAAGGCCAATGGAGTAAAATATCAAAATAATAGTAAATTTATTACTTTCAGGCTGTTGGAGAAAATAAAAGTTTATTATGAACAAATTATCAAATCTCTCTATAAATCTATCACATGTCCCTATTTTGCTTAGTTAATAATGAAAGGCAAAAGGTTCAATTATATTAGGGAGATTAAAAAAAGTATTATATCACTACAAATATACAAATGGCAACATCACCACTACTCTTTGTATATAGTTAGCCTAATAGAAGTTTGTTTTTTGAAGAGCTCATTCGTATTTCACTCTTGTATACTTGAAAATGATTAAAAATACCATCTATTATCTTCTGACTAGGCTAAAGGGAGTTTTCAAGTGAAGTCATCAAGTATTTATTAAGTTAGTACTACGCACCAGGCACTATGCCAAGTGTTTGAAATACAAAGAAAAGCAAGCAAGCAAACAAACAAAGAAAATCAGTTTCAGCTCTCAAGGAACTCATAGTTTTATAGAGGAGACATTATGCAAACAACTACACACAAACATGACATATACAGGATAAATCTGGGGTAACTTCAGAGGGAGACCACTAAGCTAACAGAAGACAGTGAGAAGCTTATGGTAAATAGCGGAGTGTTTCAACAACCTGGCTAGCAGCTTCTGTGGGGGTATAAGATTCACCCACCGCCAGCACCCATAAAGCTGCCAACAGCACAGGTTCTTTCGATCTGCTTAAGCAAGGAAAGCAAGGTGAAAGGGTTAACAAGCTTACTTTTAATTCAAATATCATTCAGTTAGTTCAGGGGAAAAAAACCAGCACCCTGAACTTCAAAACAAAATGCAAACAAATTACAGTCTGATTCAAGTCACAACAGATAGCTACCAGAGTTCAACAAAATTTCGACATCCGGGTTTACAAGCTGGAGGGCTCCTTAACTACAGCTGCCTTAACTACATCAACACCATCTCCAGAGCCCCACACAAATGGCTCTGTCCTCCCTCCTTATAGGGTTTCAGACATCAAACATCATCTGAATCACCAGAGCACAGGCTCTGGTGATTGGTTCTTGAGTTGGCCCCTCCCCTTAGGACCCTGAGAGGTTCACATCCACGTGGATTACATTAACACCTAATGGGGTTTGGGCCTGGGGCTTAGCACCTAGTAAAGCTCACTGAGATAAATTGAGTCACTCAAAGAAAACAAAGGTCATTCTGGTTACACGGAGCTTTAGCAGATCCATTGAAGCCAGGAGGCAGAGGTGGGGAAGGAGAGTTTTGGACCTGGGGATTAGTCACTGAAAATGCCTGGGTTTGGAAATGGAGTATGAGAAACAACAGGGAATTCCATGCTACTGGATCTCAGATGGGAATAAGTTGCAGGAAGCCTGGAAAGGATGGGGTAGATTATGGAGGGTTTTAAAAGTCAAACAGAAGATTTTATCAAAATTTTTACAGAGAACGCTGGAGGCCATAGAGAGATACTGGAGGTGTTTTTGCTTGTTTGTATGGGGCGAGAGGGAGGGTGACATATTAAAGCATGAACTTTTGGGAGATCGTTTAGCTGAGGGGAGGATTGACTGGCCTGAAAAGAAACTAAGATAGGGAGACTGACCACTGGGCCATAAAATATTTCAGGCATGAGGTGATGAGGGCCCAGACTGTGGTGATCTGTGTCAGAGGAGAAAAGGCGGTACATATACATATACATATACACATAGGCTCACAAACACATACATACATACACACATATGAACATATATGCACACATACATATTGGATGTTAAGAAAGTTGGAATAACAGGCCTTGGCAACTCATTTGACAAATCATTGAGGTGATTTAAGAACTGTTCTAGGATAAACAAGAATTGTAATCAGGCAGGGCAACCAAGCATCCTCCTCTGGTTGCGAAATGTTGAAAGTACTGACAGCATTAGGCATTATCCAAGGCTTCCCTTGCCTCAGCCCCTGTGGCATCAAAACACGCTTTATTTCTGAGAAATTTCTTACAGTTTTTCTGGGCAAACTTCATCCCACTGCAATCCACCAGTGAAGTGAGTCTAACCCTTTTCTCCTCCCTCTCCAGCTCAAATGAGTCTTGTTGCGGTTACAACAATTGTTAGTTATAGCTTTGGATGACCAAAATCCAGAGTTCATGTGAAAGTAATGCCTATGAGCACAATGGAAAGATCAGAGATTGTCCATTCAAAGCACCTGTGCTACATAATGTCTCTGATTCTTCCCATGTAAACTCAGGGAAAGTCACAACCTCTCTGCACCTAAGCTTCTTCCTCTATAAAATGAGATGCCTCTGAAGTTCCTTACAGGCACCTCAGTGGCCTAGCAGATAGAGTGCTAGACTAGGATTCAAGAAAACCTATTCAAAATTGGTCAAAGACACTTATTAGCTGTGTGATCCTGGGCAAGTCACTTAACTTCTATCTGCCTCAGTTTCTCCTTCTATACAATGAGGATAATAATAGCACCTACCTCTCAGGGTTGTTCCGAGGATCAAATGAGATATCTATAAAAAGCAAGGAGCATAGTGCTTGGCATATCATAGTCATATAATAAGTGCATGTTTGTCTCCTTCCAGATCTAGAACTTTGAGGCTATCATCTCAGAGCAGATTATTTTCAAACATCCTGTGTTAAGTTTTCCTCCAGTATCAAGGTTCAATTTTCTTTAATTTTCTATACTTGAGTTTTTGAAGAAAATTATATTTTATTTTTATGTGAGTCAAAGGCATTGCATTTCGTGGGTAAAAATAAAACTACCATTGTGTGATTGCATTCTGGTGAGCCACTTAGCATCCATTCTGGCTTAGTAATCAGAATTAATAACAAATACTAGTTGTCCAATTCATGGATGATGTCAGAGTTGATAAAAATCTTGGAAACACTTTAACTTTTTCTGAGGAAAGAGATAATTATACAATTCTCCCAAGTATGCATGCTCAAGCAATGAATGAAAGTTTAAAAACATTCAACTTTTGAGTTTCGAAAAGGGAAAGTGCCACTAAGTATTTAAATCAGTCCTTTCATTCCAGAGGAGAACAAACCTAGAGATTTGGATTTACTTTCTTATGTTGAAGTTTTACATTGTTTCCCATGATCCTATTTAATAGAAATGTCTTTCTGACTTTCATTATTATAGCTGTCTCAAAGAGATCAGCAAGTATTCTGTTTTTGAAAGTTCCTATATTTTTGTTCAAAAGACTAAGATCAAGGAAGCAATATAAATATTACCTAGAATTGGTATATTCAAACATCAAGTGGAATGGGTAAGCCATTTATATAGGAATAAATAAATGAATTCTCTTGACAACTCAGCTATAAACTAGCTATGTGTCTTTGACTAGATTACTTTCTCTCTCTTATTTTCATATTCCTTATGAATATGAGGTGACTGAGCTAGATATGTATGACCAGAATGATCAGTTTCACAGTCAAGATGACCTGAGTACAAGTCCTATCTTAGACACTATTGGCTAAGTGACTCTAAGCAAGAAACTTAATCTCTTAGTTTTCCCCAGAAACCCCTTAAGGATGTAAGGTAAAGTAAAATTGCTAACATGCATCAGTAGAGAGAGTTTTAATACCAAGGATTTCCCAATACCAATAAAATCACAAATCTAGTATAATAATATGAGAATAATAATAAATTAATAACCCGACATCTTCATATATCTATATACATCTATTTATATCTATGTGTATGCATATATATATACATATATGTATACATATGAATTACAAGTCTACACATAAGAGAAAAATAATAACAAAAATTTAGAAGCAGGATTTGAAGGCCTGGAGAAAGAAGGATGAATAAGCATGGTTTAAAGTCCACCTGATTCTTTTTAACCTCATAATTCAAGCTATGGAAAATATATAATCTTTCTCCAAAATTCCACATGGAGAGAGTATAAACTGTCAGAAATTCAAGAAAAAAAGGCAACTAAAATGTTTCTAAAACCATAATTTGATTAATAAGAAATTACTGTTAGTTCTGGAAAAGGGGGTGATTGTTAAATATCAAAATAGGCTTGGAAAACTAGTAATAGAAATATCAATCAGAAATTATCTTTTGATAGTAAAATAAGACCAGAACATGAATTATATTTTCTCTTTATATCATAAGTATTTTTAATTGAAAGTATGGGAATAGAAAAGATATATTTTCAAAAGGTACTGGGAAATTTGCATGTTAGGGTTAATGTTTGCTTATTTGCTTTTTTTCTGATTCATCTCTCCATGACCCATCCATATTTCTTTCCTTTTTGTCATAGACCCTATCGGGTTGATTTTTGTCCCTACTGTATTCTCTGTTCTTTAAAGAGGAGAAAGAAAAGAAACAAAGATGAAATTTGGTTCATTTTAATGTTTTCTTTTTTTAAGTTGAAGAGAAGTCACAATGAAACAGGGACAGTCTACATAATTTGATGTTAACTAAAAATGCATTTTCTATAGGTAAATGATGATATTCCCTTAGTCCAATGTCATGGAAGTAAAAAAGATTTGAAAGCTTTAGGATTTAATTGTAAAGTGTAGGTAGGGAAGCTGTCCCTTTTATAAAATAAATATTTACCAAAAACTGTCCAAAAATCTTTCTACAATTTCATTCTTGTCTACTACATAATTCATATATAATTTTTGTTTACAAGTATTATATGTTATCTTAGTCTTGCAAATCATGTGAAGACTGATAGAGTTTTTATAGTTTCTTTTGATATGGTACTTAATGAATATAGATGGCAAAAATGTATTTGTCTGGAATCTAATGATATTGGACTTATTATTGCTAAAGGACAATGTTCACCAGTGATAAATAAAATAAATGGTGCAAATTCCTCGCCTTCTCTCTTCCAAACCAAAATATAAATGCTTTCAGTATAAGAGACTCCTTCCCTAAAACCTTCTCCCTTCAACATACAGTGGCATTGACCAATTCCCAAAGGAAGGGGAAAATATTAAGTATAGTTCAAAGGCCTTACGAATAATATTCCCTCTTAGTAATTCTTTTGTTTTAGATGGCTTTACAAATATTTAACCAAAAATACCGAGAGAAATAACAATCATATCATGGTAGGAGTATAGGAAACAACAATAATACCATGTTAGGAGTATAGTGGAGAAGAATAGTATCAAACTCAAATTAAAACAGAAACATGCTGGCTGTATATTGACTTAGAAAACTGTAAATTAACATCATCTATATCATATTATATTTTTTACTATGTTAAACATTTCTCAGTTACATTTGAATCTGGTTCTACACTCAAGTTTTCTGGGTGCTTGGTCTATTGAGCCCTGATTTTATCACCTCTGGCATAGATCTTCCAGTCAGAAGGAGGAAATTGATAATAACTTGAAAAAAATAGTCACATAGGTAGCAAAGAGACATGGCACAAATTTATGGAATGAACATTAGCGTTGAGGGAACTTCCACTATCCAAATACCTATTAGAGCTTTCTCTATGCTAAAAGCAGAACAACAGATGTAATAACAATGAACTTTTCTACAGCACTTCAAGGTATATAAAACATCTCTCTCCAAGCAACTGTAGAAGGTAGGTATCACAAATGTGATTATCTTCAATTTTCAGATGAAGAAAATGAGGATCAGAAGCATCAGAGAAATGATATATACTCAGGTACATCTTGAACCCAATGCTAGAATTCTTTCCTCTACATCATACAGATTTGCCTTGCCTTGTTTGCCTTTATGGTGAGGTTTTTCTTCAAATATCAAAGGATATGCAGAATAGAACCACCATAAAAAAAAAGTTCTAATCTTTCTTCTGATCTCCAGTACCACATCAGAGACCATTTATTGAATATTTCTAAGAGGACATCAAAGGTAACTCAAACTTAATATGTCAGAAGTTGAAATCATTACCTTTATCCACATTCCCCTTTTGCCCTCTGAACTTTCTATTCCTATCAGCAGCCTTGATATCCTTCTAGTTATCCAGGTTCACATCTTTAAAGTAATCACATGTCAAATCCTATCTAATGTCCATAGAATCTGTCAAGTCTATTAATTTTTCTTTTCTTTCCACACCCATGAACTACTACCCTGGTTCAGGCCCTTATCTCTCACCTGGATTACTGTAATAGCTCACCAGTTGGTTATGTTGCCTAAA
Source organism: Trichosurus vulpecula (assembly GCF_011100635.1). Classification (NCBI taxonomy): domain Eukaryota; kingdom Metazoa; phylum Chordata; class Mammalia; order Diprotodontia; family Phalangeridae; genus Trichosurus; species Trichosurus vulpecula. The sequence goes on from NC_050579.1 coordinate 193,787,260, forward strand.
GGCTCTCTAGTCTCTGATTCATTCACCATTTAGTTATGGAAGAACTATCTTTAACACCTAGTTTTTTTTAACATAACTTATTTAATAAACTGCATTTGTTATGTATTAAATGTAAGACTACAACTTACATACTACAGCCTTAGTACATATTATTTTCCTTCAAAAAGCCTTTGGCATATATCAACTATCTGGCTTTTGAAAAAAAAAACTCATACATGACATTATACCTCCAATTTTTATATTTTTGCTTAACCTGACCTGCATTCATACCATAAACTTCCTTCTCTCTCCCAACCCTCAACTTTTCAAGTGCCATCTCCTATATGATATCTTTTATGATCAATCAATCTATTAATGATCCATTCCCAAAATTACTATGTATGCACACACAGATATATACATATACATATATGTATATGCATACACATGTATGCATGCAGAAATATTTCATGTAAAATCATGTATTCTTATTTCTTCTTAGAGAATAAAAGCTCTTTGAGGGCAGGAATTACTTTAATTTTGTCATTGTAACCGTAAGGCCTAGCAAAGTGCAAGGTCTATAGCAGATACTGAATAAATGCTGTTAATCGATCAAATTGGCTGATACATACAATTGCAATGGATTGAAAAAAATTGGACAACTGAATTGAAAAGAGTTCTTTGCCAACTAAAACACTGGGCAAAATCTAATAATATGAAATTTAAGTGTGATAAATATAAAGTGCTATAGTTAGATTGCCAAAAATATACTGCATATGAATAGGATCAGAGAGGCATGATTCAATAGTAATTTGTTGGAAAGAGATCTCAGGTCTTAGTCAAATCATATGGAGCATATTGTGTTCAGTTTTGGCCAACACATTGTACCAAGAACAAAGAACAGCTGGAGTACTTATAGAGGGGTGGAACCAAGATGGTAGAGTACAGTCAGGGACCTGCCTGAGTTCTCCCAAACTCCTCTCCAAACAACTTTAAAATAATTCCTCAAAATGCATTCTGGAGTGACAGAACCAACAAAAGGATGGAGAAAAACAATTTTCTAGACCAACACGACTTAGAAGATCAGCAGGAAAGTTCTACCTCATCAAGGTTATAGTGGAACACACCTCAATGCAAGCTATGCATTGGCAAGTCAGTAGCAGGCCTTGTGGGCAACTGAATTTGCAGTGGGAACTTCTAGAGCTTTCTGCCCTCTGCCCCCCAAAAATGGTAAGGTGATTGGCCAACTTGTCAGAAGGAGATTTCAGCAGACTTTTTGCTGGCACTGGGCATAGGACTCTGTTGCACTGCCTATACACAGTTTAAGTTTGCTGGTCCCAGGGCAAGAAGGAACACTGGAACATTAGAGCTTTTGGGTAAAAGGGAGCAGGGATCCTAGCCACAATATCAGTATGGAAAGGAATGTTCATGGTTGCTCACATACCAGAGAAAAGAGCAGGAGATCAGTGACCACATGTCCTCTTAGATCATACCATATTGGAAAAAAGAAAACACAGACACCCAGAGGTAGCATTGAAAAGAAGAGCAAAAAACAAACAAACAAAAAAAACCTGAAGCATAAACCAGTGTTCCATCCACTCTAGGAATAGCACCCGATTTTAACATAAAATAAAGTCAAGAAATTGGTTGAAAAAAATGAAAAAAACAATAAAAAAGAACCTGACCATAGAAAATTACTATGGTGGCAGGGAAGATCAAAACACAACTCAGAAAAAGATGGCAAAGTCGAAAGACCAAATGCAAACCCTCAAAGAAAAAAATGTAAATTAGTCTCAGGCCCAAAAAGAATTCCTGGAAGAGCTCGAAAAGGATTTTAAAAATAAAATAAAAGAGGTAGAGGAAAATTTGGAAAATAAATTATAATGATTCAAACATATTTTGAAAAAAGAATCAATAGATTGTTCAAAGAGTCATAAAAACACCAAAGAAAATAATACCTTAAAAAGCAAATTGGCCAAATAGAAAAATGATGAACAAAAATTCAATGAAGAAAATAACTCCTTGAAAATTAGAATAGGTCAAATAGAAAAGGAGGTACAAAAGCTCACTGAACATAATATTACTTAAAAACTAGAATTGGGCAAATAGAAGCTAATTACTCCATGATACACCAAGAAGCAATAAAACAAAGTAAAAAAATGGAAAAAAAAGAAAATGTGAAATATCTCTGAAAAACAACTGACTTGGAAAACAGAACAAGGAGAGGCAATTTGAGAATTATTGGACTACCTGAAAACCATGATTTAAAGAAAGATCCTAGATATCATATTTCAAGAAAAGATCAAGGAAAACAGACTTGATAACCTAGAATAAGAAGGATGCACTGGGAGAAGGTAGAAGGAAGATGTAGAGTGGGTAAATTATCTCACACAAAAGAGGTATATAATAGCTCATATAATGGAGGAAAGTTAGAGGGTGGCAGACATTCCTGAAACTTAATCTCATTGGAATCAGCTCAAAGAGGGAATAGGATACAAACTCAATAGGATACAGAAATATATCTTACCTTACAGGGAAGTAGGAGGGGAAAGAGATTAGAGACAGGGGCTTGATTGAGAGAGAGAAGGGCATATTGGGGAAGGTGGTGGTCAAAATCAAAATACTTTTGAGGAGGAGGGACAGGGTGAAAGGAGAAAGAGAAATCAGAATAAATGGGGAAAATAAGATGGAGGGAAATATATAACAATTATCATGGTGAAAATGAAATTTACACCAAGTCTTTTTAATAAAGGTTTCATTTCTCAAATATATATTATCTGACTCTAATTTGTAAGAATACAACTCATTTCCCAATTGTTAAATGGTCAAAATATATCAACAATTTTCAGATGAAGAAATAAAAGTTATCTATGTAAAAAAAAATCCTCTAAGTCACTATTGATTAGAAATATGCACATTAAAACCACTCTGAGGTACCACCTAAGACCTATCAGATAGGCTAATATGACAGAAAAAGGAAGTGACATATGTTGGAGGGGATGTGGGAAAATTGGGACACTAAAGTACTGTTGGTGAAGTTTTAAATTGATTTGGCTATTGTAAATAGCAATTTAGAACTATGCCCAAAAGGATTGTAAAGCTGTGCACACCCTTTGGCCCAGCAGTACCACTACTAGATCTATATCACAAAAAGATTTTTAAAAGGAAAAGAAAAAAAAGACATATATGTCTAAAAATATTTATAACAGCTCTTCTTGCTGTAGCAAAGAATTGGAAATCAAGGGGATGCCAATCAATTTGGGAATAGCTAATCAAGTTGTGGTATGTGATTGTGATGGAATTTTGCTGTGCTGTAAGAAAATATGAATAGATTGTTTTCAGAAAAACCTGGAAAGACTTATGTGAACTGATTCAAAGTGAAGTGAAGAGAACAGTGCACACAATAATAGCAGGATTGTATGATGATTAACTGCAAGTAACTTAGCTCTTCTCAGCAATACAATGATCCCAAGACAATAGGAAAGTATTTATGATGAAAAATGCTATCTTCAGAGAAAGAACTGTTGGAATCTAAAGGAAGATTGAAGCATACTTTTTAAAACTTTCTTTTTCTTTCTTTTTTTTGTGGGGGTGTCTGTGTTTTATTTCACAATGTGACTAACATGGAAATATGTTGTACATGATTGCACACTTGTTACTTATATCAAATTGCTTAGCATTTCAGGGAGGTGCAGAAGGGAGGGAGGGAGAGAATTTGGAACTCATTTTAAAAAAAATGAATATCAAAAATTGTTTTTATGTGTAATTGGAAACAAAATAGTTTAGGTACATTGAGAGAATGAGAAGCAGGATAGAAAAGGGACTTAAGAATGGCATCAGAAAAAAATTTTGAGAGAAATGGACATGTGTAGCCTGGAAGAAAAAAAAATAACAGTTGACCATGACTTGAATGCTATATTCAAACATTTGAAATACTGTCACAATGGGGAGGCAGCTAGGTGGCCCAGCAGTCAATGTTAAATTTGAAGTTGGGAAGACCTGAATTCAAATATTTCCTTCACCATCACTAGCTGTTCTCTTGTCCATGTTTTCAACTTCTCTCATTCTCTGTTCTTCTATAAAATAAGAGTAAAAATCGTACTTATTTTACAAGATGGTTCTAAGAATTGAGTTAACATATGTATAGTAGTTTGCAAACATTAACACACTATATAAGGGCTAGTTACTGTTTTTCTCATTCATAATATTATTAATGTTTGCTCACAGAGGGCATAGTCAGGAAAAATGGTAGACACTTTAGGAAGCTAGATTTTATATAAATATAAGGAAAAAAAAATCAAGAAATCTGTTCAAAAGTGGTTTGAGTAGCCTTGGGAGGTATTGAATTAACTACTGCTTCAGGTCTTCAAACAGAGATTGCATGTTCACTCACAAGAAAATATAGTTTATATTTGTAGTGGTCCAGATGATCTCTAAGGTCCCTTTCAACTCTGAAATTCTTTGATCCCAGAGGGGAAACGTATGTGATTCACTAAAATCAGCACACCGTACCGAAAAGGATATTGCTTCCTTATCATTTAAAATAATATTCAATTGTATTTTTGTATTCCCTAGACTTTGAAATTCCCACAAAAATTAGTATTCTGTATCTGGAGGCTGATGAATGTCTACCTTCACTTTTGACTACTAATTTCAGTTTTATAAATACAGTGCAAATGACAATATGGTATGATAGAAAGTACCCTTGACTTGGAGTCAGAAGAATTGGATTTAAACACTATTTAAACACTATGGAATTATTAGGTGAATAAATTTGGGTATAACACTCAACTTATCTGAACCTTAGGTCATTTTTCTTTTTAGTACATGCTTATTTCATGAAACTCTTGTAAGTATTAAATGAGGTACTACATGTAAAGTGCTTTTTAAACTTAAAATGCTATATAATTGTGAGCTCTTATTATCAAGTCAGTATCACAGAATCACAAAATCTGTGAGTTGGAAGGTACTTCATATTCCATTCACTTCAACTTATACATGAACCTCCCCCTTCCCATAACATGCCCAAGAAGTGGTTAACTAGCCCTCTACTTAAAGATCTCAAATTTAAAGGCATCTACCAGCTCTCAAGGCAGCCCTCTCCACCTCTAGACAACTTAAATGGTTAGGAAACTATTCCTTCAACACCACCTCTGGACATGGAGGCTAAACTCACCTCAATGCAGTTCTACTCCTTGTTTCTGGTACTGCCTTCTGGGACCAAATTGAACAAGATAACTCTCTTCCACATGGCAGCTTTTCAGATACTTGAAGATATTGTCATATCCCCTCTTAAGGTTTTTGTCCTCCAGGCTAAATATGTCAGTTGAAAGGAAATTATCCTTATAATTAGAGAACAAATATGAAACACTGTATATCCTTTATATCATAAATAAAAATTATCTTCCTATTTACTTATCTATGAAGAGGATAATAATCATTTACATAAGAATTCATATTTTACAGGTTTAATACTGTTCTACCTAGTAAAGCAAAGATGATTTGCTTATGACTATTAGGCTAATATTTGATGGTGCTCATTGCATATTAATGTGAATCTTATAAATTTAAATCTGGTAATTTCTGGTTGCCATCTTTGCCCCACAGTACGATATTTTTGATTTATTCAATTCAGAATATCATGAACTTGTTTGCAACTAATTCTCATCTCAGAGTTGACAGCCTCAATTTCATTCTGTCAACCAGAAAAATGGAAGCAGAATTCATTTTTTTTTTGTTTAATCCACCTAGCCTTTATTTAGATGTTTACTTTATGTCAGACATTAGGCTATAGGGATTAGAACCGGGCCTTTCTTAATATATGGAACTGCTGGGTAATTACATTTTCTTCAGTGTAGATGGGCACCTTCTCCTCAACTGTAAATCTTAGAGATTTATTTAGAGCATGGTGAGTATGGGTGACTTGCTCAGGGTCATAAACCAGTATTTCTCAAAAGTGAAACTAGAACCCAGATATTCCTGACTTTACTACAGGTTTTCTATCTACTATGGGACAATGTTCCTTTCAACAATGAAGAAACATGTGAAAATGCCTTTAAGCTTATATGCTACTGGGGGAAATGATTAAAACAAAGATAAATACAAGTAATTTTGTACTGTGGTTGTGTGTGGCATATGCATGCAAGGATGAGGGAATTGGGGGTGGTGAAGAGCAACCACCTGAGAGAACTAAATCCTGTTGAAAGAAATGGCAAAAGAACTGAGTCCTGAAGGAGCTAGAAATTACAATTTTAGGGGGAAGGCATTAGCTTTGAGGAGGACTGGGAAACTCTTCATGCAGAAGGTTGGTTTTAAGTTAAAACTTGAAAGAAGGTAAGGAATCCAAAAACCAGAGATGAAGAAGGAGAAAATTCTAGGCATGGGGAATCAGCCAATAAAAAAATGCACATTTGGGAGATAGACTGCAACAGGCAACAAAGAGGCCAATGTTGTTGAATAATTTATTATTTAGAGGTAGTAAAGTGAAAAAAGTTAGAGAAGGTAGGAGGGGCCCAGGTTCTGAAGGGTCTTAAAAGCCAGATAATTTTATATTTGATCTCAGATGTAATAGGGAGATACCAGAGTTTATTAATCAAGAGAATGAGTTTGGGAGGATCAAGTTGGTAACTGAGTAGAGAATGGACTGGAGCTGGGAGAGACCTAAGCCATGGAAACCAATCTGAAGATGATTGCAATAGTCTAGAGGCTGGGTGATGAAGGTCTGTACCAGAGGGGTGGCAATTTCAGAGGAGAGAAGGTGGCATATACTAGAGATGTGGGAAGATGAAATTAATCAAAATCGGGAACAGATTATATACAGGTGGAGGTGAGAGAGAGTGAGGAGTGGGAAATGACACCTAGGCAGGTTATGCAATATCATGTCTGGGCCAAACAGGACACTTTGGCTGGAACATAAAATGTCTGGAAAAATTGTTTGAAGATAGCCTGCGAAGGGATTTAAAAGCCTAACAGAAGGGCTTGTGTTTATTGTAGAAGCAATAGTAGTCAATGAGGTTTCTGGAGCAGGTGAATAATGTGATTAGATGCATGCTTTAGGAATGTTACATAGCAGCAGTGTGCCAGATGGACTGGATGCAGAGAGAGGCTGGATTCAGGGAGACAAATTAAGAAGCAACTGTAATAATCTAGCTATGAGGTGTTGAGTTGGGAAACCAGGACAGCAGCTATATGAGTGGAGAGAAAAGGGAAGATGCAAGAGATGTGGAAATAAAATCAATTGCATTTAATAACCAATTGGATGGAGTAAGGTGAAGAGTAAGGATGACTCCCAGACTGTGCACAAACTTGTATGTCTGAATGAGTGGTGGTGCTCCCAAAAGAAACTAGCAAGCTAAGAAGAGTGGGTTGAGTTATGATGTGGACATGTTGAGAACTTAGGTCATACTGTTCTCTATACAGATGAAAAGAATGTGCAAGGGATTATTATGAATTATTATAAGTTTATCTCTTAAGAAAACAATGAAAATAATAAATAAGCAGATTCTGAATAAATAAAAATACTATTTATGTAAATAATTACCTTTTCCTATCTAAAAATTAGCCTTTGGTCTATAAATATATAAATTCAAAAGAGCTACAGAAAAATTCCATAAAAATTTGATACTTCATAGAACTTTCCTAAGGGATAAATTTTACTGTCATCTTCCTGAAAATATAAAAGCATATGTAATAAATGGTAAAATTCCCTATAATTCAGTTTTTATTGATGTATCGCCACAAGATATTAATGCTCTTCTTTTTGAAAGTTACAAGGACTCATCTGTGCTTTCTTCCTTAAATGGGAATTGGGTGGGGGTAGCACAAATAAACCTCCAACTGCCTGTTTCTCTATCTTTGGAAGGAGCCACATTGCACATGTTAACTTCAATCTGTAATTTGCAAGTGAGTTTTCAGTTCAAATTTGCTTGCGTTATTAGCTTCACACATTTGTGGGTTTCATTAATGGTAACGCACTCTTGAAACTGACATACAGTGAAGAATCCACTTTATCCATGTCCTTTCAGGCAGTATCCAGTAGCAGTACTAGTAATTTCTCAAAGAGGGAAAGCATTGAGCGGGAATAACTGTATACAATCAGAAACTGAGAAAGTATATAACTACTTATTCTATTCACTGGAGACATTAACAGTTTGAGTTTCTGGCATGTCCCAGTGGGTGGAGATTTATACTGCTGCCAATTGGTCAGTCAGTTTGGGGTAAGTCTCTTAGAATTTTTCTACTAATAATGTGGAAATATCTATCCTTTCTTTACCTTAAAGTAATAACAAAGTTAATTAACCAATTGCCATAAAATGCTTGGTATTGTTACTGAAAAAGTTGATGCAATATATATGAGTCATCATGAATAATATTCACAGCATAATAACATTGCCAGTGAATTCACTTGAGCAAGTATAAGTAATTACAAATTGCAGAGGGGAAGAGCCTATTTAAATATGTCAAAAAGAATCAAGATGACAGCCTAACCACTTATTATAAAAAGCTTGAAGGAGAATTTACAGAGAAAGTGGAATTACTCCCTCTGATGAAATAGAGTCTGACAAGTGAGATCATTGCACATTCAGGTGTTAAAGTTTGCAAGTTCTGTTGCTTGCAGGTAGGAGGATGCCACATAATGATTAATTCATAGGTATACTAATATTTTGTCAAGAAGCTAACATTTTTAGAGTAACAAACTAATATTTTACCTAATCTATAAAAGAACAGTAAAAACAAAATAGTGCAGAATTTGGAGTAAAAGGACTTGGGTTTACATACCATTTGTGTCACATGTTACCTGCCTGTGTGGCCTAAATTTCTCTGGGCCTCAGTTTCCTCATCTCTAAAATGAGGGTTTTGGAGTCAATCTCTAAAATCCCTTCTTGCCTTAATTCTATAATCCATGCCACATTCACATCTAATTGGAAATAAGATGGCTATACTTTAAATGTGTGAAATAAGAGCAGTGGGGAGGTAAGGAATTACTTGTCCACTAGAAGACTCTTAATAATTCCCAAGGTAATATTATTCTAGTTTGTTCCGTTTAACCACTGAAACATTAGGAGCTATTCGTCCCACAGTAAAATAAACAGACTGAAATGGGTCCTGGCCAAAGACCACCACAGATCTGGGCTCCTTGACCAGAGGGATTTCACCTAAATGTGTGAGATTAGTCCTTGTTCTGTGGTTGAGGGTTTGAGTATCTTAAAGGACTGCTTGTTTCCTAGCTTCATGCCTTTCAAAACTGATGAGTTTAGGATTTCACGAGCAGACACTAGGGGAAGCAGGAGATCCTGCCAATTTAGTCATGGACACCAGCAAGTCGTCACCATTGACAATGGCTGCCTTTGTGGCTTGCATTCTTTACCCAGCAGGCTCTGCTGGCCTGACCTCTACTGCGGTTTTTGGTTCCAAAGAATGCTGATCTAGAAAGGGGCCCAAGCGATCCACTGAGAAGCAAAGGGCAAAAGAGAACTTAAAAGTAAAAAAGTTCCATTTAGCACACAACACGATTACTGTGTTCTCCACTTTCAGGATGAGATCTCAAAGCATGTTACATTATAAATTTCTAGTGCTTTATCTTTTATTCTTGTGGAAAAAATGCACTCATTTAACTGTATGTTTCTACTTTTCAAAATAATCACTTTAAAAGTATTGACTTGTGCCTGAAATGTGGAAATGGGTTGCAAATCCCTATTTGCCCTGGGTGGATCCTGGGTACAGAGAGGAGAGAAAAGGGCTAGGAGAATGACATTTTGATGTGGAATTGGAAAAAAAGATAGCCTAATAAACTTAGGTGAAAAGGAACAAATATTGAATTCAGTGTCTGCAATAGCCAGACACTTTAAAAAAAGAACCAGTCTGGCCCCAGCAAGTTGAACAAACAAGTCAAAGCTACTAAATTTACAACTACTAAAATTCTCATCCAGGTTAATATGTCACTGGCGGCCATGCACTGAATATGAGCACTGTGCTCATCTACATACATATGCATGTTTTTCCTTCCAAGTAGGTCAGAATTTGATCAAGCAATTGCCTATATTTATATTCATTAGCTTACTCCTTAACAAATACAAGAGAGGGGTTTGAGAGGGAAGTATGTAGCTTCAACCCAAAGATTCTGGTGTAAAATACTTATGATTATGGCTTTGTTCCAAAGTTCCAGAGAATAACTACTATGATCATCTGGTATTTCAGATACCAGTGGACCTGAGTCAGGAAGGATTGGGCTAAAATCCTACCTCATATACTTGAGAGCTGTGTGACCCTAAGAAAGTTATTTATCTTCAGTGTGCCTCAGTTTCCTCATCTGCAAAATTTTGGGGGTTGGACTTGATGGCCTTTAAGATCTCTTCCAGCTTGAAGTCTATGATCCTACAAGCTTATCATTTGATACCAAGCCCTAGAAAGCTAGAACCCCATAGTCTTGAAGCTCAAAAGAAGATAAATATTTTCAATCCCTTGTTGCCTCATTCACCTGAAATACCAAACATAGTTGAAGTCAGGTCAAGAAAACTATTTGCCCCATTATATAGGTCTATAAAAGAAACTTAAATTCCAAAACCACACTCACACACACCTAAGGTACATAGATATTCAATTTAAAAGAATATTTTTTTTCGCTTAAACATTTATAAGTAGGCAATCAAATATTGATTGGCATACAGATTGTCACCAAATATAGGCCATAACCCCTAAATGGTATGTTTTCAAAGGTATTCCTGTGGGGTGGGGGAAGGGAGAAGCAGGGGATGATGGTGATGGAGCTACACTAGATGTGTTGAGCTGAAATGTGAAATGCATATGCAGCAGTATCATGAACTGCATCAGGTCTTAATGTTGTAAGCATAAACCTCTAAGGTAACATAACAACTGTTATGTTCTTATTGCTGTCTGTTAATTATTTTAATTGATGCACATTTATGGGCTTTATGTGCATTTAATATTACATTGATATAGAGGAAATAAATAGTTGTCCTATGCCTTATCTACACTGAACTTTGAGCGTATTGTTAGACCTTATGCACTAAATAATTTTCTTCAAGGCTTAAAAGTGAAAGTGTGAGCATCTCAAGAGTTTGAAATATAGCCCATGGCTCTCATTAGAAGTCAGGCTTCCCCTGAGGATAACATAAAAATTAACTCTGAGAAGGAGAGTAGCACTGCCAGATAACTCTCATTTGCTCCCCGTCCCCTCATATTTTCTGTCTCTGTCCTCCTAGGCTTAGGTGCAAAGCTGGAACACCTCCTTTCCCCCAACTCAGAGAGAAGCACAACTCATGCCTGCTTCCCTATCTACTCTTTTGCTCCCTGATGTTGAATTACAAAGAACAGAACCTCTTCAAATAGAGTGATCATCTACAAATAGCAGGCCAAGTTCAAGGTGAAGCAGATCCCAAGCCATGGAAACCAGTGCCTATTATTTAGATTAACACTCCTAGAGGCTTTTATATAACCTCATCCTTTAGTATACTTCTTAAACCTTAGGAATAGAGCAATAAGAAGTAGGAGGGAGCAGAGGGAAGGAAGGATGGTAGGATAAAAGAATGGGATGGAGAGGTCATCACCATTGTAGTGAAGCCATATAGTTAAGGCACTCAGGGGTAGTCAAAGGAAGTCCCTTATAGCATGCAAGCAAATAAAGCTCTACCTCCCTTGGCTTTCAGATTAGCAGTAAGGGTACTTAGCACTGGCTCTTCTAGTAAATGGGATAGTGGAGAAGGTTTTGCTATTGAATCCACAGCTGATACTGGATTTCTCTATCTGAGATTATTATTCCAAAGAGCATGGTTAAAGGAAGTCTAGTGTAAAGAGTCCTGGCCTTAAAGTCAGGGGGAAAAACATGGTTTGAATCCTATATTAGGCATTTTTTCTATTGTATGGCCATGGGCAAGTCACTTAAACTGCCTGAGCTTCAACTTCCTGTGATGCCAACAGTGATTAAAGATCTTTCTTGCCCATTCAATAGTCCTTAGGTGGGGCCAACAAAGGGAGGCTTGACTAGGGGCAGGCCTACACCTTCGTGATGCCAATCAGTGATTAAAGACCTTTCCCATCCACTCAATAGACCTCAGGTGGAACCAGTTAAGGGAAGCTTGATTAGAGGTTTGTTTGTAGGCAGGCCTACTTCCTTTACTTACTAGGCACTAAGCCTTAGGCTCACACCCTTTTGCTGATTGGGTGTGAAGCCCTTGGGCCCTAAAAAGAGTATATATACCCAGAAGGTAGCCATTGAGAACTGAGAATTCAGAACTCAGAAGCAAGAATTAAGAATCCAGCCTAAGAAGGAGAAGAAAGAACTCTGAGACAACAGAGCTGAAGAAAGAGTGAGGAGTGGAGAGTGGAGTGGAAACCAGGGAGCTGCGGAGACCAGAGAACTGAAGGGGAAGAGAAGCAGGCAAGCAGACAGTTAGCATTCATGAGTGTTTACTGGGAAGCCCCAGCAGGGAGGAAAGTTACAGAATGATTTGGTTCCTTGCTATAATAATAATTATAATATATAATTATGATATAACATAATAATAATTATAATATAAATAATTTCCTTGTTGCTACATTGAGGTGGGCTTACTAGTTTTGGAATACAATTACTGCTATATTAAATTGGAGTTATTGGTCTTGGGATTTAATGCTCTGGTATGTAAATAAAGGTTATACTTCCACTGCCTTCTACCTAGAGAGTTTTTCATACTTTGCAATTCTGAACCATACAGGCATGTTCATGATCATCCTCGAGGTCATGAATCTTGCCTTACTGATACGCTTCCTTATCTGCAAAAAGTAAGGACGTTACTGGGGTCTCTTCCAGCTCTATATCTATGATCTTATAATTCCATAATTTCACCAGATAAATGTTAGGTTTCATTAATTGAAGGCCATTGGGTAAAGTGTATAGAAAGCTGAGCTCAAAATCAAGAAAACCTTGATTCGAATCATGTTTTAGACATACACAAGACATGCGGCCTGGATAAGACATTCAATTATGTTACTTATATAGTATAAATTATAGAGTTGTTGTCAATATTTATCATTTATAAATAGAATTCCCTCACCAAGGAATTGTCTGTCCCAATTACTATACAGGTTCAGACTGAATGCTAAAATCAAATTTTCTAAAAGCAGATGTGAGATTAAAAGAATAAAAAAGGTCAGTATCAAAATTAATATAGCTGTCTTTGTAAGGGATTGACTTGTCTGCTCTACCCCGCAAAAGGATGAGAAAAGGAGTAGACAGATGAAATGATTCAGTCAGTAGAATAGGAAAGCAATATGTACATTGACTAGGCCAGGAGTGGGTAACCTGTGGCCTTGAAGCCACATGTGACCCTCTACATCCTAAAATGTGGCACTTTGACTAAATGCAAACTTCATAGCAAAAATACCCTTAATAAAAGCATTTGTTCAGTAAAACTTGGACTCAGTCAAAAGGTCACACCTAAGGACTGTAACAACAACGTTGCTGGCAGCTGCTGTGAAGGTGGGTTTTCAAAGACTGGGGGAGGGTGGGGGAGGAGGTGGGGCTCCTATGACTACCCAGAGTCTTGT